>NC_142188.1:8257500-8857500 GCF_026936395.1 Plectropomus leopardus | reverse complement strand
CAGTCCGTAGTTTCATGCGTCATTTTATCATTTGTCACTTTTCCCGACAGGATTTCAAGACAAACACAGGTCACATTGGATTTTTACCCAAACGAAAAAAATGCGTATACGTTTTTCCACATTGGTTTACTAATAAGTATTTGCACAACATATTACATACCTGTTTTTCAAAGAAATATATCCCCATTAATTACTGAAAAATGACAAGTCTTTTTGTGTATGATAACTGTCAGATATACAGTGTAGCGTTGATGGAGTGCGGTGGACATACTTTATCAAATTAAGATATTTGCCCCAAACATGTTTGCGCCGCGATAAGGTAATAAGAAATATACTGTATGAACATTGCCTTGCCCTAGATCTCGCTGTAAGTGCGTAATCACTCCGGACATTTCCATAAAAATCAGAAGGAAAAATAAAATACTTCTTCGAATTCAATAGCAGCATAGAGAGTCTTTATTTCATTTCGGCTGCTGCTTAAAATTTGATAAAAGATTGGCCACAGCTGCGGAAAATAAAATCTATTAGGCTATCGGTCAGTGTGATGAGTTATTAGATTGCAAGTAATTTAATTTGCAAATCAGGGTCTGTTTTTTTCATTTCATGTAGCCTGTTTATGACTTTTCTATCGGCTTGGCTACAGATCGCATTTAGAGTCAGTTTATGTTGAGACGCGATGGCCTGCAAATCGTGTCCGCGGACCCGCTTTCACGCACGAAAAGAGCCGGTGCCAAAAAAATAAAGACAGGGAAACAAGAATGAACTGACAAGAAGTCCAAATGTGAAGTCCATTTTTTAACGTTTGCACGTCTTTTTTTTTAATTAGAAATCCCTCCGACGCTTAATGGGAGACGCTGCGGGGATTTTGCGGCGAGTTCTTTGCCTTTTAACGCATTCGTTTTGCGGTTTTGATCAATTTATTAACTGTATCATCACATTAAAACCGCGTTACGTTATTTTTCATTGTATATTCCCACATTAGTCTTTTATTAAACACGGAAAATGAAAAATTGACGACGGTAGAAGTTCGTTTTATTCACCTTTAGTGCAGGAGCTCCCGTAATTTATTGCTGCGTAAGACCAAATGAGCCTACGTCCTAATTAAAATTAACAATCATTATATCAAAATAAAATAAATGAAACCGTTTCAGTCCTTCGGGGAAAAAACAGGTTTGATCTGACTAAATTAACAAAATGTCGCGGCTTCCTTTGCATGACATGGAAATATCTGTCGATGTTGTTGACAGGTACAGTATGTTATCACTCTGTAAACATCAGAACAACAAGAACCCATAATCAAAATGTCACAGCTTAATAAACTTCCTGTGTGATGAGAAGGCACACATTTGACATTTTGGGGTTGTTTTTCCTTCCCTCACTTTCTCACACAAACACACACACACACACACACAGAGAGAGAGAGAGAGAGAGAAGGAAATTCAGTCAAGTCACATTTGCAGGAATTAATAATGAAGGTATTTTAAAAGGATTAGAGTGTTCACCTTGTATATGTGTTGTAAACAGGATGGAACTATTAAATAAGGAATTGAAAAATTAGTTGAACTGTTCATAATTTTTTTAATGGAAAATTAATGATCAATAATCCACATTTTGTTTGATTGTGGAATTAGTCTAAACATTTACCGTGCTGTCTATTCCCTCTAATAATTACATTTTGTAGTACAGGACTGAAATAATTCCTAAGAGAGAATATGAGAGAAGATGTAAATGCCTGAATTTCAGCATCTGAGTCATGACAGAAAAAACATGACAATAAAATCCCAAACAGATTTAAGCATATTTAAACGAGCACTGAGCTGTGAAATCAACTTCAGCCTTTTGAATTTCATTTTCTTTGAACTTTGAATATATAAAGTTTCATATCTTAATTCTTGTGTGAGTGTGTTTGTGTGTTTCTGAGTCACCTGCGGTCGTGAGGAAGATAATATTCACCCCACTGCTGTCTCTCACTTTAAGTCAGCGTAAAAAATGGATATTAGAGATGTTAACCGTTGACTGGTAGCTCACTGCAGGCTGCACAGACATTTAACGTAGGCTGCATGTAGGTGGATTTTGTTTGCTGTTATTTTTTCACGTTGTAGTCGTGAGTCTCACTAATGAGCTAACAGATGCTTTAACTGAAAACCAGACAGAACAAATAAAGTGTGTGGTGGAAACTAAAGGACGGTGTTTTTATTATTTAGCCTTCCCTCATTAATATGATTTAGGCGAACAAAACAGTAGAAACACCTCTCAGTATAATACAACATAATTTAATACAGCACCACAAACTGCAGCCTCCAAAATGATCATACAATGAAATCAACACCTCTCAAAAACAGTTTATACAAATCAGAACATTATTAACTTAATGAAGTATTTATTGCACAGCTGTTATATTAGACTGCAGTAGTTTTGCACGGTGTACTTCTTAAACAGGCAACTGAGTGTAAAGCGACTGCAGCCACAGGACACACAAACATCAGGTCATGTATTTGGGGTGTTGGAGACGCCATTTTCTGAAGCAGCTGGATGTCATTACACTGAAAAAGTCTTTAGTATGTATTCAAGCATAGCAGGTGGTTGCTGATTTTTACTACAAGTCATGTGTAATATAAAGAGGTGGAAGAAAAAAGCAGCAATACTACATGCAATATAGAAATACTTTGTTACAAGTCATGTATTCAAAATCTTTCTGAAAAGTACAAAAGTATCAGCATTTAAGTACACTCAAAGTGTCAAAAGTAAAAGTATGTAACTCATGCAGAATTGCTCATGTGATTTCTGGATTATGATTTTTGATATATGTGTCAGGAATGTTGCAGCTGGTAAAGGTGGGGGATATTTGTATTACTTAATATACTGCTGTTTAGCTTAACCTATAAAAACATCATGATTTAATGTTTTGTATGAAAACAAAATCTGCAAAGTAACCAGCACCTAAAGTTGACAAATGTAGTGGACAAAAGAAGCACATTTTAAGTATCAGAGTATTAGTGTACAGTAGCATAAAATAGACACGTAGCCTAAACGTGCCTCAGAATTGTTCTTTAATACAGTACCTGAATAAATATGTAACACTGTTAAAAAATCCTTCACCCACAACATGTTTAAAGACACTTAAAAATACGTAGAAAGAAAAAAAATTGCTATGTTTTATTTAAAAAAAAAGAGATAGAAAAAACCCTTTTATAATTACATGTACAAATCGAGACTATGAATATGGAAATATTTTTCTCACTTTTAAAAGGTCAACTGCTAGACATGAGATGAGGTTTCAAGTTTGCACATCACTTTTATGATGTTGCATATTGGACCCTGTTTGTCTTCCAAATTAATACATCAAAAGCATTTTATATGTTCAAGTCTTAAACTCGGATTTAAAGTGAGAAAATGTCTTCTGTCAGGAGACACATTTGAAAACTTTTAGCTCTAAACATGCACACACTCTGTATCAACCTGCATAGTGAAAGTAATAAAACAAAGCAAACGTAGCTTTTTAACAGAGGAAAACTTAAAACATAAAAACTGTAAATTTCAGTTATTTGTCTCAAAGCCGTTTGAATAATATCCGTCGCTGGCAGCGACTGGAATAACTTGTTCTGATGTGACTCAGGTCACTGTTTCTTTACCTCCAGGGCCGTGCTTCGTGCTCCCTTCGTACATTTATTTAAAATGATTTTCACTTTTTTTTATTTGCTTCCCAGTTTGAAATTCACCTGCATCTGAGTTCAGATAAACATCAAGTGAAACTGCACAATCAATCCGGTACTTTCGTTTAAACTGTAATCATCTGATCAGAGGGGAGAATTGACACCTGCTTCTACAAAACGTAATGTGGGCATCAAAGGAATGCCTGTTATATTGTTGTGGTTATGAGCTTCTCTGTTAATGATAATACGACAGTGTTTTTTTGTAGAAGTGACTGTTCAGTTTCAGACATGAGGGAGACGATTACGAAACGTGCAGCAATCTGACTTTAGATCTGCTCTGTTTAGGTTGTGTATCGTCTTACAGTGTTTAGACTACGAGCATTGCAACAGTGATATTTTTTTGTCTTTTTTGTAGCTCTTTAAAAGACTTTAAGGCTTCAGCTTCATGAGCTTAATTGTATCCGTATTAAATGAACAGTGTGGGACTCGTAGCCTTTCTGTACGTCTGGGGAAGAAAGCCGTCAGTTGATGCACGCTTCATTGCATGTGAATATAAACGCCCTCAAATTACAGCTGAAAGTCAGCACTTTAATGTTGTTTTCACGGGGTCATTTCAGATGTAACATGCTGCAGCACAGAGCCAAAACAAAACTGTCTAAATATACAGACTGAACTGTACATGCAGTGACGGCAGAATCACCTGCCTGCTGCTGTGGTTTTGTTTCAACATGCTCACTGTTGTTCCTTTTGTAGTTTTCAGTGTTTAGAAATTAAAACTTGTGCTGCTGTTTAATTATTCTGGAAAAAACCCCAAATAATTTCACTCTGCAGCCGCAGATATATATGTCATAGCACAGAATAACAAATCCAATCAACTTTTTAGGAATTAATGATTAATCAATAATCTGTTTAAATGCTGTTGGATAATGGACCTACAGGAGTGTATTTGTTGTGAAATCTGCTCTACTCTATTTTTTTTCCTGCAAAACTTGTTGTTAAAGGGCTCAGTATCTGAGTGAACAGAGCAATATGTACAGACAAAAATTCAAACAAACTCCTTTTGTGCACCTGGATATGAAATCAAGTTCAAAATAGAAAGTACCTTTTCTCCCTGCAGCAGCTGATGCAGAAAATTTTGAGTGCAGAATTACAAAACTACTCACCTGATTTAAACTTAGCAATGATTTTTACTTCCTCATGCATATGTTGAAACTACAGTCCACTATTTCCAGCCAGGTTGGGGCAGCACAGTGGCCTTAATACACCAATCCTGCCAGACACCACATTAAAAATACATGTTGCACAGCCACACATTGTTTAAAATTACAGAACTTAATCTGAGGTTAAGTCCGTGTTTCCCTGAGAAAGCAAATACTGTCTATTAGTGTTGTGAAAAATGTCACTTTATCAATACATATTGATTTTGAATATTTCTCCCTGCATCAGTTGTTGTTTTTTATGGAGAATGATCAAGATTAGAAAAGAAAAGAGTTGTTTGATCCCCACAGAACATCACACCTCGTGTTATGTCAAATGTTTAATCCGACGCTCTGTTGTGTGTATAAACAGTTTTGATAACTTCCAGATTTCAGGGTAGAATAAAACTGACTGAATGTCTAAAAAAATGATATCAGAGACTAGAGAGCTTCAGTGTGGGGAGATAGCCTCCGTGTGAGGTGTCTACAGGGAGTTAGCCTCAGTGAGGTGCTGAGTCGGCACGATATAATCCGTCCCAAAGATGTGAGTTAAGAAATTGTTGTAGAAGTACCATGAAAGACACAGTCGTGTTGAACGTAGGCAGGTTAAGAGGTGCTGTCAACAACATGCTTCCAAAGGATACAGACATGTTGCTGTTGGCCTTTGGTTGAAACTTAGAAGAGGCAGGAAACTCTGAAGTATATAAGATGAGATCACATCTGATCCTGCTGCATCAGCTGCTGTTCGTCTGAATATTTTGTTATGAGAGTTTTTGAGAAAGAACTGACTTGAGCTCCACTTTTCTGGTCGAGGTTGTGACCAAATTGCCACAACTCAATGCACCTGTATCAGCTGTTTTCTCCCTCTCTCTCGTACGGTTAGTATTACTGCAGTTCTCAGCTACCAAACAAGAAAAGGAAAACTGCTATTGGCATTTCATAGCTTTGTTATATTTGTCTTATAATACAAATTTTGAATGGTATGTTCTGTCACATTTCCTCATTGTATCAAAAAAGGTATTGATATTTTTCAAGGTATTAGTTTGAAGTTAGAAATTCCAGTGTCATGACAACACTACTGTGTATTAGAGTAAATTATGAGGAAATGTGTATGAAATATGTAACATTTCTATGCCTTTGAAAGCATAAAAATGTGACATCTTTGGATTTTAGTTTATTCATATTATAGAGGCTGACTGTCCTTCAGTGTGGAGATTAAATTCTCCAAATTGAAACCTCCTTCAGGGGCCATTTATTGGGGGGAATCTAGAATAAAAAGTGAACCCACTTTTGTTATATTCAGTAAAAATGACCACTTGTTCCAAACATCTGATCTCCTGTCTGGATTTTCTCTCACTCTCAGTCAGGCCTTTAATTTTACAGATTCACCAGCACATGCCGAGTAATCATTACATATTGTCTATAGGCAAAGCTAATTTATTTATATGGCACACTTCTACCCAAAGGCAACCCAAAGTGCTTTACGAATGAATCAAGTCACAGTTCATTGTAGCCTAATCACAAAGCATGCCTCAGAGGGCTGAACAAACAGTCATTTCAATTCAATTTCAATTCCATTTTGATCTTTAAAGTCCAAAATCACAAATCATGATTGGCCTCAGAGGGCTTTAAAACATATGACCCCCCTCTGTCCTTGGACCCTCGCAGCAGACTTGGTAAAACTCCCCCCTAAAAAAACTTTTATGGGGGATAAAATGTATCATCTTTTATTTTTATGACTTGGGGGGCTTAGGAAGTGCATAAGAAATGTAACATGACTCTGTGTTACATTATGAGAAGTTTAAATCATCATGAGTATTGAGTGCAGTGATACAACTATCACACAACTGCAACCATAGCTGTGTTCATGATTATATGTGATCAAAGGCATAACAGTGATTTTTTTTCATAAGACTAAACAAACTTTAACAGCTACATATTATGTGCGTTTTTCTCCTGCAGACGTTAAAATAATCCTTGCTTGTGCGCATGCTGACACATTGCAGGTTATGTAAGACCTCCATGCGACATGATGTTGAATCAATAACCGTATAAAACCATGACTCAGTGTCCCAGTATTTACATCTGTCAGAGATGTAGTTGTCCGACAATAACTTGGTAATTTATTATAGCAGAATGGTAGAGGATGTGTTCACCAGTGAACGTCTCACTCAAATTTAAAACCCAATTTAATTAAATAGAAGCACTGATCACATCATAGAAGGAGGTTTCAGTGTTTTTAAACGTGGAAAAGTCAGTGTGTAGACTGGCGATTGTTGTGGAGCTTCATAAGGAAATCAGGCAAGGATCTGGCCGTGAAGCATGCCGGCTATGGAAATGAGAGATTATTATCATTAAGTCATCCCACTCGCAGCACACACACACACACACCCACACCTGCTCACGCCCTCATACTGTCGCACGCAGGTAAACAATCAGACACCCACATACTCACATCGTCTCTGGCACACACACACACATCCAGCCCTCCATCCATCAGCACGCTATTACGATCTTGTAAAATCACATTTGCCAAGAGTGTGTTTTTCTAAAGGCCTCTGGCACGCTGGGATCTGCAAGGGTGACCTTGACAGATAACATAAATCTGCTGCGTGGGCTACATTTTATTTTTTTGCAACCGGCTGTGATTTTAGTCTTTTTTTTTTTTTTAGCACTTTGCGTTCGTGATAACATCACTGTCCCTCTGTAATGTTACAAAGTCTAAAGATATGTGTGTAAGGAAAGATAGCTTTATTTTTGGAACACATTTCATACACTTTTCAAAGTGCTTTACATGATGCATTCAAAACATTAAAAAGGAAATAAGGCATTAAACATTAAAATGCAAATTAAAATATTAGAATGGATTTAAAGAGATCATTTGTATGCAGTAATATTAAATAAATATTATTGCACCAAATTCTACTACGGTCGACTATTACTCATTTTTCAACTACTACTGGTGTAGTATTCCTACTATCATGACTATTATTACTAATAATATATTTGAAGATGACTATAACTACTAATGTAGCTGCTAATACTACACTATTACTGGGGGTGTGAATTAGCAGAGGGCCCATGATGTGATATCATCACCATACTTAAATCACAATACAATTTTCTTGTGATTTTAAACATTTTGCAATATGCTAAGTTCGGCAAGAATGTACATTGTGTTTTATTACCTTTTGCAACTGCAAATTATGTCGCCAAAGGAAAACTTTGTCAACATCTGTTTTATCTAATATGATTACATTTTCAGTCTGTTTATCTCACTTCAATCTTTTGACTGCGGCATAATGTGGACTGAAAAAGCAATGTATTATTCCAGTAAGCTACCAAAAGTTACATTTTTATTTGCAGTCTTAATAATTAATATAATAAAAACTGTTACAACACATGATGATGTTTTGCAAACACGTGAAAGATGCTGCGTTCACGTGGAATCAGGGAGACTTTAGACGGCAAATTGGAAATCAGGCCGGCAGAGAATACTGGTAACGTTAACGGTAGAAGGCTGTGCTGCTCAAAGTTAAAATGTTTTACCTTTTTCAGTCCAGGTGAAAAAACATTTGCGATCTGGACGATTACTGGACATTTCTTGAAAAATTATGTCAAATAATTAACACAGAATTATTTAATTCCATTCTTTGTAAACAACACAACATCAGCATCACAGCATATAATTATGCGTTTTGTTTTACGTTCCTGCCATCATGTTGACACCCTCCCAGCAGCTGCTGGTCAGAGATGCTGCACCAGTTTGACCAGATGGTCAAGTCTTGACCACAATTACTGGTTTAGGTGGTCACTACTAGTGCCAACTAATTCAGCATTTCGAACAAATGTTCGTCATGTGTGGTCAACCAGCATTCTAGCATCATTCAGCTCCTGACCAGCAGAATCCAGCTGCAACAAATCCCTTTTTGTTTTTCAGGACTGAGGTCATGTCCTCTGTCTATTTTCTGTGTCTTTAGTGTTTTTATATCCAATGTATTTGTTTTTGACTACTTTGATGCCACATCATTTATTTTTTTTGGTTTTTTTCTGTGGCACGGACTTTAACAATATTTTTACCTTCATATTGGAAAATAAAACTGTTAAGCTTCATATTAGGGGCCTTTAATATCCTAATCCTTTGCAAAAGTCCTGGACACAATTATGTCATTGGGTAACAATACAGAGAGAATGGAGACAAAGGTCTGCCAGTAATTTGAGGAAGAGTTTAGTTGTTCATATTTAGAGGAATTTCCTCAAAAATTTCCTCAGAGTTGGTTTCAACATATTTTTACTCCGATAACTCTTTAGGCTGTGTTTTTTTTTTTTTTTTGTTTTGGTTTTTTTTGCAGAGAAATGCATGTTTTAAAGAGGATTTCAGCTACACACAGTAATTAGGGCAGCTGAGTAATATTTTTTTGCCAGGTACTACTAAATTGAGTAAAATATTAACTACCTGGCTCATCTCTTCTGTTAGAAATGTCACTTTCCTCTCTGCAGTTTTATGCATTTCCTGATGTTCCACACATTGTCAGCCTGGCATTTAGAGCAGATGAGCATGACCTTTTGAACGTTAAGAGAAAAGCTAATTTGAATCTTGCACACAGCTGTAAATAGCAGGTTCATCAGCCTGTTAATGCAAGAGTCTACAAATATGCAGCTTTGCAAGAGAAAACTACAGGAGTGAAAGAGAAAAAGGGACAGATTGAGTGTATAATGATTTGAACTCTGTGCAGAGGGTGTGTGTGCTTTGTTGACTTTGACGTGTGCTAATGATGACATCTCATCATCTTAGAATACCTGAAACCATTTGTTGTGGTCTATATTCTTTATATATTTAAAGTAAAGTGAATGATGTGCATGAGGTAGATTTATTTCCCTTTTTTCGGTGTAGACATTTGACTGTGTGGGCGCGTAAACAAGCCAGCTGCAGTATATGCTGTTATCTAGGTAGTGTGTGTTGGCCTGTGAGATTCCTGGATATGTTTAATAGTTTACTACTTCTGAATGTTATCGAAACATGCCACTGTCAACAATAACATCAAAAGCACTTCATTAATGCTAAGGAAAGAACTGAGCATTACATTTATTTATTTTTGACAACTTGACAACATTATAGAAATGACTATTGCTACTTCGAAAAACATGAACTCAATTCCACTTTTGATCAATAATCAATAGTCATGTAGATATAATGACAAAGTGGGTAAAGACAAGTATTAAAACAAGTAGAACTGAGAAAAGTACATCACTTTACTGCAATGCAACCTTTAAATTTAGGAAGAAACACCATGTATTCCACATCACGATATAACAATATCCAAATATCTAAGACGATATATAGCCTCATATCTCCACAGTATAATGTTTTTATATCGCCCAGCTCTACTGTTTAGTTCTGCAGAGATCATTCAGTTGAGATCCAGTGAAAGCATGGCTGAAGTTTCAGTTAGGAAAATGTAAGTAAAAGTGATCTCTTTGAGTAAAAACCGCACTGTGCTGACTCTGCCAACTACCGCCGGCCGAACAGCTAATCTCCAGTTTAGTGCTCTGCTAACTTAAATGGGAATAAAGTTATTTAAGCGTGCGGCTCCTCTAGACTTTAGAAATATTGTCTGGCTGAATCAAATTATGAAAGTCAAATGAGTCTTTTCACTGGGATTTGGATGCTCAAAAAAACAAAATCCACTCATTTACAAATCTCTGTCACCATGTAAGTCAACGGAAAAAGTATTTTTGGGTCAAAGGGCATCATCAGATGGTGTAATTACACTGTTTGGCCTCTACAGAAATTGGCTTCAAAGCCCGATGAACTTCCTGCGGGCCTGACAGAGATGCCGAAATGTGGAAGCGTTGACCAGTCAGAGCAGACCAGACTTTTTGGGAAAGGGCCATAAAGAGACGGGCACTTTTCAAAGGGCCGCAAGCAAGCCCACGGTCGCCACAGCAAGGATATAACCTTTGCACATGAGAGAGCAACCGAACGTCCCAGAAAGTATTTTTTAAACGTTAAAGCATGAAAACATTTTTAGCAGAAACACAAGACGTAAGTATGAACCTAATGAGCATAATAGATCCCCTTTAAACCTGTCAGTGTTGCTATAAAATACATTCCCGTTCAGTCAGTTATCAAAATTCTTTCAGATTAATCTTTTGTTGTCCGACAATTTTTTTCGTTGACGAATTGATCTCTACAATCAGCTGCTCATAAATGTTGTTGAGAAGAGATGAGAAACTTCCACATGGCTGCTAGATCACGTCAAATGTTGAGAGTTTGGGTGAGAGGAGTGTGTGGGCTTTACTTGGCTCCACAGATAGCACACACACACACACACACACACACACACACACACACACACACACACACACACACACACACAAGGGCACACACACTCAGACTTAAAGTTAAATGTCAGCATGCAGTAATACCGTTGCCTCCTGTCAAAACACATCTTCCTGAATAGTGCAGCATGAAACCCACAAACCTTTTCTCAGTTTTGTTTTTCAGAAGTTGATAAGAAAAGAAAAACTGTCATTTCACCTTGAAGCTGACTAAATATTGTGTGTTTTGAAACAGAATATATATTCGTTTTCCTGGAACACACACAGTATCCCCGCCACTGATCACCTGTTTGTTTATCAGAAACAGTTTCTGAAGGATTCCCCTATCAGTGGCCTGCTTGTTCCTGTCTACACGGCGCCATGCGAGGAAACAATCCGCCAATCTGAGGTAGAGAGATCATGTGCCGAGCGATCACAGGCGACCTGCTTACCGCCTGCCTCTTATCTGATCTGAAGCTGTGTCATTATTAAAGCAGAACTCTGACTCATGCACCTGAGCTGGACTTTCCCATTTTATCACATTCAGCAAATCTGACCAAATTCTCTGTAGTTGCATGCTCATGTTTTACCTTTCAGGGTGCAGCGCTGCAAAAGGTCTTTTAGCAGTCAAAAAATAATATATATAAAATATATTACACTTCTCAGTTTGGTTTGTTTGTTTGTTGGCAGGATTACAGAAAAGCTTCTGGCCTGATTTTCATGACACTTGTGTAGCATGGGCCAAGGAAGAGCCAGTTAAATCTTGGAGCCGATGAAAGCCACAGGTTGGACACAAATTATTTTTCACTTTGATTAATATTGCAAGATTGTACATTTGGCCTTGGCAGCGGTCTGCGCTGTCTGAGTGCACATCTTGCTGTTTATTTTTTAAAGGAAAAAAATGTTGTTGGACGAGAGCCAGGCAGCTAAATTGGCTGAGCTGATATATTACTGCGTTTGAGTTGACCAATAATAAATTAGAAATTGTACAGAAATGCGATATATATTGTAGATTTAAACAGTGATGCGATGACACTAGAGCTGTAAAATCCTCAAAAATTCTTTAAAATCAGTACATATCTTGTTGATATTTTAAAAGTGAAAACAATAAATAAATCAAGGAACTGAAAATCTATACCCAAGTTAAAAGTACAATTGCGCCCATAAAAAAGACTCAAAAATTAAAAATTACTCAAGTTACAAGTTACTCTCTTTTTTTTAAGGTGCAAATAATGAATAAAATTGCACTTGTCAATAAAACTTAATTGTAATGAAGCAGGTAATCAAAAATAATAACCCTATATAAGACTGAGATGTGATCAATCTCCCACTCTCTCTCCGTGTCTTCCTCTCTATTCCTCTCTTCTTATTATAGTATTAAATATCAGCATTACACATGAAAAATAAACATAGAGCTTGCATTAGCTAGGTGTCTACACTTTCACCCACACTATGTGCAGCTTATTTCAGTGTGCCTGTGGAGGTTAAAGGAAAGGTTTTTGTAAAGCGGAGATGTCAGTGTTTTTCAGGAGGCACAGCGGTGCCTCATCATGTAGGCTTACTGTTGTCTTTTTTAGACGTTGGTTTAAAAAAGTGCAGCCAGATGTGGTCAGGGATGGTTGCTGGAAGCTGCCTCTTGTTCTGGGTTTTGTTTTGTCATCCCTGCATTGCAGTCAGAAGACAGGTGGTGATTCGTTTTTCTTCCAGGCAGCTGCAGTGGAAGCGCTCCTCACGCACTCTCCTCTCTTAAACTTAATCCTTGCACTTGGAGCAGACTAGCGGTGGTTGTAACAAAGGTGTAAATGACAAGTGTAGTGCTATAAAAAGTAGATTACAGGCTCAAAAATATACTCAAGTAAAGAGAAGTACAGTTTTGAAAATGAACAGTAAAAGTACTTGTTCCTTTAAAAAAAGTTATTTTCCTCTCAAGGTGCAGTTTTTGCCAGGTAAAAAAATTCTCACGTGATGCGATTAAAAGCAGATCAGCAAGTCAAGGTGCAACACAAGACGTGTGACTGTGTTTTTAGATATGAAGGTGACATATTAGATGGAAAGTAAATGTGGATGTGTTGTTCAAAGTCTGTGTCAAGGCGACTGCTGTTTATAATAGAACTGGGCTGCTTTATGCAAATAGTTAAGAATGAAATTTGATCGGCTATATGCACGGACTTTGTTTTTCAGAAGACAGAACAGGACATACAGATCTTTATGCAAAAAAAAAAAAAAAAAGTATGTGGCTTAATTCAGTTGGCCCTGCCATCTTAATTTACTGTTGCACTGCTTTAAATTGCAGAGGAAGCTGCCAGCAGGCAAAAACAAAACCTAAAGAGCAGAAGCCGTGACTAAGAAGGTATCTTAAATTTGGGAAAGGTTTGACTTTCGATCATTATTTTCACTGTCATGCGTCACAAGTAAGTTGGAAAAAAATACTCTGTCTGTTGCCTGTTTGGACTGGAGGAGAGTTGTTGTAAACGATGCCTTCTCTACAGTAAAGCAGTGTTTTATCTTTGTAAGCTCAGCTGTTTAAAAATGTGCGCTCAGATAATTGGCCTGTTGTAGATGTCTGGAAACTCGCCACAAAGCCACCGCTGTTTTGGTCTTCGTGTTTACGTTTCAAGTGAAGGATGGATGGAGGAGAGTCTGCGGCCCTCAAGGCTCAATAAAACTGAAGCTCAAACCTGCTCAGTGGTCAACAGTTTGGCCAGAATCGATAATTGTGGTGGAAAAAGGAGCCAAAATATGACTCAGGATGAAAATGATCGTAATTATACTTTAAATTTAAGGACTTTGTTTAAACAGACATCTGTCTAGATTGGTTCATTGATCAGTGCAGTCCAAAAAAATCTTCATCACTGTTTAATGTCATCCACTTTCATATTTGACATATCTCTCTGACCATGTTTGCACAATGCAGCGTTATGCATGTAAAATTCTCTGGTTTGGCACTGCTGCACAGTAATTCCTATTTGTCAACAAGGGAGCCTATTATCTGCAGAAAATTAGATTCCCCTCTGAGTGAAACAACGACTCTGAACTACATTTCACAGTAGGTGAGCAGGACTTACTGCTGCCAAGAAAAATGACTCCTTGTGATTCAGTCCCACGCTCTAACAACACCTCCAATGATTTAAACATGCTTTGACTCACTGAGAGTCCTCTGCCAAATCTCAGAGGCGTGAATAGTAACCATTCAAATGTTTAATGGTTCACATTTTCTCTTGCTTCTCTTTATTCTTAGTCTAAATTTTAAATTGTGATTATTCTCCTGTAGCTGTAAATGTTTGATTTAGTTCACAATATAAGAAAACCATCAAAAAGTCAAACCTTAAGGTCATTGCTGTCACTCTCGTGACAGCTGAGAGGCCCCACTGGGTTATAAAGTGACTTGCAAGTATTTCATAACATTTAGTTAAGCTTGCCATTACCAAATCACTTGGGTGTACCCTGGTTCATCACGTGGGAAAACACAAAGTACTTCTTTTAAAAATAACACACTGATGCAATTGATTAGACTGTGAATGTTTCCATTGTGGGAGCAAAATGGGTGAAAATTTAAAAAAAGCTGCCTTAAAGTTCAGTCCTTTGATCACAACATCACATCTGTCTTTTACCTTTTTCATCACTTTGTTGCTTCTGCCTAGTTTTTGTGCAGGTGTTGCCCAACAGTAGCTTTATTGCTTATGACTCGGTAATCAGCTTTGCCCCATGCAAAACTGCAGTATGTTTTTCAGTCGCCCTGAGGGCAACACAAGTAGAATTTCTGTCTGATGCACAACAAACTTTTCAGTATTTGAAAATATTTGTGATTTGATTATTCAGTCCAGTTTCTGCTGTGGTTACTCATTTTAAAGGGACAGTTCAGATCCTTTGAAGTGGCGTCGTGTGAGGTAGTTCAGTCAATATATTACATATATAGTAAATGTTAGTTTGCACTCTCCCAGTTTGTAGAAGCACACTGCTCTCGTCCACAGCAGCACATTCCTCTGCTTCCCTGCTGGTGCAGCCTGCCTTTTCAAACTGGGTGCGTGCTGACTGACATCTACTGTATGTAAAACACTGACAATGGACGAGTACCTCATACAACCCCACTTCAAATGACCCGAAGTATCCCTCGCTGTTGCTGGGAGCGTTACCTAACAATATCACCACGTCCATCATCACTGCGACAGAAGACGCTGTAACAAGTTCCTTTACTCTGGGAAAGTCTTTAAATATGCAAGCTCTTCTCTAGAAATGCTTCAGACCGCTAAATCAGTTTGTTGTCTTTTGTTCTCATATGGAGTCGCATTGAGGTTTACAACATGGGAAAATGCAATAAATGCAAGATTATTTTGGGGATTGTGACAACACAGCTGCATCTCCGACCTCATTACCGTTGTCCTTTAACCACAGTAAAGAACATTCTTGCTGTGTGTGTGTGTGTAATTACTGTAATTATTTGTAAACGGGGAAAACAGTAATCGAAGTGAGGGTGTGTAACATGGCACCCGATGCACTGAATTTGTACATTGAAAGTGTTTCGTTAGCATTGTGAGAAAAAAAAACAACACTCCTTATCAAGAGGATATGTTGTCTTATTTCAGCTTTTCTGACAACAGGTCTGCCAGTACAGTGAGATGATATCAACCGGCTTCCAATGGTGATTAAGTTTTGAATATTTTTTCATCTTTGAATTACATTTAGCTCGACTCTAGTGCAATGACCTACCTTATTCTGTTCTTGAAAAGTTTCTTTCTGTTGAAAACACATTGAAATATTATTTATAGGCCACACTGCATATTTTTTATGACACAGACAGATATAGGCAGATATTAATACTAGCTGGGCAATCTTAAAAAAGGACTATTCAGTGTCTTATCAAAAGTGAGTCTGTGCCCTTGTGTGTTACTGTATGAGAATGAGTGTTTTTGAGACTTCTCCCACTCGTGGTTGTCTTGTCTCCAAGACCGTAGGAGGCCTGCAGTCTCTCACATCAGGACAGCTAGATGCATGCCACCAACATGCACACAAACTCGTGCTCACACACTGTTCTGTGATGTAGAGGCTGATAAACACATGTGCACACACATGCTGTGAGGAGAGAAAGTGTTAACGTTTAAGTATACACTGAGACAAAAGGTCACTGTACCTCCCACCTGACCAGATAAAATCAGCTTCTTAATGATAAAAGATGCAGTGACATGTTAAAAGTGTTAATAGTGTAGAGGTGTTAAGGGACGAGGCTTTTTCAAGAAATCCCCACAGCTCAGTAAAGCTTGTGTTGTGCAGGGATTTAATGCTCCTGCAGTACTTTTCTTTTTTACTGTTGACTGTGGCTTTTTTGGAGCTCTCATTTCTGTCGATAACTTTGCATAAAGTCTCATTGTGTATAGAGAGGTATGTAAAGATCAATAAAGGAGATGTGGTAGAGTGATCTGTTTTTTGATTAAAACTCATAAACCCACTCTAAAGGTCACAGGTTTGTGACTTATGTGTCATAACAGCCTTGAATTATCTAGTTAAAGCAAGCTTGAAGTTTCTCTACTCACACTGCATGCTGCATTGAAAAAATATCAAAATGTAAACTGGAAGCTGAAGCACTGAAGTTAGATTTTTTTAAAGGTGTACTTTGCAGGATTGTCAGTTGTTGTTTCTACATACACTCACCAGCAAAAGTGAAATTCAAATCCAACCTCAGATTCACTCTCATTTGGCATTTGCCTCGCATTATTTGCATTTTTTTTTTTTTTTTTTTGGCGCTTTGTATTTTGGATGCCTGGTGCTTACAGTCTGGCACCTGGTCACTACTTTTTTATAAAGTACCAGTCTCAGCCCATAAATGCCTCAAACACAGAAAATAAGAAAGTCTCAGCAGAGAGACACTCTGTCACACACTACTACTGTCATAAGTGACAATTCAGAAGGATTTTTTCTTTATGAGAATATACTTTTTTTTAAAGGACAATTCTGCTCACTGTATCTTTCAAGAATATTGTCAGCAATATATAATTCCACAAAGAGACCAAAACAGACTGAAAATATCTTCCAACAAATGCACTTCTGACTTCTCTTTAGTGCTAAAACCTACAGCTGATTTAAACTTTTCAAATAAGAGCTTGCAGTCATGCCAGCAGCTCTATTACTGTGCTCCAAGATAAGTGCTGCAACAAATGCTTAAAAAACTGCCAAATTCTGTCAGTAATGTACAGCTTTTCCAAAAGACAGTAAAACACTATAAATCTTGATGCTTTTGGAGCCAGTATAACACTGTAAATCTCACATTCTGCTGTAAAATACTGTAATACATTTATCGGTCATATAGTGCTAAAGTAATTTACACTAGTGACACTGTAAAATAATGATGGGATGCTGGCAACTACAGCTGCCTGTAGTTTACTGCAATTTTACAGGCAAGCTGCCAAGCTCATACCGACAATGCAAACATGCTGATATGTTTGCCATGTTCACCATCATAGTTCAGTGTGTCAGGGTACATTTATGTAGCATGGCCGTATCGCAGGGAGGTGGTTGAGGGGGATGTGCTGGGCATACGCAGGGCAGAACTGTAACGTCAAAGTCCAGGGTTCGCCACCAGAGTCCTGTCTGTGGTTTTTTACAAAACTGTGGTTTTGGTAAATGTCAATAATAACATCATAAGTCATTGCAGGCATTTTTGCATTAAAGAAGGCCACAATCTTTCTATAACCGTAACCAAGCCAGCCAGTCCCTAAATCTAATCATAAAATGTTTGCATCAGCATCCTTCAGCAGGAGAAAATGCTTAACTCTGTGTAACCTGTAGGACATTTGAGTAAACAGGCCTCGGTATTTCCAGCTCCTTTTCACTTTGCATATAGGAAGAGAGTGGGAGTCAGTGGTGTTCTGTTTTATAAGCTTCACTGCCTTTAGAAACAGCAGGTAGTTCTGTTTTTCTGTGAAAATATTTTAATTAATTCCACCTAATGCAAACCATATATTTAAACACATAAACAAATGGCTTACATGATTGCAAAAGGGCAGAGTGTCTCTTTTTATAGAAATAAAGTTGCTAACAAACTGACAAAGAAAGGTTTGCCTCAAAAAAAGCACTGTTATTGTCTTGATCATTTACGCTGACTGTAGGTTTTTCACCTCCTCTGATTGTTTCTCAGTCCAAGTGTTGACTTTGCCTCACTCAGTTTGTGTGATTTCAGTGAATAAAACTTGAATTTCAGTCCACACAATGAATTTTAAATTTCTGAGCCCCCTTTTCCAGAGGACAAAAGAACTTGTATCTATGTGCTTCAGCTCTGACTGACTTTGATCAGCAGTGATGGAAATAAGACACCTTAAACCACCACTGCCAGCACAATGCAATGATAGATTGCTTCAAAATACCATCTAAGCAGCACTCGAACATTGCCCAAAGCCACCCGCTTTTAGAGAGAGAATGAATAAGTAAGAGACTTAAAAAAGAATCAGTGTAACATTTTCTCTGGCCTTCATGCTGCATCTACCGTTTACTAACTTGTTTTCCAGCCCAAAGGTGACTCACCAGGAAAAAAAAGAACAAAGAAAAAAAACAACAATAACAGAAAGGCATACTCTTCTGCTGTAGAGCCCTGCACACGCCTCTGGTCTACTGGCAATTGGAAAGTAGCCTATTGCTTATTTTTAATGTTTTTTTTTCTGTGTTTAAAAAACAGCATATGCACTAATTTTGTGGAAATTTAACAAAATTATAAAGAGAGCTTTGCTTAAAAAAAAAAGTTTAGACCTTTAATCTTTACACTGACTGTAGGTTCGTCATTTTCTCTGATTCGCTCTCAGTCCAGCTCAAAGTGTTGACCTGGCCTTTTAGTTAGTGTGACTTAAATGACTGAAACTTGAACCTTTCAGACCAAGCAGTTCATTTTTGATTATATGGCAGTTTTACAACCTTTCAAATGAATTTGGTGCGCTCTAATTAAAAAAAACCAAAACTGATAACTAATTTAAATTGTTGCAGATAGGGCGTCTATAGTCTAACAATGTGATGGTGTAGTCCTGGAATTAATTATAATACGGGATTGTGGGTATTTTAATGTCTTTTCCTACGTCATCATTAAGTGACACACATTTTTGACCTCTATAAACAATGAATGTCTCTTTGTAATTATTGGCATAACTGAAAAACAGCTTCTCAGAGTGGTCTTGTACGTAACATGTTCTGAGGCACTGATAATAATCCCTTAAATATTGTCACACTGTGATTCTTCTGAGGGAGCTCATTGTTACTGTGTCTTGCAGGGAATAAAGAGCATTAAGAAATAATTAGATTTTATCACTGAGCCGTGCTTTGGAGTCCCTATGAAGAGAAAACAAGGTTAACCTAATGATTGTTTTCATAATAAATTAATCTTGTGATTATTTCTATTTTTTTAATAAAATATAAACAGTGAGAATGCATTTCACCTCTTCCCTGAGCCCCATTTGACGCAATCATATATCTTGTATTGTCCGACCAAATATTTGTTCCATTTAAACAAAAAAGGGCTCAGACTAATGATTAATTCTGAGTTGATAGACTAATTGTTGCAGCTCTTTAAGAAAATGATGTGGAAGGGAAATAATCTTTTCCTCAGGGAAGCTGAAATTGTTTAACGTGGGGAAATCAGATGTTTTCAATCAGCAAAAAGTTTCCTGTTCTGCTTTATTGGTCAGGAATGTATCACAGCCGAAGCATGATTTAAATTAAGGATGATCGGAAGATTTTGTTATTGACTCCAGACTCCTCCTGGAGTCAATAACCTCCTCTGCAGCAGAGGAAGCTCCAGCCATCTAAACTCAATGTTGTCTCCTCTCAGCAGCAGCTTGGTTTGCATCATTAAGATCATCCATCGTCCAGCGAACACATCATACAGAGAGACCAGAGGAGTCGTTTGTTTCTGCAGTGCTCAGAGTACAGTAATGAGCATCTGTGAATTTTATTTAACAGTTTTATTGGGATAAGCTGATCTGACTTTGATGTCAGTATTTTATTTATTTTTTTCAAATCTAACCACAACATTTAAAAGACATGGGGTCAAACTGACCTTCAGTGTGGAGATGAGGAGGGAACCAGAGTTTTAACATCTCCCGAGCTCTCTTTTTCATTCTCGACACTTTTTCTGTCACTTTTTAAGTTTGAAACAGAGTCTGACTCTCTGACAGCCTTATGTCTCAAAATGTGCGCAGTTATCGCCACATTTAAACTATGTCTCATCACCCCCCTTCTCTGTGACAGCTGGTGGGGTGTGGTAATATTTGGTGACTTTATATTTAGTGTTGTGAATAAGAGCTGTGACCAGTAATCGATTAATGAAATTGTCAATCAACAGAAATATACTCTACTAATATTTTAATTGTCAAATAAATGTTTTGGCACTCTTTTTTTTTTTTTTATAAAAAAGAAAAACACCCAAGTATTTACTGATTTTCTGCCTCTTGAATGAGAGACTGATGCTTTTCTTTGTCATATATGATATTAAATTGAATAGTTTGGATTTTGGGACCATTTGGGACAAAACATAGGCTACCATGTGGAAATGTCAACTTTGGCTCTGGGAAATTGCATGGTGTGTCCATCAATATTTTTCAACTTTTACCGATGAAATGATTAATCAAGAAAATAATCTGCATAGTTTTATTGATAATAAAAAGTAGTGTTTAGTTGTAGCCCTATTGTGATTTCATAGTTCAAGTCTATAACTATTTATGTGTTGTTTGGCTAAAACACAATAAACATTTGGATGAAACAAAATACAAAAAAAAAAATCATAAACAACAACCCCATTAGTTTAAATATTTAAAGCTAATACAATTAACATAAATATATTTACTGTTGCTCCAGTAGTGCAAGATGTTTGTGACATGATTAAAATTATTTTAAGAGTGTCCACAAAGAGTGAGCTCAAATAAGAGGAGTCATGTCCATATTTCTCACAGATATCCTGTGTGCAATGTGTTTGTCATTTAATATGCCAGTATTACAGCAACACACGTCGTTCAAGTGGTGTGTGCCTCCACCTTCCCATTTCCTTTCTCATTCTGTGAGAAAACAACCACAAACGTGTTAAAGTTATTCTCAAATGGTCTTAAATGTACAGTGTGCTGCTGATACAGTATATAGTGGATGGACTGATATATCTGTATTAATATCTTGAAAGGTCTATTATGTTCCTTTGTCTCTGATTTCGGTGCATCAGGTACATGAACATGTATTGCGTTTATTTTGTGTGTATGAATTACATTATCTGCTATATCCACTTAACTATCTCAGGTTCCCTTTACAATTCAGTGGTGGACAACAGAAAAACAGATATGGATACAGATATATTACTTATTGTGTTTTCCACTTAGTCAGCACACATCTGAATGGAGTTTTGTTCTTCTTGTTTTCTCTCATTGTTGCCCGTTGCTGGGGAGCGTTGGCCAATAAAATAACCAGCGGTGTGTTAAAGTGCCTGCTGTGAGATCAGTGGGTCATGAATTGCTCAGCTTCTCAGCCTTTTAAGTCCTAATATAAACACCACCACAGTGTACTGGAAGTTCAGGGTCCCTGAAAATTCCCAGAAGGCACCGTGAAATGCTTTTGAGCATCTTTACTCGCACGATAGTTGTTTATAAAAAGTCTTGTTGACTTCCTCTCTTTGACTTCCCCTCGGAAGATCCCAGCTGAAATCTGAAGTGACACTAACCCACCAAGAGCTGCTTTAATGACATTTTTAATTGTTTAACAATGGTCAATATTTATTCACAATTATAACTTTTCCTATTAAAACATACTTTCTATTATTGCAGCTGTGTTTTAACCCTTTGAAACCTGAGCAAATTGGCTAAATTTTTTCAAAAAACATGCATGCATTAAGTAACGAGAAGAAATTAACCCAAACTTAGCAAGAAACTAGTATAAGTTGCAAGAAAATTACTTGAAAATTAGTTTTAAAAAATTGAAATAATTAAAATAGTGCTTAAAAATTCTAATAATTGTGTAACATAATTTCAAATGTGGAATTACAATTATTAGCTCTAAATGTATTTTTCCCTAGCTTTTTTATTTTCTTTTCTGGACATTTTTCCATATGTTTTAAAAAATAATTTTCTAAATCCACCAATTTTTTGCAGTTTGTGGGACATTTCTTACCAGGTTTTTGAGAAAAATTGCACCAATTTGCTTTGGTTTCAAAGGTTTAAATACTTTATACTTACTTAATAAAAGGCAACTGAAAGCAGCAAAAGAAAAGTGATGTCGATACAGGTTTCGAAGGGTTAATATTTAATCATAGATTTTTGTTTGTACACCAGCCTCCAACTACAGGTGACCACAGAAGGAAATATAGCTTTTGACAAACACTTACATTTGATTATGTCAACATTTTAGCACGTTAGGAACTTATTGCATGATTCCACTGTTTAAATAATGAGACTGAAAGTAGCCAAAATGTTTCCAATATCTGCTGTGAAAATGGCCTTTCCAGTCATTCATACTGTCCTATTTAATAATCTTGTAGTAGTTTACTCTATAGTGTGTAGAACGGAGATTTTTGACACTCACAAAGCATTTTGTAACCTCACTGGCAGGTGTATTGTTGTAATTCTCACAGTTACTGAAAGCAAAGTATAGTCATAGCCTTGTGTAGTTGTTGTGGCTGCTCTTACAAAGTATGCACACAATCAGAACACACTACATCTTCATAACCCTGCGCCCTTAACTTTGACCCTCTTGCTCATATATCCATTACCATGGAGATCAAACAAAACGCCATTCACGGAGCTCCCCGGAGAAAGAGACTGACCCGGAGAGCTCTGCTGTTGTTACCTTGCAATGTTAGCAAGTTTAAGTTATAACTGCATACATTGTGGATTCTAGCATTTATTATACAGATAGTAAAATTACATACAAATTTCTCCATCATCGTTATTTGTTGTTGTCGTTGTTGTTGTTGTTTATCTGTATGATTCACACACTGTCATGTCACATGCTGTCATCCATCATTGCGACTTCAGCTGTCAAGTGGTCACCTGTTTACAGCCCATTTAACGTGATGTATTTTACGCTGTGTAGATGATTGTGGGTCAGAATAGCTAGAAAAGCATGCTGGTTTGCGTACTGCAAAATACAACCGCATGGAGTAGAACGTCCTGGTATTTTTGGCATACTGCGCTTGACATACTATAGGACACACTAAATCTTTTTCTGGCATACTAAACAGTATGGCAGTACGGGTATTGGAGCGCACCGCAGGTCTATTCAGCTGGTGGCTTGCAGGTCAACTCGGGCCAGACGTTCAGTTCTGAAGTAAAAAAAATCATGCAGACATTTTGCCGCATTAAATTCTTTAAACGGTGCTCCTGTCCTGAATGCATAATAATGCTGTCGTTTTTGTTTATGGTTGGATCACTTTTGCAGTGGAACAAAGTTCAAGTTTGAAAATGTGATGGCATGTTTTGTCAAGTACATAATGAGAATAATAGCTCAAGGAAATGTCAGGCTCTCAGCCCTTAGCTTTCTGAAAATGTGGCCCCCCGAACAAAACAGCTGAATGATAAAGACCGAGTCATCCTGGAAAAGTTTTCAGATTTGCAGCACCATGCTTGACAGTCATTTATTCTCATTGTATTGTGAGAGTTGCCAAAGCAACCGCTGACCAACAGTGTCAAAACATATCTAGGACATGATTTGGGGTTATGTACCTTGCTCAAGGGCGTTATGATGGTAGTGTTTGAGGTGCGGGTTAAGATTACTCATGAGGTTGACTTTCTCTGCGTCTTTTGTTTTACTCCGCTGGCTGTCAGGCAGGACGTGTTATTAGTCAGAATGAGTAAAGTTCAAACCACTTAATTTAGCCTTTAATTTACCACATGATTCAAAGCTCACTCAAATCACTATGTGCATATTTACAGCATGAATTGAGTTAAATAAGCATTTAATACAGCTGATTTATATGATGCATCAGAGAGTCTTTCATTCTAAAAAGCAGGAGGAATTATGTAAATACTCATGTAGTTACATTGAGATAAATTTAGATAGTGTGGAGGTGTGTGAGAGCAAGTTATAATTGGTTAACTCCTCTCCACTTCAACACTTTCAGCAGATGGTGCTGTCGTTTTCACATCTCACTTCAAAATGGAGACGTTAAGTGTTTGTAGGCCACAGCTCTCCTACAGACTTTTGTTCTGTCTCTATGCAGCCTCCCACATTTCTCTGTCTGAGCTGTTATTTGCAGCAGATCTACACGCACCACAATGTAACCAACCTGCCTTTCTTTCTCTCTCTCTCTCCTCTTTTTTTCATGTCTCTCTTTCAGTTTTCTCTTGTTGTTTCTGCTTCAAAACACTCAGAAGCACACAAAAGACAAAATTTTTTTCTATTCCTCCACTCGCAGTGAAACTGAATCAAAAGGAGAACTTTGATCGATGATGCATTAAAAGGTGACATGATTCAGACTGAACCCACGTCTTGGAAAATAATGTTTCAGTGTGAAATGTAAACTATGACTAGTGAATATAATGCAGAATTCATGACAAACCTGTTTAAGCAAAGTTAAAAAAAGCCTCCCAGGTTTCTTGTTGGTATGATTTTACCCATTTCAGGATTTAACTACACCCTCCTTTCTTTACTTTCCTTTTTGTATTTTAAGCCTTTTTTGCTAACTAAAATATTGTTATTACAAAAATGTGAGAGAGTAAATTTGACCTCATTTTTTAAAATTGAATCCAAGAAAACAACAGACTGTTTTCATGTTTGTTTTTATGTATTTAAATTTAGAACTAAATAGATTTCCTAGTGCTTTAATTTGCTTTGCTCTTTGATTCTGTCCTTCTGTCTTTTCTGCTTCTTTTCACCCTTCTCTCTTTTCATTTTCTCCCTGTCTTTCAACTTAAAAATACCAGCGGCAGAGAAAGAGGAAAAGCGTTTCAGCTCCTCTACCCACCGTTCTCTCATCCTCTCAGCTTCCTTTTCACTGTTTCAAACACACACACCGCCTGATCGCATCAAAGCCCAGCCTCGACATCTCCTCCTTGCTCTCTGACTAATTTTGATAGTAAAAGACGCCGAGTAAAGCTGATCTGACTCCTCTACATATTTTTAGGTGACACAGTCATGCTGGATTATGTCATGTTTTTTAAGGTAAAATTTGTGAAATAGGTCGGTGGGACGATCGACTCCAGCGACGACTGTTTACATCCCACAGAGACAAACCCAACCTCTGCTGTCTGGGGAAAAATTGTCCACCTCAGTTGTGATTTGACTTTGTGTTCACAGTTTTTGTCGGGCTCTAGGAAATTGTAGTCGGCTGGTTGGTGTTTTTGTCACAGGCCCCTGAACAGTCCTCATGGCGTTCAAGTGTGGACAGCAAAGTTAAACTGCTGGTGTTACTGTAGAAAAGAATGCTAAGTAATTATTTGGCACTTAACTTGTGCACAAAGTGTGCTTTTTTTGCTTCTGGTTTGTGTTTTTTAATAAATAAAAGTACCAGTAATAGTGAAACTCTGAATCAGAATGAAATTACTTTGATCGATGATCCTTTAAAGGTGACATAAAAACTCTTGAGTAGTGGGTGGAGTGGTGTTAAATGTTAGCAAACCGTTATTTTATTTTCTATGTGACAATCTGCACATATGAAAGTGTGTTGCTGATTATTATTACTTAAACAATTATAGTATTTCAAATAACATTTATGGCACCGTGTTTTTCCTCTCTGAAATTTAAAATGTAGTTTATAAATGTGACACAACTGATTTTAAACTTGTTTTTTAAATTAAACCATACAAATTCTGCAATATGATCATTGCCACACTTCAATTTAATCTATAAAATGATCGGTCATATTGAAACTTAAGCAGACACCATGACTCTTAACATGACATTTATTCGTGTCACATTTGTTTTTCAAGATGTGTGTCAGTTTCAAAATGTGCTGCTCAAACTGACATATAACCTGCGACTGTATTTTTGCGTTGATTGGTGTCAGACTTGTTTTCTTCTTATAAATAAATCCATAAGTCAAACTGAAACTATGATGCTTTGGAGTGATAATATTACCAGAGCACCAGGGGAAATTATGTTCGGTTCTCTGACAACCCACTCAGTTTCGACTGGAACGAAAAAAAAAAATCTTTTAACCTTTTCGGCAACAACAAATGCACGTTTAAAAAAAAAAAGAAAAAGAAGAAGAAGAAGAAAAAAGAGTGAAATAGGGTGGCTGAATATTATCAGGGTGCCGTGTTGCTTCACTACACTCACAGTAAAGATCCTCGGTGCAGAGTGATAATTTTGCTGGATCATACAGTCATTTAAATACACGATTTGACTCACTTTTTGTATTTCTCAGGTGTGGCATTTTTATAAAATTTTCTATTTCACATCTCCTGTCATATGGGCCTGTTTGATAGTGTCTTTTTCTTGTTTATGACTGAGATGAGCAGTTTCAAAATGACACTCACAGCGCGTCCTGTACGAACGATGTTGACAGTATTTACTTTTACTGATGACCCAGTTGTGATCAGTGTAGTTGCACTTTAATTCATGATTCTGAATGTTTTGTTTTGTGATGTGTAGAAAGTTTTGGTCTCTTATTAATGAGTTGACTGTAGGTGTTATGACTACATGTGCTTCTACTGATGACTCAAATGCTGTTTAACATTTAAATCATTGGGTTAAAATTCAATTTAGGAAGTTTTGTCAAAAATCTTTCTAATTATTTTTCACTTACTTTTCTCTTTTCCTTTTTTCACCTTATAACCCAGTAAATCACTTAATTGTTTTCTTTGGCATTGTGATTTTTTTTTTTTCCCAATCATTTTTTTTTAGTATTGTGGAAATCTTTTTGTTTTATTTTTTGTGTCAGGTCCTTATAAAAAACTACATTACAGCAGATGCTGTATTTTATGTTTGACTCTGCAGATGAGACATTGTTACTTATTTTACTTCCAATTATTACCCAGATTTTTCCATTAAAGCGGTTTTCTGAAAGTGCTTGTCTGCGCAGTGGTTAGTTTAAGATATTAAATGTCAGACACTGATCTAAAAGGACACAATGAGTAAATATAAACATGTTTATGGTTTCAGTCAGGCAGTGTTTTGTGCTCAGAGTCCGTGGGTGGCATCACTTTGTTGCCATCAGCGACTGTTTGACTAATCATCTCACTAACTTGTTCCGTGTGTGCATGAGTGTGTGTGTGTGTGTGTGTGTGTGTGTGTGTGTGTGTGTGTGTGTGTATAAACACAGATACGTATTGATCTGTGTGTATATTTCAACCTGTGCATGTTTGCATATATAGTGTGCGTGTGTGTGTGTGTGTGTGTGTGTGTGTGTGTGTGTGTGTGTTTATATAATTTGTATATAGTTTTGAGGGTTCTGTGGTTGGTTTTTATTTTTATTTATTTATAGTTGTGTATTTGTACAGGCAGTATTTGTGTACATACTTTTATAAGATTATGTGTACATGCATATATGTGTGTGCCCTTTTTTATGTGCTCAAATTTGTATGTACATATTACATTTTTATAATATTACAATACTACTACGTGCTGGACCATATGTGTTCTTGTCTTTGTTAATGTGTATGTGGTTCTCTCTCTCTGTGTGTGTGTGTGTGTGTGTGTGTGTGTGTGTGTGTGTGTGTGCGTGCTTCTGCAGTTGTGTTTACATCTTTATCAGGCTACATGTGTGTGTGTTCACAGTGTGTGTGTGCACATATGTATGTGCTCTTTAAACATATATGTTTACTACTACTACTAATACTTTTTGTATATGTTATTCTTGGCAGTGTGTGTGGTTCTATGAGTGTCATCTCTTGCTGTATGCTTTTGTATGTCCTTGAGTACATGTATATATATTTGTGAGTGTGCATGTGTGTGTTTGTTTACATGTTTATATCTGACCGTGTATGTACTTCTGTGAGTGTGTGTTCCTCTACAGTTGTGAATGCAGTTTTGATGTGCATTTATGTGTTACATGTATACATATTTAATTATTACACATTTAATATTCTGTGTTATGTGTGTGTGTACAAGTTTCTACTTGTAAATGTGCATCTGGGAATTTGTTCGTGACCATGTACGTGGTTCTCTTACTTCTACTTTTGCAGTTGTGTGCATGTGTGCGTGTGTACATGAAATATAAATCTGTTAGCATTGCCTTAGTAGCATTTATTTACAAGTGATAATAGAAAATTATCATAAAAACAAGAATATCCTGCCAGTGTGTGTGTGTGTTTAACAATGTAATATATGTCTCTAAGTCTTTGTCCATGTAAATGTGTGTAGCTGTGTGTGAACATATATTATATTTATGTGTGTATGTGTTTGTGACTATTAACAGTTATTTCTGACTGTGTGTCTGTGGCTCTGTAAGTGTGTGTACTTGCAGGTGTGAGTATTTCTGTGCATGCATGTGTACAGCTGTGTGTGTGTTCATGTACGCATTTTTGTCAGTGTATGTTTATGCCTGTAATTGTGTTTGTATGGAGTATGTGTGCATGTGTATACACTTTTATTTATATTAACAATAATACATTTGGTAGAGGCGCACTGCACACGTCTGTGCGACACCCGTCCACACCTACAGATTGTGTTTGGTTATGTTTCAGTTTTAAGTGTCGATTGATTAGACAAAAACAATGATGCAGTATGGTGTGAACTAGATTTTTTTGATCTGGTAGAGATGAATTTCTATTTCTAATTGCCTCTACCTCTACCTCTTTTATTTATTGTATTGCCTCTGTTAATTTCTTGCTGTGTATGTGGCTCTATAAGTGTGTTTTTTTGTTATCTGCAGATGCAGATGGGTGACAAAAGAAAATTTTGCAGAAATTAGGAGAGTACTATAAATAATGGGGTTTGAAATTGTGCCCAGTGCCAGCTGATTATTTTGACCCACTGTTAAGTGTTTTTAAAATACATTCTTTTTGGCTCTTTTCAAACTAAAATGTGATTATTTTCAGTAGTGTATTAACACAACAAGCTATTAGCATATTTTTTTAGTTGAATTAAACAATGTGCGTGTGACACTGCAAAGTTAATTATATTATATAAGAGCAAATCAAAGCACTTTGCAACCATACAAAATTAAGAATCTTCCATACAGGGCAAACAGGATCACTTAATGTTTCGATGAATATGAAAATAACATGAATAATATCTTATGGCTCAACCCAATTTAACCTACTAACCAACAATCTTAAAAAAACAAATAAGAGAATAACTTTTACAAGAATATTGTTTATCTCTATTTCATTGATTTGTAGAATCGATGCCGGGCAGCACTGAGGCTCTTCTGGAAGCTTGTGGAAGCCCGACACATCACCTACACACTTAATGTTGATTTTTCCTACAATGTGCCACCCATCCGCATGTGCGTATTTACATGTGTACATCTGTGTGTACAGTAATTGTCCCCATATGTCATGTGCTAACATGTAGCTTGTGCCTGTGTGTGTGTGTATTAATTTGCATGCGCATGGACAAGTGAAAGAGTTTGTTCCCCCTTCTCGCTGCACAGCGTTTGTCCCGGCTGACATTTACACATTCAAATCAGAGACTGTTTATCGTTTGAGGCACATGGCAAGATTTCACGCTTTATGATAATCACTGACATTGCTGTAGCACATAGACGTTGTTTCATACTGCAAGACAGATGTGATGCTCTGCTGACGTCAAGACAAAGCCTCACAACTTTTCAGGAACTAACAAACAGCTTTGTTTTTAGCTTTCACCACAGTGCTGTTGACATTTTTTTATTGTTGTTATTTTATTTACGCATATGCGTTTTATATGTGTCTGGGTGCTGGAGAATACTTGTACCACTTCAATGAATAATGCTGATAGACATAATTTTCAACTGAAAATCTGTCTGTCACAGTCTGCTGAGGTGATTGGTAATATTCTGTTAAAATCAGGTGTTCTCCACAATTTTATCACTTTTGCCCTTTTTCGCAACATGGAAAAAATGCACTTTATATGACGGCGCAGTGCTGAAACTGAGCTGATCTGTGAAAAAAAGCTGATATTTACATTTTTTTTTATATCATTCAAGCCTACGGACAAGGTGGTGTAACTGCTGCTGTTTTTAAACCTGACCTTATTTAAACTGCAGACTCCTCCAAGAACTGGAGCCAAAATTATGGCATTCTCCATAAATTTAGTCTGTTGAAATATCTGTAAGTGGTTTCTAACAGGAAAACTAACATAGTGTCTCACTCAGACAGCCTGAATTTACAGTAAATATGCATTTCACCAAATTTGATATGTAAATACGTACATGTAAATAGTGCTGACAGTGGCATTTTATTTGAGGATGTCTTTTAATGAAAGGTGCTGTTTTTTGTGGCTGATCACTTGTGTAAATACAGCGCATGTGGAGTGTGGCAAACACACTTCATTAAGCAATTTACAATTAACAATGCTTACACCTTGCACTTTTATTGTCTGGATGTTTTTCAGGACATTTTTTATTCAAGTATCACTGGTGCTATCTCATAAACTTGTCTTGCTATAAATAAACACACACTTTATGATACTGAATAGCTACATTTTAGCCCTTCAGCCTTTGTCATAAAAAAGGAAGAGAGAACAAGTCCTCATATATAATTACATTTTTCCTCAGGATAACCAATCAAAGGGATAGAAATTTGCATGGTTGGTGTTTGTTCTTTGAATTCAGTTGTTTTCTTGTTTTTAAGGAAACGTGTTGATACTGTATATTGTATGAGGACTTGTCATTTGAAATGTGTGATTCACTGAAATGTAGCTCCTCAATAAATGTGCTAATAGGCATCTTTTGCACTGATATACTAGTCGGTGTAGGAGGATTCTTCTGATCCGACTCTATGACACTGATAACCACTAACAATCCCCATTTAATGGGGTTTTAAAATTCGAAATGGGTGTTTCTGCCTGTTGTATGAATGCACATGCAAGTAAGTAGGGATGTCCTGACTGGATCAGAAGGATTGGTATCAGGCCAAATCAATGCATTTCTTTTATTAATCAGGATTGGTTGTTTTGAGCACACACCACACTGATCTTTTGTTTAAGTTCGCCATCACACAGGTGACGTAAACAGAGAACGCGATTTACAGCAGATATTCAAGTTATATTTCAATTCCACCATACCAATAAATAGAGACTGTTTTTTTTTTTTTTGTTTAACTTAAGCTGCTACAACACTTTGAATTTTTTGTTGTTCATTTTTAGTGAACTAATTTTACTATAATTTGAATTGTGACCCACTTTTATTTGTCGTGACAGGGAATGTTGAAATTCAGGTATAACACTACTCTGAAGTGAAATTGTAATTATATTATTCATATATAGTGCTCTGTACTTTGACTACAATGCTACACTAAGTAGATTTAAGAGCAATTTCTGAAAACATATTTTTATTTGTTTACTTTGGTATTTTGTTGAAACTACAAATGCTGCACTAAGTGGAATTGTGATAAGCCATATAGAAATATAGTATGTTTATTTTGCTATTTTATAGAAATAAAATTTAAAAAACCCTTAGGAACTGCTGAGATGCAGTTTTTTTTCCTTCCATTGCATTGCAGAGTTATTAAACTTCCAAACATACACTGGACTGATTTTAATAACTTTAAAGTACTTGATGTGTGCATTGCACAGCAAGTATCGGATCGGGACGCGGTATCAGCAGACACTCATTATAAAATGATTCGGACTGGGATCAGGGACCAAAAAACTTTATTAGGATAACCCTACTAAAAAGGGTATTGGGACAGACCCGGAGACCAATTTTCTTGGGAATTGTTTGACAAAAAGACACTATTCAGTGTCATAATGGGGAATGAGGGTCCGATATTTTTTTTTAGCATGACACATAACTTTTCTTTCAGCCTCTGCTGATTCAGCTGTGACTGTCCTACTTTAGCTTTGTTTCTTGCAAGTTTTCAGCTAAGTCCGATTGTGGGGTAAATCTCTGGAGCACGTTTGAGTTAATTATGTGATCAAGTGAGAGATACTGAAAACCGGTGGCACAAAATGTGTCTCAACGTAATCTTACACAATGTGACAGTGCAATCAAAACAGTAAGAGACTGTAATACTTTGTGAGGTCATGTTGTCTCGATGTTACTGTGTGAGAGTCCAAAGTTTAGTAAAGGTAATAATGTGGGGAGCACATCCACGTGTAAACAAAGACATTAGCAGTGTTCAGATAAGAGGCAGCTCTGACTCATTTGTGATTAAGTTTGCAGCAAAGTTGAACCCTGCAAGTTCCCAGGAATATCATTCACATCTTTAGCTTAGTCACAGTGCCTCAACATCGCCTGCTGTTGTTCTAGGAATCACTGTGTTATTGTAGGCATTACCAGTGACCTGTATAGGAACCTCAGCTAAATGTAAATATGCTACAGCAGGGCGATACTGAGAATTGAAACACATTGACTCTGGATTTTCCCTGTGCTCCGCCGCATCAGCAACACACTGATATTAAACCTCTCACTTCCTTTTTGAAGCCGCTTTGTTTACCAGCCAACATGCTATTTTTACTGGAGGCCTCTGTGCTCGCTCACGGCCTCAGTTTACTGTTGAAAACGATGTGTCCTCCTCAGCACGTGTCTCGTTTGGAACAACACACACTCACTTTTCAGTGCAATGCTTGACACAAGGTGAAGAATGCAGCTTTCTGTTAGGTGCCTCTGATCTGTGTAACTGCTCGTTTCACCTGAAGGCAACAAAGCTAAATTTTTAGTCAGATGTTATGAATCCAGCTCACATTAGAAATGATAACTTTGCCTCGCTGGGGACATACACTTTGGAGACTGTGTGTCAAGTTAAAAAATTCAGGAAAAATGATGTACTGGTGAGGGTGGAGGTCCACTGATAACGTGAATCTTATGCCAGCTGAGCTTAGTCATTTCTTTTTCATCTTCTTCCACTGGATCATGATTTCTTTCTTTCTTTTTTTTCAATTTATGTCGCTTGGGGGAAATATCTTTGGTCATTTTGTGTCTCTTTGTAGTCCATTTGTATTTCTTTTAGTGTCTCTTTAAATTTAATTTAATTTAATTTAGTCTTTTTTTGGTCATTTTGCATCTCTTTGTAGTGACTGGTGTCTCTTTAAAGTCACTTTGTGTCTCTTTGAGGTCGTTTTGTGTTTTTCATGGTTGATTTGTGTGACTTTGTTGTCAATTTGTGTTTCTTTGGGGAAACGTATCTTTTGGTCTTTTTATGTCTCTGTAGTGATTAAGTCTCTCTCAAGTCGATTTGTGTCTGGTTTTGTGTGATTTGCGATTTTCATTTTGTGTCTTTTATTTGGTCATTTTGTGTCTGTTCTTAGTCTATTTGTCTCTCTTCATAGTCATTTAGTGTCTCTTTAATGTAATTTTGTCGTTTTTGGACATTTTGCATCTCTTTGCTGTCCATTTCTGCCTCTTGAAGTCAACTTGTGTCCTTCTTAGGTAATTTTGTGTTTTTTTTTATCTCTCTTTGAAGTCAATTTGTGTTTTTTTTTAAGTAATTTTGTGTCTTTTTCAGTTGTATTGTGTCTCTCTAATAATATTCTTTGCATTTTCTTTGCTTTTTCGTGGTCATTTTGAATCTTAGTCAGGTATGTGACTCTTTGAGAGTCATTTTGCAGGTGAGGCCAGGGTAGCCCCTGAACCTTTGAGCTCCTGGGGCTGTGCCCGGTAGCCTTGTTCAGTATTTCATCCATGAAATGAGTCAGTTTGACTAAATGGTGTGGGAAGTATGTGTTGTTTTCAACCTGTGGATGTCTAGTTTGAAATAATGCATCTCGTTAAATTTGACACAACATATAGCTGTTAAAAGGAACTTATTTGACACAAAATGGGATGGAGCCAACAACTGAAACACTTGAATTTTGAAATTTAATATATGTCCATGATATATTCTTCCCCTGTTATGCTTTTATGCTTGTTTTCATTTTCGCTTGTTTTTGTGTAAGAGGTAGGATGGTCATTTGTGAGGCAGTAGTTTGTGTCATTGGACTGCGTTATATCCCAATACATAAAAAGGGGGTGCATAGCAGGACATCAGTGTGTGATACCTGAGTGGTTCGTTGTTCAGTGAGTTTATGGTGTGAACAACAACAGGTAATGCAGCTCTCTGGCTCCACGTGCTGTGAGTCATTTGCAATCAGATTGACAAAGTCAGTGTTAATGTGCCAAAACAGGTTTTACAGGACGGAAATTACCGTCACATTCCAAAATTAACATGTGTGAAAGGTCTGTGAAAAGACTTTGATGAACTTGCACCTTGAAAGTTAAGATCAGTGGAGAGCCTCAGTTTCCTTATGAATGCTGCACAAGAACGAACATTAAAGTGGACTCACTTTTGATGTCAGAATTAAGTTTTTAGGCGTGGATTTGGGAGGCTAAAATTCACTGTTAGATCCAAACTGAATTATGTAACATTAAAATCTACCCAATGAAATCTTTGAATTATATTAACCAGTAATTAGATAATATAGCTGCAAATAATGCTTTTTTTTTCTTTTGTTGCCGTTAGTCTTAAGTCTCAAAAATTATAAACAACACTGAACATTGTTTAAAATATTGAACAATGCCTGAAGAATTTTATCTAAACCCCAAGTTGACCTCTTCAGGTGTCTTGTTTTGTCTGACCAAAAGTTTAGATATTCAGTTTAAAGGTATACTGTGCGGGATTTTCACACACACACGAAATCTAGAGTTAGTCATACAACAGTAATTCCTCCCCATCATCACTTATGACCCACTAGAGGTGTGTGGTTGTGTATTTATCTGCGCACTCTGCCCTCTGCTTTTATTTTCGATCTGTGTGAGGCACGCTCTGGGAACAATTGGCAGGTGATGTCGCCAACTTTATAAAGGTAGTGACCAGGTGCCAGATTTTAAGCAGAGGATTTTAAGAGGAGGCTATGAACATGGCGAACGCAGTGCCAAAAAAAAAAAAAAAAAGTATGGCTTAAGTGAACAAGAGTGAATCAGGGGGTGGCTTTCACTTTCACTTCATTTTCTTGGCCAAATTGTTCACAAACCACTAACCAACAATTCCTGCATGGCATACCTTTAAAATTAAATAAAACCGACTTTTATTGATACGTCAATACTTTTCTTGATTACAGCTACAGATCCCAATTATAGTGAGTTACTTTGACACAATGTGGGGACGGCTTGATGGCAGTTTTGCCAAGTGAGTCGTATATGTTATGTCTTGATAGTTGTTTTTCTATCTTTAGCCACTGGTATGCTGACATTTAAGAATCAATTGGTTTTGTTAAAATTCCAAGGATGTGTGAATCCTGCTTCTTGACCATGAGGCCAAGACAGGAGAGTGCTATTGTAACTCATGTAAAGCTAGCTGTTGATGACGGCTGGCTTCCAGTCGGACCACGATGTCTGTTTTTTTTTTTTCTAACACTTTGTAACACGTGGGTGTGATGCTTAAAAGTTTAAATGTGCCCTTGACAAAGCTGTGCCAAATAACAAAAGTGAAGTCATGGGTAACTAATTACTATGCCTGCTCAATAATTTAAAAAGTAACATGTTTACAAAATACATTTCACAAATAATCACATTATTGACTTTATTATATGTTTTTTCTTATCATCCACCACTTATGCCTAAAAAAATGCCACATAAATGTATTGCTTTTTTTGTTTAAATTCTTCTTTAGTTGCAGACTGACCAACTGTGTATTGTTCTAAATGGACAAAAAACAGTGCATTTAACAATATAAATACTAGGTTAACAACAGTAGTAGTCTAAATATGTGCAAAGGTAGAAACTATTTTGGCCAGAGCACGAACCGTTTGAGGACCCTCTTGGAATGGAAGATTTCATTGAGTAGGCTTTAAGGTCACACAGTTTTTAGTATTTTTCTGCCAAATGAATCAATTTTTGCAGATCTAAACATGCTCAAAAACTCCTGAAATGTGGTACACACGTCCGACCTAGCAGAATAATTTTTATTTTGGTGGTTTCGTAAATGGGCTTGGCAAAATGACTCCACAGCATCCCCTAATGTGTAGCTCCAATGGCCAGTTTCACTTACAATTATGAAATTTGGTACACTTATGTATCATGCCCAAACTCACAAAAAGCCTCTTGGACCCACCCCCCAAACTAAACAGAAAGTTGGCCATTTTTAATTTTGTGCTCATTTTTGGCATTTTCTGGCCTCATACTTTTGCTAACTTGTCCCACAGGATTAATCCAATCAACTTCAATTTTTAAATTTCAAATTTGGTGTCTCCAACCTTACACCTTTGGTGATGAAAAGCTATTAAAGGTCAGCTCTAAACTTTTATGGTTTTCCCGTGGCGCGGCGTGATAAGGGTCCCACCCAGAACATATCTGTATGACAATATTCACTATCTGTAAAAGCGCCACCTAGTGGCCACTGGAAATGGGTTTTTTTTGTACTTTTACAAATTTGTCCTACACAATTAAACCCGTTCAGCTGAAATTCTGTCTGTATGATTTTAAGACCTTCCTGACTGAAAGTTATGAAAGGTGTACGAAAAAATGTACTGTTTGTCTGCAGCTTAGCATTAAATACCAATGTTTCCCCATAGAGGAGAAGTTATTATAACTTAACTGTACATGCTGAAATGTTCTCCAAACCTGCCATGGTGGACAACAGTCCAGCCGTTAGTAGGGCTATATGCTATTTATGTATGTCAGTCGACTTTTCGACAGATTCAACGCTGACACTGATGAAAAGGGAACGTTGAAAATTTGCAGTGTGTCCAGAGGTTTGGCTCAGTGGGAAAAGCAGATGGTTAGTGTGTTTGAGGTTGCTGTATCAAAGCCTATCTTAAACACTTAAGAATCCTACATTTGTTCCCTGATTTTTCGTACACTGAATACTGAATTAACCCTGCCGAGAACTTAGTTGATTATCGGCCTGACACATATCAGTTGAGTTTTAACAGACATAACTGCTGATATTGAGCTAAAGGGAACAAGGATATTCAGGAAAGTGTCTGGAGCTTTGGGTTAGTGAGTAGAGCAAGTGGTTAGAGTTTCAGAGGTTGCTGGTTCAAGTCTTACTTTGGGCAGATGAAATTTGACTGTCATGGCATCAATAAAGTACTAGCTCATATATCTGTCTGCTTTACTGATATAACTTATTGATGACATACTTTGCAACTAACATTTAAAGCAGTTTCAAAACACACAATTGTCTCCACGTCCCCTCAATTTACAGAAACTGAATACAGAATTTTCCCTGCCAAGAACTTAGTTCTTATCGGCCCGATGTCCCAGAGGTTGCTGGTTTCAACTTTATCCTGAACAGGGTACATTTGACTTTTATGACATAAATAAAATATTCATAAAGGATAAATCTTTCTACTCATCAATGACGTACCTTGCAACAAACATTTAAATCAGTTAAAAGTGACACATTTGTCCCCTGAATTTTCATACACTGTATACTGCATTTTCCCTGCCAAGAACTTAGTTGATTATCAGCCTGGCTCATAAATCAGTCAACTTTTTGACAGACGTTACCACTGTTACTGACGTGAAGGGAACGTCAAAAATTTGCAGTGTCCAGAGGTTTGGCTCAGTGGGTAAAGCAGGTGGACAGTGTGTCTGAGGTTGCTAGATCAAGTCCTGTCTTATACACTTAAACACACCTTTGTCTCCTGATTTTTCATACATTGAATACTGAATTATCCCTGCCAAGAACTTAGTCGTTTATCGGCCTGACTCATATATCAGTTGACTTTTCAACATACGTAACTGCTGATATTGAGCTAAAGGGAACATCGAAAGCCTGGAAAATATCTGGAGGTTTAGCTCAGTAGGCAGAGCAAGAGTTTATCATCCCAGGGGTTGCCAGTTCAAGTCTTACCTTGGACAGATGAAATTTGACTTCCATGGCTTCAATGAAGTACTAGCTGATATATGTCTGATATACCGATGTAAGTCACCAATGACATGTTTTGCAACAAACAGTTTCAAAACAGACAATTGTCTCCTCTCCTGAATTTTCAGAAACTGTATACTGCATTTTTTCCTGCCAAGAACTTAGTTGATTATCAGCCTGGCTCATAAATCAGTCGACTTTTTGACAGACGTTACAAGGGAACGTCAAAACATTGCATTGTCCAGTGGTTTGGGACAGTGGCTAAAGCAGATGGATAGGGTGCCTGAGGTTGCTGGATCAAGTCCTGTCCTACACACACATTTGTCTCCTGGTTTTTCATACATTGAATACTGAATTATCCCTGCCAAGAACTTAGCTGATTATTGGCCTGACTCATATATCAGTTGAGTTTTCAACATACGTAACTGCTGATAATGAGCTAAAGGGAACATCGAAAACCCATGAAAGTATCTGGAGGTTTGGCTCAGTGGGTAGAGCAAGAGGTTAGCATCCCAGGGGTTGCTGGTTCAAGTCTTAGCTTGGGCAGATGAAATTTGACTTCTATGGCATCAATGAAGTACTAGTTGATATATCTGTCTGATTTACTGATATAAGTTTTATTTTGCAACAAACATTTAAAACAGTTTCAGAACATTGTCTCCTTGTCTCCTTTCTCTTCCAACACTATATGACCCTTATATTAGTAGAGTGGGCAGATTTAGCAGCTGATATTTTATTTTATTTGATTTATGCCATAAAATAACATTTGTTTGTAGATTCATACATATATAAGTGAGTGAATAATATTATATTAATATTATAATATTAATATTAATTAATATTATAATATACAATATTATTATTATTATATTAATATTTTATTATTAATAATATATAATATATTATTAATTAAAGTACACCGTAAAAATTAAGTCACTCACCAAACATCAGCTAATGTCTCCAAACTGGTCTGTGTCCTGCCTGTCCTCCTCCTGCTGCTGCATCAGCTGTTTGTGACGACGATCAGCTGCAGCGTCTCTTCAGCTGTTCACCGTCATCTCCTCATCTTGGTCTCGCTTTTTGCTGAGCTCTGTTTTGCTAATATGCTGTTTTTTGGGTATGTTTTCCTGTAAACAAACACTCGTGCTGTTCAAATTTCCGGAAAAAACATGGACACTGGATGCGTCATCCAATCGGGACACAGAAGGTGGGACAAAGCCTTCAGAGTCCTCACTGATTGGCTCAGTGGACGGAACAACGTGGGTTTCTCTGGCCAATCAATGCGCAGGAATTGATGATGTAAGAGACGTCACTGCTGATACGTAGCTAAAGCGATTTTATAAGAAATATAGCTTAAATGTTTTAGAAAACAAATGAAAAACACCTCAGATACATAGTATATAGATTTGTTAACATAGAAGTTTTTTTTTTAAAGCAACTTTTGAAACAAAAGTTAGCATTAGCATTTTACATTACAGCATTTACATTCAGATTGTAAATGTGCTCTCTGTTTTATCAGTTTTCAGGTGTAAAGTGAACAATAGTTTGCTTATTTCCTCTCTTCCTGACTAACCCTGCAGCAATATGAAAACACACTGACGGCTCACACCTTTACAGTATGAACTATGATTTAGGCTTGTTGTCTTTGTAGTTAATCTGTCATCATGTGGTTAATTCAGTACAAGAACTAAACTTTGGGATGAAGGTTAATGGAGGATAAAGTTTTGTTTAATGAAGGAGTTCAGGTTTAGGATAATGAAACGTGAAGTCCTTGGTAGAATAGCTATGATGTACACACACAATGTGTGCTGACACAGAGACCCTGAGGCATTGTCATTTCATCAGCTGACTGTCTGTCCACAGCATGGGAATAAACAAAAGAGAGAAAAAAAGAGTCAGAAAGGAAGAAGAAAACTTGAAAAACAAGCCTGGTTTAATACAATGCACCATAGTAAGTTTGTTTTGTACAAAATCTACAGATAAATTAAAAGAGGGGACATGTACATGGATTTTCCAGGCACATGGCAAGTATTGTGATTGATTTTGAGTATTGAAAAGGTATAATGAATAAAAAAACATGATTTGTGGTTGTAAAAAACTTTTGATGATGCAAAATGTATCATAGTACAGAGCCCCCAAAACGGTCAAGGCTTACTCTTTACTCACTTTACTTCAGTTGTGATATTTTAGAATGAATCCTCGAGAGAGTTGCGTCACTGCAGCAGCACAATATTCAAACTGATGGACAAAAAGGGTATAAAAGGATTAACTATAAATAAATATCATTTAAAAAGATAGGAGATGTGACAGGATAAAAGTTGACCACCCACATCGGATCTTCTGTCACCTTCTCTCTCTCTCTATCTCACACACACACAAACACACACACACACACACACACACACACACACACATCCTTAGGCTACAGTCAAAATGCTGCCCACACAAAGGGCTCTTTGCATCTGTCTGCTGTGTGTGGGATGCTTTTCAGACATTGCCTCATGTGTCACATGAATTATAAGTGAGCTTCAGTGTGAGAAACACCAAAAAAAAAAAAAAAAATCACTTTGACACAGTCTATAAAACCCTGGTTCTCCTGACCTTGACCTTTTTTCCCCCCTTGCAGGGGTTCTTTTTTCAGGAGTTTTTCCTTGGGTGATGTGAGGGTCTAAGGGCAGAGGGATGTCGTACACTGTAAAGCCCTCTGAGGCAAACCATGTTTTGTGATAATGGGCTCTATAAATAAAATTGACTTGACTTGAATTATGTAGAAAGGTTTCGGGGTTAATCTTTTTTTTGCGTTGTTTTGAAAATTTCACACATTTTACAAGATAGACTGTAAACTCCACCAGAGGTTGTAGTCATTTTCAGGGCACGTTTTCCTGTCCTTTTAGTAGAATACCTGTTAACAGGTTTCAAAGAGTAGTATTACAGAAGTACTAAACAGTCTGAAAGTAGAGAGAGAAATATATATCTATTTTTGGCAGCTATACTGCACACATTATTTGGAGGAAAAAGTCTGGCCTGATCTTTGCTGTTTTTTTTTAAAATGTAAAGATTACAAATGTCTTGATATTTATTTAGTAAGAATTGTGTGGCTTTGGTGAAAGAATGTTTTACTACAATAAAGAATATTATTGGATCTCCGTATGCTGTAAAAAAAAAAAAAAACAAACCTAAAAAAAAACCCTACTATAGATGTATAAGACATGTATGCTTCACTTAATTATGAAACAAGATGTAGTCATCCAGCATCTCTCAGTGGTTTCAGTACACGTGAAATCGACTCCCGTACTGAGGGCATCTTTGTATCTGAGATACAACATTTGTCAGCAGCGGAGTGCAGTTTACTGTGAGAAGATGTGTATTTTTGGCTGTAGACACAGATTAGCAGTGGTTCTCAGATGTTTAACTGGTGCGTGTGCACATGAAAAATGCATGCAGCTCTTTCCGCACGGAAACGGGTATTTCTCAATGTGCGTGTGTGCGTGTGTGTTTGCCTGCCTCCACACAAACTTTGCACCAATCATGAGTCAGCTGAAATGATTGTGATACCATATTGCACCAAAGAAAGTTATCATATCAAAGAGAACTTTGACAGCATTTTCTTTGATGCCTTAAACTTATAGATGGCTTGATGTACAGCACAGTGGATGCTTCAGTCCTATTACAGAACACTGTCAATGCCAAAGACAGAACAAGCATGCTTTATGTGACTTACAAGTGTTCAATATCTTTGAATCAGACTGAGTTAGACATCAAGTGAATGCAAGAAACTACGTTTAACTAGTTGGCAGCATTGAAAAGCCACCAGTTCTGACAGTTGAGCTCTTCTTTTCCATAAAAACAAAACTTCCATTGGGGTAAAATATTAGGTTTCCAAATATAAATTTGCGTTACCATATTAAAACAAGAGGCAGATTAGAAACACCCCACAGTTTGAAAAATGCATTTTAGTTCTCAATCAAAGGCTGAATGACTTTTAAAATGGGGATTTCTGTTTCCTTTGTAGAGCTGAGGTGCAGGATCTAGAAGCCATCTCACCACAGGACTATCTGGCTGGTTTCCACCACCTTCACCCATCCTGACAACCGGCGGGGAAACCACCTCAGCAAAGCTCATCCGGTAGGAGTTTACAGAGTTGTAAAGCCCTGTTCTAGCAGTCTGATCTCAGCATCGTTGATAATATCAAACACATTTACCTGCTGATATCAAACTTTTCCTCTTGATGACATCAGCTGTGTGAATATAATGTGAGTTGGGGTGACATGTTTACATGTTAATGACAGTAATGGAGACTTAAGAAATAAGGTAATGTCACATAGGCTTGTAAACCACATTTACAGCAGGTCAGCTCTCCTCTTTCAATGTTTGTGTTGCCTGTTCATTTATAGCTCTGTTAGAAATGTCTGACCCACACTGATGTCATTTCAGCGTCGCTCAAGTTCTCTTTTTGTGGTTAATCTCGCAAATATTAAAATTCCGGATCATTTCAATCACTCTGTCAAGAGTGTGGCACTTTAGCATTTCCTAAATCTGGAAAACTTATATTGTAAAATTCAGTTATTAAACAATCCATCGCACAGTGTGTACAGAATCACTCGCTGCTGGCTGTTGTCATGCTTTGCTTGTATGTATATGTAACGGAGTTAAGAGATAATGTGATCCCACTTGCCATATAAAACACACTACAAAACACGGGAACTGGGGTCTCCTATTGTAAGTAAAGGCAGCACCCCTGTGGTTTAGGGTCGTCCACCCCGGGGGGGTAGCAACAGTCGGACCTCGCTGCCTCCGGGGTAGGTGCATGAGTATGAGCTCTGTCTTTGTTTTATATTAATTACTTTCATTTTAATATTAAGGAGTGGTTTAAGTTGTATTTTGAATCATAAAGCTCCCGTACGGTCGAGCCTTTTTTTAAAAAGTTGACGATATTTGTCTTTTATTTCTGTTTACAAATGGCTAAAGTTACACATGTTAGCTAACTTGCACTTTCTTTTCATTTTACTTCTTGCAGCCGTGTATGTGTGTGTATAGGGCGAACTGGACTGACTGTGTGTTAAATCTCCATGCCAGATCAGGCCAGATGAGAAATAAACGGCGAGCGTGCCAACGGTGAAAAAGTCTGCCTTGTCACTAAATACACAACGCAAGAGGAGTACAAGGACCGCTACATATACCTGCAAATAATAATACACCAGAATTCTTACAAAACCCATGTTATCATGAAGGCTGCGATCACATGACCAATGCATTGATTCTGTATCAGGAGGCAGGTTTTGATGGTGGATGGCTCAATCAAAAAAAAAAAAATAATAATAATAATAATAATAACTTAATTTACATAGCAACTTTAAAAACGGTTGTTTACAAAGTGCTTTGACAGACAAGGCAAAGGCAGGAACTCAGGGAATAATAAAAACAGACATCAATAATCAAGCCAAACAGAGAAAGGTGTAGAAGGTCAAAGGTAGGTTTATTGGTCATTTTTTAAACAAAGTTTAAAAAACAAAATTACAATTATTCTTGATCCTGTTATATCTTTGGAGTTGGAGGTTGAGTTGATTAAAATCAGCAGCTACGATGAAGATTCACCCGGTTTCTTTGTGATGTTGCTGCTGATGTTATTGTTCAATTCCTGCAGTGCATTTTTTGAACTTGCATCAGAGTCTTGTGTCCAATTGGCTCCCACAAGGTCAGTCCATCCAGTGTCAGGTGTGAACCCCGTCTGTGTGAAGACGTGCGCAGAGCAGTCCCAGATCTGCCGCTGCTGAGTGAGCCAAAATCAAAGAAGGCTTGGTAGGACAGTTAGAAAGCTCAGAACAAAATACATAACTGAAGGTCAACAAGACTAAAGCAAATGTTTAGACATTTTTAGAAAATATAAAAATAAATGCAATAAAAGACAATAAAATTAATAAAAGAGGAAATCAAACAAGAAGAGTTGACATAACCCAGGGCCGCTAAAATAAAGATAGGATGATAAAAACAAAGGAATAAGTAGGTAAATTAAAATATGACAAGTTGGTAAGAGCAGGCCAAACGAAGGATGGAGTACAAATAAATAGAATAAGAGCAGTTAAATGAATGGAGAATAAGATTTAAATATAAAATAAAATAAAATAATAAATAAGTAGATAAAGGTGACATCAAATAAAAGCAAGTCTGTAAAAGTGAGTTTTAAGAAATGATTTAAAAGATATCACTGATTCTGCGTGCCTCATCACCTCAGGTATGTCCTTCCAAAGTTGGGGGTCCTAATGGCAAAGACATGGTCACCTTTAGATTTAAGCCTCGACTTTGGACCGACCAGGAGTCCCCCTCCTGAGGATCTAAGGCTGCGTGTTGGTTCATGTGTGGTCAGCATTTCAGAAATGTAAAGTGGGGCAAGATCCAGTATGACTTTCTTATCATATTTGGACCCCATTCTGTTGTTCCTGGACCACAGAATGATGGTTGATGGCTGTGGGAAGGCTTTGTTGTCTGTAATTATTATTCATTTATCTCACTGTATTTTTTTTATGTTTAATTTTGTCTTTTTTTTGCCTTAAAGCCATCCCACTATGCTTGTAAACTAAGACTGTGCTGTGGTTCGTATACCATTTTGGAGGACCTGCGTTGGGGCTTTGGAGTGTTGGGTAATGATTTGGGATTTGGGATGTTTTTGTGGAGGGGGTTGATAAATATAAAATATGTGTATATGTGAAAATTTCATATAGTGGTGGTTTGTTTAATGTTTAAGATATATTCTGAAAAAAAAAAGAAAAAAAACATGACTCTCCCTAAAAAGATCAGAAATCCTGCACCATGTGAAACTGAGTAAAGTTATGTTTAGGTTGTTTGTCACCATTGCTGTTTTGATAAGAGAAAAAGCAGAAGAAAAAAAAATGACCACAGTTCAAATTTTTGGTTTGTCTTTTGCTCTGTTTCCATTAACTAAAACACAAAATATATTTGTTGTCATGTTCTGGCAATAAAGTGTAGCTGAATCCACATTAACCGTTTAGTTTCTTTCAACTTTCACTCTGAAGCAAAATTCAGCCTTAAAACTTGAAAGAAATTATACAACTTTTTTTTAGCATAATAATTAACATTAACCATTGATGTGAACATTTTTATTATGATAACTAATGATGCTATTTTCAGCCTTTTTTTTTCCAACATGCTAAATTATGACGTTTTTTCCATCATTTTTCAAAATTGTATACTACAGTGTTACTCTACATGCTATAATATGTCGTATTCAGCCTTTTTTTTTAACATTTTTTTTTTGACATATTATAGTATCCAGTTCAATCGAGATTTATACATTGAGCACATTAAAAACAACAGAGCTACTCATGCCAGAGTTTTGGGGCCACGACAGCAAAGGCTCTGTCTCCTATTTTTCAGTCTTGTTTTAGGGATGACGAGGAGCGATTTGTCTGTCGACCTCAGTGACCACAACGGCGTGAACGACTGTGAAAGTTCAGAGCCAGTGGAGGGACGCTAGTATGGGCGAAATGTGCTCTCGCTCACCTGCACCAGTAAGAAGAATTCATCAGCGTTTTGGACCACCTGCAAGCAAGGGAAGCCTGACTAATGCTCACTCAGAGGACATTCCAATAATCTAGACGGGTGGAGACAAAAGCATGATTTACCCTTTCAAAATCATGAAAAGAAAGGAAAAGCTTCACCTTAGATAAAAATCCTGAAAGCTGGGTTTAACAACTGAATTAATCTGTTGATCCATTTTAAGACCATTGTCAATTTTTACCCCCAGATTAGTTACAACGGGTTTGACGTAGGGAGCAGGGGAACCCAGGTCCAGGGGGGCACTGGGGGCACCACTGGGTCCAAACATGATAACTTCAGTTTTGCTGTCATTGAAGTTTAAGAGGTTCAGAGCCATCCAAGCCTTGGATGTTGAAGTTGAAGTATGTGCAACCGGGCGGTAACAGCTCAGACATCAAACCCACGCCAGCGACCTGGCATTAACCAGAGCCATCCTGACAGGAGCTCGACCCGGCAGCCACAGGCTCACAGGATTCACCTCTCGTCTGCAGGGACAGGGAGGCTGGATCTCCTCATCTGAGCCGACCACAGGTAACAGCCAGGAGTCGATAGGATCCAGAGAGCAGCAGGACGCAAAGATGCGATGAGCCAATACGCTTTCAGCCCAAAAAGTCTTCGGACAAAGTCCAAACAGGGTTTCAGCTTCACCAGCCATCCGCTATGTTTGCTCCAGCGTCTGTGACGATTCTGCGGGACGGTGGAGCCGGCGGTAGAGATGACATTTTTCACCATACTATAACCTTGGTTTTTGGGTTATTTTTTCGACGTGCCATATTTTGTTGTTTTTGGCCATTTTTTGAACACTCTATGCAATGGTGTGTCTCAGCACATTATTTTTCCTGTTTTCAGCTTTTTTTTTTCAAACATTGCATTTTTGACATTTTTCCTAATACTATAGCCTTGCATTTTAGATCATTTTTTTGACATGCCATATCATTGTGATTTTGGCCTTTTTTGCAACATTCTATGCCATGGTGTGTCTCAGCATCTTATTTTATGTGCTTTTCAGCTATTTCTGGGACATTTTTCGCGATACTATAGCCTTGCTTTTTGGGTCGTTTTTTCAGCATACCAGCATACCATATTGTGATGTTTTTGGCCATTTTTGCAACATTTTATACTATGGCGTGTTTGTGCACGCTATATAATGTGCTTTTCAGCTGTTTTCAGCTGGTTTTGGGACGGGTAATTTTTTTACTTTTTCGCCATACTATAGCCTTGCTTGTTGAGCCATTTTTTTTATAACATTCCATGTTACTATGTTTTTGGCAGTTTTTTCAAGATTTTATGCTATGGCATGTTTCTACACGCTATTTAATGTGCTTTTCAGGTGTTTTCAGCCTTTTTTTGGGACGGGTAATTTTCTGACTTTTTTCGCCATACTATAGCCTTGCTTTTTGGGCCATTTATTGAACATGCATCATTATTGTGTTTTTGGCTGTTTTTGCAACATTCTATGCTATGGCATGTTTCTACACGCTATTTAATGTGTTTTTCAGGTGTTTTCAGCAGTTTTTGGGATGGGTCATTTTTTTGACATTTTCGCCATACTATAGCCTTGCTTTTTGGGCCATTTTTTCAACATGCAATATTATCGTGTTTTTGGCCATTTTTGCAACAATTTATACTATGGCGTGTTTCTACACGCTATTTTATGTGCTTTACAGGTGTTTTCAGCCTTTTTTTGGGACGGGTAATTTTCTGACTTTTTTTTCGCCATACTATAGCCTTGCTTTTTGGGCCATTTATTGAACATGCATCATTATTGTGTTTTTGGCTGTTTTTGCAACATTCTATGCTATGGCATGTTTCTACACGCTATTTAATGTGTTTTTCAGGTGTTTTCAGCAGTTTTTGGGATGGGTCATTTTTTTGACATTTTCGCCATACTATAGCCTTGCTTTTTGGGCCATTTTTTCAACATGCAATATTATCGTGTTTTTGGCCATTTTTGCAACAATTTATACTATGGCGTGTTTCTACACGCTATTTTATGTGCTTTTCAGGTGTTTACAGCCTTTTTTTGGGACGGGTAATTTTTTGACTTTTTTTTCGCCATACTATAGCCTTGCTTTTTGGGCCATTTATTAAACATGCAATATTATTGTGTTTTTGGCTGTTTTTTCAAGATGTTATGCTATGGCATGTTTCTGCACACTGTTTTATGTGCTTTTCAGCTGTTTTTGGGACAGGTCATTTTTTGACTTTTTCGCCATACTATAGCCTTGCTTTTTTGGCCATTTATTGAACATGCAATATTATTGTGTTTTTGGCTGTTTCTGCAACACCTGGTGCTATGGCATGTTTCTGCACGCTATTTAATGTGTTTTTCAGCTGTTTTCAGCTGTTTTTGGGACAGGTCACTTTTTGACTTTTTCGCCATACTATAGCCTTGCTTTTTGGGTCATTTTTTTCAACATGCCAAATTGTCGTGGTTATGGCTGTTTCTGCAACACCTGGTGCTATGGCATGTTTCTGCACGCTACTTAATGTGTTTTTCAGCCGTTTTCAGCTGTTTTTGGGACAGGTCATTTTTTGACTTTTTCGCCATACTATAGCCTTGCTTTTTGGGCCATTTATTAAACATGCAATATTATTGTGTTTTTTTGGCTGTTTCTGCAACACCTGGTGCTATGGCATGTTTCTCCCCGCTATTTAATGTGTTTTTCAGGTGTTTTCAGCTTCTTTTGGGACAGGTCATTTTTTGACTTTTTCGCCATACTATAGCCTTGCTTTCTGGGCCATTTCTTCAACATGCCATATTATCATGTTTTTGGCTGTTTTTGGTAACATTTTATATTATGGCATGTTTCTCCCCGTTATTTAATGTGTTTTCAGCTGTTTTCAGCTGTTGCTTGGACAGGTCACTTTTTGACATTTTCGCCATACTATAGCCTTGCTTTTTGGGCCATTTTTTCAACGTGCCATATTATCGTGTTTTTGGCCATTTTTGCAACATTTTATGCTATGGAAAGTTTCTGCATGCTATTTTATGTGCTTTTCAGCTGTTTTCAGCTGTTTTTGGGATGGGTCATTTTTTTGACATTTTCGCCATACTATAGCCTTGCTTGTTGAGCCATATTTTATAACATTCCATATTATTGTGTTTTTGGCAGTTTTTTGAAGATGTTATGCTATGGCATGTTTCTACATGCTATTTTATGTGCTTTTCAGGTGTTTACAGCCTTTTTTTGGGACGGGTAATTTTTTGACATTTTTTTCGCCATACTATAGCCTTGCTTTTTGGGCCATTTATTGAACATGCAATATTATTGTGTTTTTGGCTGTTTTTGCAACATTCTATGCTATGGCATGTTTCTGCACGCTATTTAATGTGTTTTTCAGCTGTTTTCAGCTGTTGCTTGGACAGGTCACTTTTTGACATTTTCGCCATACTATAGCCTTGCTTTTTGGGCCATTTTTTCAACGTGCCATATTATCGTGTTTTTGGCCATTTTTGCAACATTTTATGCTATGGCATGTTTCTGCACGCTATTTTATGTGCTTTTCAGCTGTTTTCAGCTGTTTTTGGGATGGGTCATTTTTTTGACATTTTCGCCATACTATAGCCTTGCTTGTTGAGCCATATTTTATAACATTCCATATTATTGTGTTTTTGGCTGTTTTTGCAACATTCTATGCTATGGCATGTTTCTACACGCTATTTTATGTGCTTTTCAGGTGTTTACAGCCTTTTTTTGGGACGGGTAATTTTTTGACTTTTTTTTTGCCATACTATAGCCTTGCTTTTTGGGCCATTTATTGAACATGCAATATTATTGTGTTTTTGGCTGTTTTTGCAACATTTTATGCTATGGCATCTTTCTGCGTGCTATTTTATGTGCTTTTCAGGTGTTTACAGCCTTTTTTTGGGACGGTTAATTTTTTGACTTTTTTTTCGCCATACTATAGCCTTGCTTTTTGGGCCATTTATTGAACATGCAATATTATTGTGTTTTTGGCTGTTTTTGCAACATTCTATGCTATGGCATGTTTCTGCATGCTATTTAATGTATTTTTCAGCCGTTTTCAGCTGTTTTTGGGATGGGTCATTTTTGGACTTTTTCGCCATACTATAGCCTTGCTTTTTGGGTCATTTTTTTCAACATGCCATATTATCATGTTTTTGGCTGTTTTTGGTAACATTTTATATTATGGCATGTTTCTCCCCGTTATTTAATGTGTTTTTCAGCTGTTTTCAGCTGTTGCTTGGACAGGTCACTTTTTGACATTTTCGCCATACTATAGCCTTGCTTTTTGGGCCATTTTTTCAACGTGCCATATTATCGTGTTTTTGGCCATTTTTGCAACATTTTATGCTATGGCATGTTTCTGCACGCTATTTTATGTGCTTTTCAGCTGTTTTCAGCTGTTTTTGGGATGGGTCATTTTTTTTGACATTTTCGCCATACTATAGCCTTGCTTGTTGAGCCATATTTTATAACATTCCATATTATTGTGTTTTTGGCTGTTTTTGCAACATTCTATGCTATGGCATGTTTCTACACGCTATTTTATGTGTTTTTTTGCTGTTTTCAGCTGTTTTTGGGACGGGTAATTTTTTGACTTTTTCGCCATACTATAGCCTTGCTTTTTGGGCCATTTATTGAACATGCAATATTATCGTGTTTTTGGCTGTTTTTGCAACATTTTATGCAATGGCATGTTTCTACACGCTATTTTATGTGCTTTTCAGGTGTTTACAGCCTTTTTTTGGGACGGGTAATGTTTTGACTTTTTTTTCGCCATACTATAGCCTTGCTTTTTGGGCCATTTATTGAACATGCAATATTATTGTGTTTTTGGCTGTTGTTGCAACATTCTATGCTATGGCATGTTTCTGCACGCTATTTAATATGTTTTTCAGGTGTTTTCAGCTGTTTTTGGGACGGGTCATTTTTTGACTTTTTCGCCATACTATAGCCTTGCTTTCTGGGCCATTTCTTCAACATGCCATATTATCATGTTTTTGGCTGTTTTTGGTAACATTTTATATTATGGCATGTTTCTCCCCGTTATTTAATGTGTTTTTCAGCTGTTTTCAGCTGTTGCTTGGACAGGTCACTTTTTGACATTTTCGCCATACTATAGCCTTGCTTTTTGGGCCATTTTTTCAACGTGCCATATTATCGTGTTTTTGGCCATTTTTGCAACATTTTATGCTATGGCATGTTTCTGCACGCTATTTTATGTGCTTTTCAGCTGTTTTCAGCTGTTTTTGGGATGGGTCATTTTTTTGACATTTTCGCCATACTATAGCCTTGCTTGTTGAGCCATATTTTATAACATTCCATATTATTGTGTTTTTGGCTGTTTTTGCAACATTCTATGCTATGGCATGTTTCTACACGCTATTTTATGTGCTTTTCAGGTGTTTACAGCCTTTTTTTGGGACGGGTAATTTTTTGACTTTTTTTTTGCCATACTATAGCCTTGCTTTTTGGGCCATTTATTGAACATGCAATATTATTGTGTTTTTGGCTGTTTTTGCAACATTCTATGCTATGGCATGTTTCTGCACGCTATTTAATGTGTTTTTCAGCTGTTTTCAGCAGTTTTTGGGACGGGTCACTTTTTGACATTTTCGCCATACTATAGCCTTGCTTTTTTGGTCATTTTTTCAACGTGCCATATTATCATGTTTTTGGCTGTTTTTGCAACATTTTATGCTATGGCGTCTTTCTGCACGCTATTTTATGTGCTTTTCAGGTGTTTACAGCCTTTTTTTGGGACGGTTAATTTTTTGACTTTTTTTTCGCCATACTATAGCCTTGCTTTTTGGGCCATTTATTGAACATGCAATATTATTGTGTTTTTGGCTGTTTTTGCAACATTCTATGCTATGGCATGTTTCTGCATGCTATTTAATGTATTTTTCAGCCATTTTCAGCTGTTTTTGGGATGGGTCATTTTTGGACTTTTTCGCCACACTATAGCCTTGCTTTTTGGGCCATTTATTGAACATGCAATATTATTGTGTTTTTGGCTGTTGTTGCAACATTCTATGCTATGGCATGTTTCTGCACACTATTTAATGTGTTTTTCAGGTGTTTTCTGCTGTTTTTGGGACGGGTCATTTTTTGACTTTTTCGCCATACTATAGCCTTGCTTTCTGGGCCATTTCTTCAACATGCCATATTATCATGTTTTTGGCTGTTTTTGGTAACATTTTATATTATGGCATGTTTCTCCCCGTTATTTAATGTGTTTTTCAGCTGTTTTCAGCTGTTGCTTGGACAGGTCACTTTTTGATATTTTCGCCATACTATAGCCTTGCTTTTTGGGCCATTTATTGAACATGCAATATTATTGTGTTTTTGGCTGTTTTTGCAACATTCTATGGTAAAGCATGACTCAGCACACTTTTTTTTACGTTTGTCAGCTGTTTTCAGGTGTTCTGGGGACGGGTCATTCTTTCAACATTCCATATTATGGTGTTTTTGGCAGTTTTTGCAACAGTCTCTGCTATGGCTTGTTTCTGCAAGTTTTTCTAAGTGGTTTTCAGTTGTTTTTGGGAAAAGGTCATTTTCGACATATTATAGCCTTGCTTTTTGGGTCGTTTTTTCAACATGCCATATTGTGGTGTTTTTAGCTGTTTTTGCAACTTTCTATGCTGTTGTATGTTTCTGTATGCTATTTAATGTGCTTTCAACAGTTTTCAGCTGTTTTGGGGACGCTCATTTTTTACTTGAATTTTTCATTCATGAAAGTGATTTTTAAGTGTGTGAACAACCTTGCACCAGAAATATTCTTTGAACTGGTAAAAAACCAAAACAGTGTAATCAGAACTAGAGGTGCAACAATTGGAAATTGTTTGGTATCAAAATGTAGAACATTTGGTCACTCATATTTTTTCAGTTACAGGTATAAAACTATGGAATGCTTCATCATCTGAACTCAAGAAACTGTTGGGAACTCGAGAATTTCAACTCACATTCGAAGAAGTGGATGAAACTGAAGCAAGTCTGTGAACACTGAGTCTGCAGTTTAAAATTCTAGACCACACACAAGCACAAAGATATAGATCTGCATACAAAAAAATGTGTGCACAAACACACAGACACCCCTCAAATTTAAAATGTTGCAATATTTTATTTTATTTTATTTTAGTCATTACCTATGCAGGATTAAATCTTTGTTGTAGTACTACATTTTATTGTATGCATTGATTTTATTGTATGTTTCTAATACTTTTAGTATTTTCAACTCAGTACTCTGTTATGTGTGTTTAAATTCTGAAAGCCTAACAAGGGACGGGGGTTACAAGTTAGCCTTGGCTAGGAACCTATCTGCATAGCATCTACTTTGTATTTCTTATGAAGCAATGTTTCATGCATTTGTCACTGTCAAATAAATACAAATAAAATAGTAACTAAATGGTGTTTTTGGCTGTTTATGCAACATTCTATGCCATGGCTTGTCCCAGAACACTATTTTATGTGGTTTTCAGCTGTTTTTGGGACATTTTAATTTATGACATTGTCGCCATACTATAGCCTTGCTTTTTGGGACATTTTTTCAACATGCCATATATTGCTGTTTTTGGCTATTTTTGCAATGTTCTATGCTATGGCATGTTTCTGCACGCTATGAAATGTGTTTGTCAGGTGTTTTCAGCTGTTTTTGGGACGGGTCATTTTTTGACTTTTTTGCCATACTATAGCCTTGCTTTTTGGGTCATTTTTTTCAACATGCCATATTATGGTGTTTTTGGCTGTTTTTGCAACATTCTATGCTATGGCATGTTTCTGCATGCTATTTAATGTGTTTTTCAGGTGTTTTCGGCTGTTTTTGGGATGGGTCATTTTTTGACATTTTCGCCATACTATAGCCTTGCTTTTTGGGTCATTTTTTTCAACATGCCATATTATGGTGTTTTGGCTGTTTTTGCACCATTCTATATGATGGCATGTTTCTGCACGCTATTTAATGTGCTTTTCAGGTGTTTTCGGCTGTTTTTGGGACGGGTCACTTTTTGACTTTTTCGCCATACTATAGCCTTGCTTTTTGGGTCATTTTGTCAACATGCCAAATTATGGGTTCTTTAAGGTTTTTTGCAACATTCTATGCTATGGCATGTTTCTGCATGCTATTTAATGTGTTTTTCAGGTGTTTTCGGCTGTTTTTGGGATGGGTCATTTTTTGACATTTTCGCCATACTATAGCCTTGCTTTTTGGGTCATTTTTTTCAACATGCCATATTATGGTGTTTTTGGCTGTTTTTGCACCATTCTATATGATGGCATGTTTCTGCATGCTATTTAATGTGTTTTTCAGGTGTTTTCGGCTGTTTTTGGGACAGGTCACTTTTTGACTTTTTCGCCATACTATAGCCTTGCTTTTTGGGTCATTTTTTTCAACATGCCATATTATGGTGTTTTTGGCTGTTTTTGCAACATTCTATGCTATGGCATGTTTCTGCATGCTATTTAATGTGCTTTTCAGGTGTTTTCGGCTGTTTTTGGGATGGGTCATTTTTTGACATTTTCGCCATACTATAGCCTTGCTTTTTGGGTCATTTTTTCAACATGCCAAATTATGGGTTCTTTAGGGTTTTTTGCAACATTCTATGCTATGGCATGTTTCTGCATGCTATTTAATGTGCTTTTCAGGTGTTTTCGGCTGTTTTTGGGATGGGTCATTTTTTGACATTTTCGCCATACTATAGCCTTGCTTTTTGGGTCATTTTTTCAACATGCCAAATTATGGGTTCTTTAGGGTTTTTTCCAACATTCTATGCTATGGCATGTTTCTGCATGCTATTTAATGTGCTTTTCAGGTGTTTTTGGCTGTTTTTGGGACAGGTCATTTTTTGACTTTTTCGCCATACTATAGCCTTGCTTTTTGGGTCATTTTTTCAACATGCCAAATTATGGGTTCTTTAGGGTTTTTACCAACATTCTATGCTATGGCATGTTTCTGCATGCCATTTAATGTGCTTTTCAGGTGTTTTCGGCTGTTTTTGGGATGGGTCATTTTTTGACATTTTCGCCATACTATAGCCTTGCTTTTTGGGTCATTTTTTCAACATGCCAAATTATGGGTTCTTTAGGGTTTTTTCCAACATTCTATGCTATGGCATGTTTCTGCATGCTATTTAATGTGCTTTTCAGGTGTTTTCGGCTGTTTTTGGGATGGGTCATTTTTTGACATTTTCGCCATACTATAGCCTTGCTTTTTGGGTCATTTTTTCAACATGCCAAATTATGTGTTTTTTAAGGTTTTTTGCAACACCTGGTGCTATGGCATGTTTCTGCATGCTATTTAATGTGTTTTTCAGGTGTTTTCAGCTGTTTTTGGGACAGGTCATTTTTTGACTTTTTCGCCATACTATAGCCTTGCTTTTTGGGTCATTTTTTTCAACATGCCATATTATGGTGTTTTTGGCTGTTTTTGCAACATTCTATGCTATGGCATGTTTCTGCATGCTATTTAATGTGTTTTTCAGGTGTTTTCGGCTGTTTTTGGGATGGGTCATTTTTTGACATTTTCGCCATACTATAGCCTTGCTTTTTGGGTCATTTTTTCAACATGCCAAATTATGGGTTCTTTAGGGTTTTTTCCAACATTCTATACTATGGCATGTTTCTGCACGCTATTTAATGTGCTTTTCAGGTGTTTTCGGCTGTTTTTGGGACAGGTCATTTTTTGACTTTTTCGCCATACTATAGCCTTGCTTTTTGGGTCATTTTTTCAACATGCCAAATTATGGGTTCTTTAGGGTTTTTACCAACATTCTATGCTATGGCATGTTTCTGCATGCTATTTAATGTGCTTTTCAGGTGTTTTCGGCTGTTTTTGGGATGGGTCATTTTTTGACATTTTCGCCATACTATAGCCTTGCTTTTTGGGTCATTTTTTCAACATGCCAAATTATGGGTTCTTTAGGGTTTTTTCCAACATTCTATGCTATGGCATGTTTCTGCATGCTATTTAATGTGCTTTTCAGGTGTTTTCGGCTGTTTTTGGGATGGGTCATTTTTTGACATTTTCGCCATACTATAGCCTTGCTTTTTGGGTCATTTTTTCAACATGCCAAATTATGGTGTTTTTGGCTGTTTTTGCACCATTCTATATGATGGCATGTTTCTGCATGTTATTTAATGTGCTTTTCAGGTGTTTTCGGCTGTTTTTGGGACGGGTCACTTTTTGACTTTTTCACCATACTATAGCCTTGCTTTTTGGGTCATTTTTTTCAACATGCCAAATTGTGGTGTTTTAAGGCTGTTTTTGCAACATTCTATGCTATGGCATGTTTCTGCATGCTATTTAATGTGTTTTTCAGGTGTTTTCAGCTGTTTTTGGGATGGGTCACTTTTTGACTTTTTCGCCATACTATAGCCTTGCTTTTTGGGTCATTTTTTCAACATGCCATATTATGGTGTTTTTGGCTGTTTTTGCACCATTCTATATGATGGCATGTTTCTGCATGCTATTTAATGTGTTTTTCAGGTGTTTTCAGGTGTTTTTAGGACAGGTCATTTTTTGACTTTTTTGCCATACTATAGCCTTGCTTTTTGGGTCATTTTTTCAACATGCCATATTATGGTGTTTTTGGCTGTTTTTGCACCATTCTATATGATGGCATGTTTCTGCATGCTATTTAATGTGTTTTTCAGGTGTTTTCGGCTGTTTTTGGGATGGGTCATTTTTTGACTTTTTCGCCATACTATAGCCTTGCTTTTTGGGCCATTTTTTCAACATGCAATATTATGGGTTCTTTTGGGTTTTTTGCAACATTCTATACTATAGCATGTTTCTGCATGCTATTTAATGTGTTTTTCAGGTGTTTTCAGCTGTTTTTAGGACAGGTCATTTTTTGATTTTTTCGCCATACTATAGCCTTGCTTTCTTGGTCATTTTTCAACATGCCATATTATGGTGTTTTTGGCTGTTTTTGCAACATTCTATGCTATGGCATGTTTCTGCATGCTATTTAATGTGTTTTTCAGGTGTTTTCAGCTGTTTTTGGGACGGGTCATTTTTTGACTTTTTCGCCATACTATAGCCTTGCTTTTTGGGTCATTTTTTCAACATGCCAAATTATGGTGGTTATGGCTGTTTTTGCAACACCTGGTGCTATGGCATGTTTCTGCATGCTATTTAATGTGTTTTTCAGGTGTTTTCAGCTGTTTTGGGATGGTCATTTTTGACTTTTTCTCCATACTATAGCCTTGCTTTTTGGGTTATTTTTTCAACATGCCATATTATGGTGTTTTTGGCTGTTTTTGCACCATTCTATATGATGGCATGTTTCTGCATGCTATTTAATGTGTTTTTCAGGTGTTTTCGGCTGTTTTTGGGATGGGTCATTTTTTGATTTTTTTCGCCATACTATAGCCTTGCTTTCTTGGTCATTTTTTCAACATGCCATATTATGGTGTTTTTGGCTGTTTTTGCAACATTCTATGCTATGGCATGTTTCTGCATGCTATTTAATGTGTTTTTCAGGTGTTTTCAGCTGTTTTGGGATGGGTCATTTTTTGTCTTTTTCGCCCTTCTTTAGCCTTTCTTTTTGGGTTATTTTTTTCAACATGCCATATTATGGTGTTTTTGGCTGTTTTTGCACCATTCTATATGATGGCATGTTTCTGCATGCTATTTAATGTGTTTTTCAGGTGTTTTCAGCTGTTTTTGGGTCGGGTCATTTTTTGACTTTTTCGCCATACTATAGCCTTGCTTTTTGGGTCATTTTTTTTCAACATGCCATATTATGGTGTTTTTGGCTGTTTTTGCACCATTCTATATGATGGCATGTTTCTGCATGCTATTTAATGTGTTTTTCAGGTGTTTTCAGCTGTTTTTGGGACGGGTCATTTTTTGACTTTTTCGCCATACTATAGCCTTGCTTTTTGGGTCATTTTTTTCAACATGCCATATTATGGTGTTTTTGGCTGTTTTTGCACCATTCTATATGATGGCATGTTTCTGCATGCTATTTAATGTGTTTTTCAGGTGTTTTAAGCTGTTTTTAGGACAGGTCATTTTTTGACTTTTTCGCCATACTATAGCCTTGCTTTTTGGGTCATTTTTTTCAACATGCCATATTATGGTGTTTTTGGCTGTTTTTGCAACATTCTATGCTATGGCATGTTTCTGCATGCTATTTAATGTGTTTTTCAGGTGTTTTCAGCTGTTTTGGACAGGTCATTTTTTGACTTTTTTGCCATACTATAGCCTTGCTTTTTGGGTCATTTTTTTTCAACATGCCATATTATGGTGTTTTTGGCTGTTTTTGCAACATTCTATATGATGGCATGTTTCTGCATGCTATTTAATGTGTTTTTCAGGTGTTTTCAGCTGTTTTTAGGACAGGTCATTTTTTGACTTTTTCGCCATACTATAGCCTTGCTTTTTGGGTCATTTTTTTCAACATGCCATATTATGGTGTTTTTGGCTGTTTTTGCAACATTCTATGCTATGGCATGTTTCTGCATGCTATTTAATGTGTTTTTCAGGTGTTTTCAGCTGTTTTTGGGACGGGTCATTTTTTGACTTTTTTGCCATACTATAGCCTTGCTTTTTGGGTCATTTTTTCAACATGCCATATTATGGTGTTTTGGCTGTTTTGCAACATTCTATATGATGGCATGTTTCTGCATGCTATTTAATGTGTTTTTCAGGTGTTTTCAGCTGTTTTTAGGACAGGTCATTTTTTGACTTTTTCGCCATACTATAGCCTTGCTTTTTGGGTCATTTTTTTCAACATGCCATATTATGGTGTTTTTGGCTGTTTTGCAACATTCTATGCTATGGCATGTTTCTGCATGCTATTTAATGTGTTTTTCAGGTGTTTTCAGCTGTTTTTGGGATGGGTCATTTTTGACTTTTTTGCCATACTATAGCCTTGCTTTTTGGGTCATTTTTTTTCAACATGCCATATTATGGTGTTTTTGGCTGTTTTTGCACCATTCTATATGATGGCATGTTTCTGCATGCTATTTAATGTGTTTTTCAGGTGTTTTCGGCTGTTTTTGGGATGGGTCATTTTTTGACTTTTTCGCCATACTATAGCCTTACTTTTGCTGTTTGGGTTATTTTTTCAACATGCCATATTATGGTGGTTTTGGCTGTTTTTGCAACATTCTATGCTATGGCATGTTTATGCACGCTATTTAATGTGTTTTTCAGGTGTTTTCGGCTGTTTTTGGGATGGGTCATTTTTTGACTTTTTCGCCATACTATAGCCTTGCTTTTTGGGCCATTTTTTCAACATGCAATATTATGGTGCTTTTGGCCATTTTTGCAACATTCTATACTATGGCATGTTTATGCATGCTATTTAATGTGTTTTTCAGGTGTTTTCAGCTGTTTTTAGGACAGGTCATTTTTTGATTTTTTCGCCATACTATAGCCTTGCTTTCTTGGTCATTTTTTCAACATGCCATATTATGGTGTTTTTGGCTGTTTTTGCACCATTCTATATGATGGCATGTTTCTGCATGCTATTTAATGTGTTTTTCAGGTGTTTTCGGCTGTTTTTGGGATGGGTCATTTTTTGACTTTTTCGCCATACTATAGCCTTACTTTTACTTTTTGGGTTATTTTTTCAACATGCCATATTATGGTGTTTTTGGCTGTTTTTGCACCATTCTATATGATGGCATGTTTCTGCATGCTATTTAATGTGTTTTTCAGGTGTTTTCAGCTGTTTTTGGGACGGGTCATTTTTTGACTTTTTCGCCATACTATAGCCTTGCTTTTTGGGTCATTTTTTTCAACATGCCATATTATGGTGTTTTTGGCTGTTTTTGCACCATTCTATATGATGGCATGTTTCTGCATGCTATTTAATGTGTTTTTCAGGTGTTTTAAGCTGTTTTTAGGACAGGTCATTTTTTGACTTTTTCGCCATACTATAGCCTTGCTTTTTGGGTCATTTTTTTCAACATGCCATATTATGGTGTTTTTGGCTGTTTTTGCAACATTCTATGCTATGGCATGTTTCTGCATGCTATTTAATGTGTTTTTCAGGTGTTTTCAGCTGTTTTTGGGACGGGTCATTTTTTGACTTTTTTGCCATACTATAGCCTTGCTTTTTGGGTCATTTTTTTTCAACATGCCATATTATGGTGTTTTTGGCTGTTTTTGCACCATTCTATATGATGGCATGTTTCTGCATGCTATTTAATGTGTTTTTCAGGTGTTTTCAGCTGTTTTTAGGACAGGTCATTTTTTGACTTTTTCGCCATACTATAGCCTTGCTTTTTGGGTCATTTTTTTCAACATGCCATATTATGGTGTTTTTGGCTGTTTTTGCAACATTCTATGCTATGGCATGTTTCTGCATGCTATTTAATGTGTTTTTCAGGTGTTTTCAGCTGTTTTTGGGACGGGTCATTTTTTGACTTTTTTGCCATACTATAGCCTTGCTTTTTGGGTCATTTTTTTTCAACATGCCATATTATGGTGTTTTTGGCTGTTTTTGCAACATTCTATATGATGGCATGTTTCTGCATGCTATTTAATGTGTTTTTCAGGTGTTTTCAGCTGTTTTTAGGACAGGTCATTTTTTGACTTTTTCGCCATACTATAGCCTTGCTTTTTGGGTCATTTTTTTCAACATGCCATATTATGGTGTTTTTGGCTGTTTTTGCAACATTCTATGCTATGGCATGTTTCTGCATGCTATTTAATGTGTTTTTCAGGTGTTTTCAGCTGTTTTTGGGACGGGTCATTTTTTGACTTTTTTGCCATACTATAGCCTTGCTTTTTGGGTCATTTTTTTTCAACATGCCATATTATGGTGTTTTTGGCTGTTTTTGCACCATTCTATATGATGGCATGTTTCTGCATGCTATTTAATGTGTTTTTCAGGTGTTTTCGGCTGTTTTTGGGACGGGTCATTTTTTGACTTTTTCGCCATACTATAGCCTTACTTTTGCTGTTTGGGTTATTTTTTCAACATGCCATATTATGGTGGTTTTGGCTGTTTTTGCAACATTCTATGCTATGGCATGTTTATGCACGCTATTTAATGTGTTTTTCAGGTGTTTTCGGCTGTTTTTGGGATGGGTCATTTTTTGACTTTTTCGCCATACTATAGCCTTGCTTTTTGGGCCATTTTTTCAACATGCAATATTATGGTGCTTTTGGCCATTTTTGCAACATTCTATACTATAGCATGTTTCTGCATGCTATTTAATGTGTTTTTCAGGTGTTTTCAGCTGTTTTTAGGACAGGTCATTTTTTGATTTTTTCGCCATACTATAGCCTTGCTTTCTTGGTCATTTTTTCAACATGCCATATTATGGTGTTTTTGGCTGTTTTTGCAACATTCTATGCTATGGCATGTTTCTGCATGCTATTTAATGTGTTTTTCAGGTGTTTTCAGCTGTTTTTGGGACGGGTCATTTTTTGACTTTTTTGCCATACTATAGCCTTGCTTTTTGGGTCATTTTTTTTCAACATGCCATATTATGGTGTTTTTGGCTGTTTTTGCACCATTCTATATGATGGCATGTTTCTGCATGCTATTTAATGTGTTTTTCAGGTGTTTTCAGCTGTTTTTGGGACGGGTCATTTTTTGACTTTTTCGCCATACTATAGCCTTGCTTTTTGGGTCATTTTTTTCAACATGCCATATTATGGTGTTTTTGGCTGTTTTTGCACCATTCTATATGATGGCATGTTTCTGCATGCTATTTAATGTGTTTTTCAGGTGTTTTCGGCTGTTTTTAGGACAGGTCATTTTTTGACTTTTTCGCCATACTATAGCCTTGCTTTTTGGGTCTTTTTTTTCAATATGCCATATTATGGTGTTTTTGGCTGTTTTTGCAACATTCTATGCTATGGCATGTTTCTGCATGCTATTTAATGTGTTTTTCAGGTGTTTTCAGCTGTTTTTGGGACGGGTCATTTTTTGACTTTTTTGCCATACTATAGCCTTGCTTTTTGGGTCATTTTTTTTCAACATGCCATATTATGGTGTTTTTGGCTGTTTTTGCACCATTCTATATGATGGCATGTTTCTGCATGCTATTTAATGTGTTTTTCAGGTGTTTTCGGCTGTTTTTGGGATGGGTCATTTTTTGACTTTTTCGCCATACTATAGCATTACTTTTACTTTTTGGGTTATTTTTTCAACATGCCATATTATGGTGGTTTTGGCTGTTTTTGCAACATTCTATGCTATGGCATGTTTATGCACGCTATTTAATGTGTTTTTCAGGTGTTTTCGGCTGTTTTTGGGACGGGTCACTTTTTGACATTTTCGCCATACTATAGCCTTGCTTTTTGGGTCATTTTTTCAACATGCCAAATTATGGGTTCTTTAGGGTTTTTTGCAACATTCTATGCTATGGCATGTTTCTGCATGCTATTTAATGCGTTTTTCAGGTGTTTTCGGCTGTTTTTGGGACGGGTCACTTTTTGACATTTTCGCCATACTATAGCCTTGCTTTTTGGGTCATTTTTTTCAACATGCCAAATTGTGGTGGTTATGGCTGTTTTTGCAACATTCTATACTATGGCATGTTTATGCATGCTATTTAATGTGTTTTTCAGGTGTTTTCAGCTGTTTTTAGGACAGGTCATTTTTTGACTTTTTCGCCATACTATAGCCTTGCTTTTTTGGTCATTTTTTCAACATGCCCTATTGTGGTGTTTTTGGCTGTTTTTGCAACATTCTATGCTATGGCATGTTTATGCACGCTATTTAATGTGGTTTTCAGGTGTTTTCAGTTGCTTTTGGGACGGGTCATTTTTTGATTTTTTCGCCATACTATAGCCTTTCTTTTACTTTTTGGGTTATTTTTTCAACATGCCATATTATGGTGTTTTTGGCTGTTTTTGCAACATTCTATACTATGGCATGTTTCTGCACGCTATTTAATGTGTTTTTCAGGTTTTTTCAGTTGCTTTTGGGACAGGTCATTTTTTGACTTTTTCGCCATACTATAGCCTTGCTTTGTGGGTCATTTTTTTCAACATGCCAAATTATGGTGGTTATGGCTGTTTTTGCAACACCTGGGGCCTCATGTACAAAGACTTGCGTCGATTTCCTACTGAAACATGGCGTACGCTCAAATCCAGAAAACGTCGTACGCACAAAAAAATCCTGATGCATGAATCTGGGCGCACGCATGAATCCAAGCACATTCCCTTTGTACATCCCAATCAGCGTGGAATTGAGCGCACATGTTGGAGTACCCGACCACTCCCTGTCCACGCCCCCATTTAAATACGCAAATCATATTTAAATAAGCCCTGCACCTGAGATTCCCCTCTCTGCACGATCAGAAAATAAGAAACAAAAGATGAGTAAGACGGGATTTTAAGCTTCCATTCATTAAGTTTATACACTTACACGGATCACACACTATTGTTGCAAATTAGTGCAGAAGTGCACCGGGGAGAAGGTGAGGCAGATAAGTCTTTACGCACGGGGTTATTAACATGAGTACGTTGCGCACAGTGACAAATAGGGGCTTGTTAGAAAGATCTGAAACTGTAGTTTAACCAGCAAAACACAGCAAGTCACTAACTCTAACCGCTGTAATGATGCGGTGAAGACGGGATATGATTTGGGGGCGCACATGCTCAATGCGCATCACAGGGACTAATATTAGGACAATTACACGACAAATTTATTTACCAAGAAGCCACCCATCGCGCACAGTGCCAGCTTGTAGTCTGTTCCCAACCATGCTGTTACTCAGAATGCGTGAATCGTGCGTTGAACCAGGCCACCTCGCCACAATGTTGGTTAACTGCATTTGCGCATCACATATGATCTGTACATTGATGGAATGAAAGTGTTTCCTGTTCACGTATACAAATTCATCATGTGACAGCGCTTTTATAGCAATGTGTGTGCAGTCGATAGCTCCGATTACATTAGGAAAACCGGCTCTCGCTGCAAATTGCGCTTTAATGTTGACCTGTTCAGCTGCATGGTATGGGAATTTGATATATCTGGCTGACATGCGGATAATTCCGTCCCATACGGCTGGCATGGCTCGGCTGAGGGTCGACTGGCACAGTCCCGATCGGTCGGCCAGCTCCCTCTGGAATGCCCCGGTTGCCAGGAACCCCAGTGTGGTCAGCACCTGTATGGGCACAGGCAGCGCATGGCTCCTGGCTGTGTTGCGCTCCAAGGCCGGCCGCAGCTCTGCGCACGCGTTTATATCCACTCATGTAATTGGAGACACGTATGTTTGTGTGTGTGTGTGTTAATTGTTCACTGGTGTTAATTGTTCATGTGTCTCTGATGTGCACATCATTAAGTCATCATTCAGAGGACGGATTGGTTACACGTGTTTATTTTATGTTTCCCAGGATCACCTCTGAGTGTCGCCAAAGTATCAACGGCTGTAGAAACGTGCGTACGCCAGCTATGAAGTTGGCGTGAGGCACCGCACATTTCCACGGTCATTTCACTCTTGATACATCTGAACTTTGCCGTGAGAAAGAGCGTACGCCACGTTTTTGTGCGTACGCACCCTTTGTACATGAGGCCCCTGGTGCTATGGCATGTTTCTGCATGCTATTTAATGTGTTTGTCAGGTGTTTTCAGCTGTGTTTGGGACGGGTCATTTTTTTACTTTTTCGCCATACTATAGCCTTGCTTTTTGGGTCATTTTTTCAACATGCCAAATTATGTGTTTTTTTAGGGTTTTTTGCAACATTCTATACTATGGCATGTTTCTGCATGCTATTTAATGTGTTTTTCAGCTGTTTTCAGCTGTTTTTGGGACGGGTCATTTTTTGACTTTTTCGCCATACTATAGCCTTGCTTTTTGGGTCATTTTTTCAACATGCCATATTATGGTGTTTTTGGCTGTTTTTGCAACATTCTATACTATGGCATGTTTATGCATGCTATTTAATGTGTTTTTCAGGTGTTTTCAGCTGTTTTTAGGACAGGTCATTTTTGACTTTTTCGCCATACTATAGCCTTGCTTTTTGGGTCATTTTTTCAATATGCCATATTATGGTGTTTTTGGCTGTTTTTGCAACATTCTATGCTATGGCATGTTTCTGCACGCTATTTAATGTGTTTTTCAGGTGTTTTCAGTTGCTTTTGGGACAGGTCATTTTTTGACTTTTTCGCCATACTATAGCCTTGCTTTTTGGGTCATTTTTTCAACATGCCAAATTATGTGTTTTTTTAGGGTTTTTTGCAACATTCTATTCTATGGCATGTTTCTGCATGCTATTTAATGTGTTTTTCAGGTGTTTTCGGCTGTTTTTGGGATGGGTCATTTTTTGACTTTTTCGCCATACTATAGCCTTGCTTTTTGGGTCATTTTTTTCAACATGCCAAATTGTGGTGGTTATGGCTGTTTTTGCAACACCTGGTGCTATGGCATGTTTCTGCATGCTATTTAATGTGTTTTTCAGGTGTTTTCGGCTGTTTTTGGGACGGGTCATTTTTTGACTTTTTCGCCATACTATAGCCTTGCTTTTTGGGTCATTTTTTCAACATGCCAAATTATGGGTTGTTTAGGGTTTTTTGCAACATTCTATGCTATGGCATGTTTCTGCATGCTATTTAATGTGTTTTTCAGGTGTTTTCGGCTTTTTGGGACGGGTCACTTTTTGACTTTTTCGCCATACTATAGCCTTGCTTTTTGGGTCATTTTTTCAACATGCCAAATTATGTGTTTTTTAGGGGGTTTTGCAACACCTGGTGCTATGGCATGTTTCTGCATGCTATTTAATGTGTTTTTCAGGTGTTTTCGGCTGTTTTTGGGACGGGTCACTTTCTGACTTTTTCGCCATACTATAGCGTTGCTTTTTGGGTCATTTTTTCAACATGCCAAATTATGCGTTTTTTTTAGGGTTTTTTGCAACATTCTATACTATGGCATGTTTATGCATGCTATTTAATGTGTTTTTCAGGTGTTTTCGGCTGTTTTTGGGACGGGTCATTTTTTGACTTTTTCGCCATACTATAGCCTTGCTTTTTGGGTCATTTTTTCAACATGCCATATTATGGTGTTTTTGGCTGTTTTTGCAACATTCTATACTATGGCATGTTTATGCATGCTATTTAATGTGTTTTTCAGGTGTTTTCACCTGTTTTTAGGACAGGTCATTTTTGACTTTTTCGCCATGCTATAGCCTTGCTTTTTGGGTCAATTTTTCAACATGCCATATTATGGTGTTTTGGCTGTTTTTGCAACATTCTATGCTATGGCATGTTTATGAACGCCATTTAATGTGTTTTTCAGGTGTTTTCAGTTGCTTTCTGGACAGGTCATTTTTTGACTTTTTCGCCATACTATAGCCTTGCTTTTTGGGTCATTTTTTTCAACATGCCAAATTGTGGTGGTTATGGCTGTTTTTGCAACACCTGGTGCTATGGCATGTTTCTGCACGCTATTTAATGTGTTTTTCAGGTGTTTTCAGCTGTTTTTGGGACGGGTCATTTTTTGACTTTTTCGCCATACTATAGCCTTGCTTTTTGGGTCATTTGTTCAACATGCCATATTATGGTGTTTTTGGCTGTTTTTGCAACATTTTATACTATGGCATGTTTATGCATGCTATTTAATGTGTTTTTCAGGTGTTTTCAGCTGTTGTTAGGACAGGTCATTTTTTACTTTTTCGCCATACTATAGCCTTGCTTTTTGGGTCAATTTTTCAACATGCCATATTATGGTGTTTTGGCTGTTTTTGCAACATTCTATGCTTTGGCATGTTTATGAACGCCATTTAATGTGTTTTTCAGCTGTTTTCAGTTGCTTTTGGGACAGGTCACTTTCTGACTTTTTCGCCATACTATAGCCTTGCTTTTTGGGTCATTTTTTCAACATGCCAAATTATGCGTTTTTTTAGGGTTTTTTGGAACATTCTATACTATGGCATGTTTCTGCATGCTATTTAATGTGTTTTTCAGGTGTTTTCACCTGTTTTAGAGACAGGTCATTTTTGACTTTTTCGCCATACTATAGCCTTGCTTTTTGGGTCATTTTTTCAACATGCCAAATTATGGGTTCTTTAGGGTTTTTTGCAACATTCTATGCTATGGCATGTTTATGCATGGTATTTTATGTGTTTTTCAGGTGTTTTCGGCTGTTTTTGGGACGGGTCACTTTTTGACTTTTTCACCATACTATAGCCTTGCTTTTTGGGTCATTTTTTTCAACATGCCAAATTGTGGTGGTTATGGCTGTTTTTGCAACACCTGGTGCTATGGCATGTTTCTGCACGCTATTTAATGTGTTTTTCAGGTGTTTTCAGCTGTTTTTGGGACAGGTCATTTTTTGACTTTTTCGCCATACTATAGCCTTGCTTTTTGGGTCATTTGTTCAACATGCCATATTATGGTGTTTTTGGCTGTTTTTGCAACATTCTATGCTTTGGCATGTTCATGAACGCCATTTAATGTGTTTTTCAGGTGTTTTCGGCTTTTTGGGACGGGTCACTTTTTGACTTTTTCGCCATACTATAGCCTTGCTTTTTGGGTCATTTTTTCAACATGCCAAATTATGGGTTGTTTAGGGTTTTTTGCAACATTCTATGCTATGGCATGTTTCTGCATGCTATTTAATGTGTTTTTCAGGTGTTTTCGGCTTTTTGGGACGGGTCACTTTTTGACTTTTTCGCCATACTATAGCCTTGCTTTTTGGGTCATTTTTTCAACATGCCAAATTATGTGTTTTTTAGGGGGTTTTGCAACACCTGGTGCTATGGCATGTTTCTGCATGCTATTTAATGTGTTTTTCAGGTGTTTTCGGCTGTTTTTGGGACGGGTCACTTTCTGACTTTTTCGCCATACTATAGCGTTGCTTTTTGGGTCATTTTTTCAACATGCCAAATTATGCGTTTTTTTAGGGTTTTTTGCAACATTCTATACTATGGCATGTTTATGCATGCTATTTAATGTGTTTTTCAGGTGTTTTCGGCTGTTTTTGGGACGGGTCATTTTTTGACTTTTTCGCCATACTATAGCCTTGCTTTTTGGGTCATTTTTTTCAACATGCCAAATTATGGTGGTTATGGCTGTTTTTGAAACACCTGGTGCTATGGCATGTTTCTGCATGCTATTTAATGTGTTTTTCAGGTGTTTTCAGCTGTTTTTGGGACGGGCCATTTTTTGACTTTTTCGCCATACTATAGCCTTGCTTTTTGGGTCATTTTTTTCAACATGCCAAATTGTGGTGGTTATGGCTGTTTTTGCAACACCTGGTGCTATGGCATGTTTCTGCATGCTATTTAATGTGTTTGTCAGGTGTTTTCAGCTGTGTTTGGGACGGGTCATTTTTTTACTTTTTCGCCATACTATAGCCTTGCTTTTTGGGTCATTTTTTCAACATGCCAAATTATGTGTTTTTTTAGGGTTTTTTGCAACATTCTATACTATGGCACGTTTCTGCATGCTATTTAATGTGTTTTTCAGGTGTTTTCAGCTGTTTTTGGGACGGGTCATTTTTTGACTTTTTCGCCATACTATAGCCTTGCTTTTTGGGTCATTTTTTCAACATGCCAAATTATGTGTTTTTTTAGGGTTTTTTGCAACATTCTATACTATGGCATGTTTATGCATGCTATTTAATGTGTTTTTCAGGTGTTTTCAGCTGTTTTTAGGACAGGTCATTTTTGACTTTTTCGCCATACTATAGCCTTGCTTTTTGGGTCATTTTTTCAATATGCCCTATTATGGTGTTTTTGGCTGTTTTTGCAACATTCTATGCTATGGCATGTTTCTGCACGCTATTTAATGTGTTTTTCAGGTGTTTTCAGTTGCTTTTGGGACAGGTCATTTTTTGACTTTTTCGCCATACTATAGCCTTGCTTTTTGGGTCATTTTTTCAACATGCCAAATTATGTGTTTTTTTAGGGTTTTTTGCAACATTCTATGCTATGGCATGTTTCTGCATGCTATTTAATGTGTTTTTCAGGTGTTTTCGGCTGTTTTTGGGATGGGTCATTTTTTGACTTTTTCGCCATACTATAGCCTTGCTTTTTGGGTCATTTTTTTCAACATGCCAAATTGTGGTGGTTATGGCTGTTTTTGCAACACCTGGTGCTATGGCATGTTTCTGCATGCTATTTAATGTGTTTTTCAGGTGTTTTCGGCTGTTTTTGGGACGGGTCACTTTCTGACTTTTTCGCCATACTATAGCGTTGCTTTTTGGGTCATTTTTTCAACATGCCAAATTATGCGTTTTTTTAGGGTTTTTTGCAACATTCTATACTATGGCATGTTTATGCATGCTATTTAATGTGTTTTTCAGGTGTTTTCACCTGTTTTTAGGACAGGTCATTTTTGACTTTTTCGCCATGCTATAGCCTTGCTTTTTGGGTCAATTTTTCAACATGCCATATTATGGTGTTTTGGCTGTTTTTGCAACATTCTATGCTATGGCATGTTTATGAACGCCATTTAATGTGTTTTTCAGGTGTTTTCAGTTGCTTTCTGGACAGGTCATTTTTTGACTTTTTCGCCATACTATAGCCTTGCTTTTTGGGTCATTTTTTTCAACATGCCAAATTGTGGTGGTTATGGCTGTTTTTGCAACACCTGGTGCTATGGCATGTTTCTGCACGCTATTTAATGTGTTTTTCAGGTGTTTTCAGCTGTTTTTGGGACGGGTCATTTTTTGACTTTTTCGCCATACTATAGCCTTGCTTTTTGGGTCATTTGTTCAACATGCCATATTATGGTGTTTTTGGCTGTTTTTGCAACATTTTATACTATGGCATGTTTATGCATGCTATTTAATGTGTTTTTCAGGTGTTTTCAGCTGTTGTTAGGACAGGTCATTTTTTACTTTTTCGCCATACTATAGCCTTGCTTTTTGGGTCAATTTTTCAACATGCCATATTATGGTGTTTTGGCTGTTTTTGCAACATTCTATGCTTTGGCATGTTTATGAACGCCATTTAATGTGTTTTTCAGCTGTTTTCAGTTGCTTTTGGGACAGGTCACTTTCTGACTTTTTCGCCATACTATAGCCTTGCTTTTTGGGTCATTTTTTCAACATGCCAAATTATGCGTTTTTTTAGGGTTTTTTGGAACATTCTATACTATGGCATGTTTCTGCATGCTATTTAATGTGTTTTTCAGGTGTTTTCACCTGTTTTTGGGACGGGTCATTTTTTGACTTTTTCGCCATACTATAGCCTTGCTTTTTGGGTCATTTTTTCAACATGCCAAATTATGGGTTCTTTAGGGTTTTTTGCAACATTCTATGCTATGGCATGTTTATGCATGGTATTTTATGTGTTTTTCAGGTGTTTTCGGCTGTTTTTGGGACGGGTCACTTTTTGACTTTTTCACCATACTATAGCCTTGCTTTTTGGGTCATTTTTTTCAACATGCCAAATTGTGGTGGTTATGGCTGTTTTTGCAACACCTGGTGCTATGGCATGTTTCTGCACGCTATTTAATGTGTTTTTCAGGTGTTTTCAGCTGTTTTTGGGACGGGTCATTTTTTGACTTTTTCGCCATACTATAGCCTTGCTTTTTGGGTCATTTGTTCAACATGCCATATTATGGTGTTTTTGGCTGTTTTTGCAACATTCTATGCTTTGGCATGTTCATGAACGCCATTTAATGTGTTTTTCAGGTGTTTTCAGTTGCTTTTGGGACAGGTCATTTTTTGACTTTTTCGCCATACTATAGACTTGCTTTTTGGGTTATTTTTTCAACATGCCATATTATGGTGTTTTTGGCTGTTTTTGCAACATTCTATGCGATGGCATGTTTCTGCATACTATTTAATGTGTTTTTCAGGTGTTTTCAGCTGTTTTTGGGACGGGTCACTTTCTGACTTTTTCGCCATACTATAGCCTTGCTTTTTGGGTCATTTTTTCAACATGCCAAATTATGCGTTTTTTTTAGGGTTTTTTGCAACATTCTATACTATGGCATGTTTCTGCATGCTATTTAATGTGTTTTTCAGGTGTTTTCACCTGTTTTTGGGACGGGTCATTTTTTGACTTTTTCGCCATACTATAGCCTTGCTTTTTGGGTCATTTTTTCAACACGCCATATTATGGTGTTTTTGGCTGTTTTTGCAACATTCTATACTATGGCATGTTTATGCATGCTATTTAATGTGTTTTTCAGGTGTTTTCAGCTGTTTTTAGGACAGGTCATTTTTGACTTTTTCGCCATACTACAGCCTTGCTTTTTGGGTCATTTTTTTCAACCTGCCAAATTGTGGTGGTTATGGCTGTTTTTGCAACACCTGGTGCTATGGCATGTTTCTGAATGCTATTTAATGTGTTTTTCAGGTGTTTTCAGCTGTTTTTGGGACGGGTCATTTTTTGACTTTTTCGCCATACTATAGCCTTGCTTTTTGGGTCAATTTTTCAACATGCCATATTATGTGTTTTTTGGTTTTATTTGTAACATTCTATGCTATGGCATGTTTCTGCATGCTATTTAATGTGTTTTTCAGGTGTTTTCGGCTGTTTTTGGGACAGGTCATTTTTGACTTTTTTGCCATACTATAGCCTTGCTTTTTGGGTCATTTTTTTCAACATCCCAAATTGTGGTGGTTATGGCTGTTTTTGCAACACCTGGTGCTATGGCATGTTTCTGCATGCTATTTAATGTGTTTTTCAGGTGTTTTCGGCTGTTTTTGGGACGGGTCACTTTCTGACTTTTTCGCCATACTATAGCCTTTCTTTTACTTTTTGGGTTATTTTTTCAACATGCCATATTATGTGTTTTTTGGTTTTATTTGCAACATTCTATGCTATGGCATGTTTCTGCATGCTATTTAATGTGCTTTTCAGCAGTTTTCAGCTGTTTTTGGGACGGGTCATTTTTTGACTTTTTCGCCATACTATAGCCTTGCTTTTTGGGACATTTTTTCAACATGCCATATTATGGTGTTTTTGGCTGTTTTTGCAACACTCTATGCTATGGCATATTTCTGCACGCTATTTGATGTGTTTTTCAGCTGTTTTCAACTGTTTTTGGGACGGGTCATTTTTTGACTTTTTTGCCATACTATAGCCTTGCTTTTTGGGCCTTTTTTTTAATAACATTCCATATTATTGTGTTTTTGGCAGTTTTTTTCCCCAGATTTTATGCTATGGCTTGTTTCTACACGCTATTTAATGTGCTTTTCAGCTGTTTTCAGCTGTTTTTGGGACGGGTCATTTTTTGACTTTTTCACCATACTATAGCCTTGCTTTTTGGGACATTTTTTGAAAATGCAATATTATTTTGTTTTTGGCTGTTTTTGCAACATTTTATGCCATGGTGTGTTTCTGCACGCTATTTAATGTGTTTTTCAGCTGTTTTTGTGACAGGTCATTTTTTGACTTTTTTGCCATACTATAGCCTTGCTTTTTGGGTCATTTTTTCAACATGCCCTATTATGGTGTTTTTGGCTGTTTTTGCAACATTCTATGCTATGGCATGTTTATGCACGCTATTTAATGTGTTTTTCAGGTGTTTTCAGTTGCTTTTGGGACGGGTCATTTTTTGACTTTTTTGCCATAGTATAGCCTTGCTTTTTTGGGACATTTTTTCAACATGCCATATAATGGTGTTTTTGGCTGTTTTGCAATGTTTTATGCTGTGGCATGTTTCTACATGCTATTTAATATGCTTTTTAGTGGTTTTCAGCTGTTTTTGGGACAGGTCATTTTTTGACTTTTTCGCCATACTATAGCCTTGCTTTTTGGGAAATTTTTTCAACATACCATATTTTTGTGTTTTTGGCTGTTTTTCCAATGTACTATGCTATGGCATGTTTCTGCATACTATTTAATGTGTTTTTCAGGTGTTTTCGGCTGTTTTTGGGACGGGTCACTTTCTGATTTTTTCGCCATACTATAGCCTTGCTTTTTGGGTCATTTTTTCAACATGCCAAATTATGCGTTTTTTTAGGGTTTTTTGCAACATTCTATACTATGGCATGTTTCTGCATGCTATTTAATGTGTTTTTCAGGTGTTTTCACCTGTTTTTGGGACGGGTCATTTTTTGACTTTTTCGCCATACTATAGCCTTGCTTTTTTGGAATTTTTTTCAACATGCCATATTTTTGTGTTTTTGGCTGTTTATGCAATGCTCTATGCTATGGCTTGTTTCCACACGCTATTTAATTTGCTTTTCAGTTGTTTTCAGCTGTTTTTGGGACGGGTCATTTTTTGACTTTTTCGCCATACTATAGCCTTGCTTTTTGGGACATTTTTTATAACATTCCATATTATTGTGTTTTTGGCTGTTTTTGCAACACTCTATGCTATGGCATGTTTCTGCACGCTATTTAATGTGCTTTTTAGCGGTTTTCAGCTGTTTTTGGGACGGGTCATTTTTTGACTTTTTCGCCATACTATAGCCTTGCTTTTTGGGCCATTTTTTCAACATGCCATATAATGCTGTTTTGGGCTATTTTTGCATTGTTCTATCCTATGGCACGTTTCTGCACGCTATTCAATGTGTTTTTCAGCTGTTTTCAACCTTTTTTGGGATGGGTCATTTTTTGACTTTTTCGCCATACTATAGCCTTGCTTTTTGGGCCATTTTTTCAACATGCCATATAATGCTGTTTTGGGCTATTTTTGCATTGTTCTATCCTATGGCATGTTTCTGCACGCTATTCAATGTGCTTTTCAGCTGTTTTCAGCTGTTTTTGGGACGGGTCATTTTTTGACTTTTTCGCCATACTATAGCCTTGCTTTTTGAGACATTTTTTATAACATTCCATATTATGGTGTTTTTGGCTTTTTTTTTGTAACATTGTATGCTGTGGCATGTTTCTGCAAGCTATTTAATGTGCTTTTCAGCTGTTTGCAGCTTTTTTTGGGACGGGTCATTTTTTGACTTTTTCGCCATATTATAGCCTTGCTTTTTGGGACATTTTTCAACATGCCATATAATGCTGTTTTGGGCTATTTTTGCATTGTTCTATCCTATGGCATGTTTCTGCACGCTATTCAATGTGCTTTTCAGCTGTTTTCAGCTGTTTTTGGGACGGGTCATTTTTTGACTTTTTCGCCATACTATAGCCTTGCTTTTTGAGACATTTTTTATAACATTCCATATTATGGTGTTTTTGGCTTTTTTTTTGTAACATTCTATACTATGGCATGTTTCTGCATGCTATTTAATGTGTTTTTCAGGTGTTTTCACCTGTTTTTGGGACGGGTCATTTTTTGACTTTTTCGCCATACTATAGCCTTGCTTTTTGGGTCATTTTTTCAACATGCCAAATTATGGGTTCTTTAGGGTTTTTTGCAACGTTCTATGCTATGGCATGTTTATGCATGGTATTTTATGTGTTTTTCAGGTGTTTTCGGCTGTTTTTGGGACGGGTCACTTTTTGACTTTTTCACCATACTATAGCCTTGCTTTTTGGGTCATTTTTTTCAACATGCCAAATTGTGGTGGTTATGGCTGTTTTTGCAACACCTGGTGCTATGGCATGTTTCTGCACGCTATTTAATGTGTTTTTCAGGTGTTTTCAGCTGTTTTGGGATCGGTCATTTTTGTCTTTTTCGCCATACTATAGCCTTGCTTTTTGGGTCATTTGTTCAACATGCCATATTATGGTGTTTTTGGCTGTTTTTGCAACATTCTATGCTTTGGCATGTTCATGAACGCCATTTAATGTGTTTTTCAGGTGTTTTCAGTTGCTTTTGGGACAGGTCATTTTTTGACTTTTTCGCCATACTATAGACTTGCTTTTTGGGTTATTTTTTCAACATGCCATATTATGGTGTTTTTGGCTGTTTTTGTAACATTCTATGCGATGGCATGTTTCTGCATACTATTTAATGTGTTTTTCAGGTGTTTTCAGCTGTTTTTGGGACGGGTCACTTTCTGACTTTTTCGCCATACTATAGCCTTGCTTTTTGGGTCATTTTTTCAACATGCCAAATTATGCGTTTTTTTTAGGGTTTTTTGCAACATTCTATACTATGGCATGTTTCTGCATGCTATTTAATGTGTTTTTCAGGTGTTTTCACCTGTTTTTGGGACGGGTCATTTTTTGACTTTTTCGCCATACTATAGCCTTGCTTTTTGGGTCATTTTTTCAACACGCCATATTATGGTGTTTTTGGCTGTTTTTGCAACATTCTATACTATGGCATGTTTATGCATGCTATTTAATGTGTTTTTCAGGTGTTTTCAGCTGTTTTTAGGACAGGTCATTTTTGAATTTTTCGCCATACTTCTGCCTTTCTTTTTGGGTCATTTTTCAACCTGCCAAATTGTGGTGGTTATGGCTGTTTTTGCAACACCTGGTGCTATGGCATGTTTCTGAATGCTATTTAATGTGTTTTTCAGGTGTTTTCAGCTGTTTTTGGGACGGGTCATTTTTTGACTTTTTCGCCATACTATAGCCTTGCTTTTTGGGTCAATTTTTCAACATGCCATATTATGTGTTTTTTGGTTTTATTTGTAACATTCTATGCTATGGCATGTTTCTGCATGCTATTTAATGTGTTTTTCAGGTGTTTTCGGCTGTTTTTGGGACAGGTCATTTTTTGACTTTTTCGCCATACTATAGCCTTGCTTTTTGGGTCATTTTTTTCAACATCCCAAATTGTGGTGGTTATGGCTGTTTTTGCAACACCTGGTGCTATGGCATGTTTCTGCATGCTATTTAATGTGTTTTTCAGGTGTTTTCGGCTGTTTTTGGGACGGGTCACTTTCTGACTTTTTCGCCATACTATAGCCTTTCTTTTACTTTTTGGGTTATTTTTTCAACATGCCATATTATGTGTTTTTTGGTTTTATTTGCAACATTCTATGCTATGGCATGTTTCTGCATGCTATTTAATGTGCTTTTCAGCAGTTTTCAGCTGTTTTTGGGACGGGTCATTTTTTGACTTTTTCGCCATACTATAGCCTTGCTTTTTGGGACATTTTTTCAACATGCCATATTATGGTGTTTTTGGCTGTTTTTGCAACACTCTATGCTATGGCATATTTCTACACGCTATTTAATGTGCTTTTCAGCTGTTTTCAGCTGTTTTTGGGACGGGTCATTTTTTGACTTTTTCACTATACTATAGCCTTGCTTTTTGGGACATTTTTTGAAAATGCAATATTATTTTGTTTTTGGCTGTTTTTGCAACATTTTATGCCATGGTGTGTTTCTGCACGCTATTTAATGTGTTTTTCAGCTGTTTTTGTGACAGGTCATTTTTTGACTTTTTTGCCATACTATAGCCTTGCTTTTTGGGTCATTTTTTCAACATGCCCTATTATGGTGTTTTTGGCTGTTTTTGCAACATTCTATGCTATGGCATGTTTATGCACGCTATTTAATGTGTTTTTCAGGTGTTTTCAGTTGCTTTTGGGACGGGTCATTTTTTGACTTTTTTGCCATAGTATAGCCTTGCTTTTTTGGGACATTTTTTCAACATGCCATATAATGGTGTTTTTGGCTGTTTTGCAATGTTTTATGCTGTGGCATGTTTCTACATGCTATTTAATATGCTTTTTAGTGGTTTTCAGCTGTTTTTGGGACAGGTCATTTTTTGACTTTTTCGCCATACTATAGCCTTGCTTTTTGGGAAATTTTTTCAACATACCATATTTTTGTGTTTTTGGCTGTTTTTCCAATGTACTATGCTATGGCATGTTTCTGCATACTATTTAATGTGTTTTTCAGGTGTTTTCGGCTGTTTTTGGGACGGGTCACTTTCTGATTTTTTCGCCATACTATAGCCTTGCTTTTTGGGTCATTTTTTCAACATGCCAAATTATGCGTTTTTTTAGGGTTTTTTGCAACATTCTATACTATGGCATGTTTCTGCATGCTATTTAATGTGTTTTTCAGGTGTTTTCACCTGTTTTTGGGACGGGTCATTTTTTGACTTTTTCGCCATACTATAGCCTTGCTTTTTTGGAATTTTTTTCAACATGCCATATTTTTGTGTTTTTGGCTGTTTATGCAATGCTCTATGCTATGGCTTGTTTCCACACGCTATTTAATTTGCTTTTCAGTTGTTTTCAGCTGTTTTTGGGACGGGTCATTTTTTGACTTTTTCGCCATACTATAGCCTTGCTTTTTGGGACATTTTTTATAACATTCCATATTATTGTGTTTTTGGCTGTTTTTGCAACACTCTATGCTATGGCATGTTTCTGCACGCTATTTAATGTGCTTTTTAGCGGTTTTCAGCTGTTTTTGGGACGGGTCATTTTTTGACTTTTTCGCCATACTATAGCCTTGCTTTTTGGGCCATTTTTTCAACATGCCATATAATGCTGTTTTGGGCTATTTTTGCATTGTTCTATCCTATGGCACGTTTCTGCACGCTATTCAATGTGTTTTTCAGCTGTTTTCAACCTTTTTTGGGATGGGTCATTTTTTGACTTTTTCGCCATACTATAGCCTTGCTTTTTGAGACATTTTTTATAACATTCCATATTATGGTGTTTTTGGCTTTTTTTTTGTAACATTCTATACTATGGCATGTTTCTGCATGCTATTTAATGTGTTTTTCAGGTGTTTTCACCTGTTTTTGGGACGGGTCATTTTTTGACTTTTTCGCCATACTATAGCCTTGCTTTTTGGGTCATTTTTTCAACATGCCAAATTATGGGTTCTTTAGGGTTTTTTGCAACATTCTATGCTATGGCATGTTTATGCATCGTATTTTATGTGTTTTTCAGGTGTTTTCGGCTGTTTTTGGGACGGGTCACTTTTTGACTTTTTCACCATACTATAGCCTTGCTTTTTGGGTCATTTTTTTCAACATGCCAAATTGTGGTGGTTATGGCTGTTTTTGCAACACCTGGTGCTATGGCATGTTTCTGCACGCTATTTAATGTGTTTTTCAGGTGTTTTCAGCTGTTTTTGGGACAGGTCATTTTTGACTTTTCGCCATACTATAGCCTTGCTTTTTGGGTCATTTGTTCAACATGCCATATTATGGTGTTTTTGGCTGTTTTTGCAACATTCTATGCTTTGGCATGTTCATGAACGCCATTTAATGTGTTTTTCAGGTGTTTTCAGTTGCTTTTGGGACAGGTCATTTTTTGACTTTTTCGCCATACTATAGACTTGCTTTTTGGGTTATTTTTTCAACATGCCATATTATGGTGTTTTTGGCTGTTTTTGCAACATTCTATGCGATGGCATGTTTCTGCATACTATTTAATGTGTTTTTCAGGTGTTTTCAGCTGTTTTTGGGACGGGTCACTTTCTGACTTTTTCGCCATACTATAGCCTTGCTTTTTGGGTCATTTTTTCAACATGCCAAATTATGCGTTTTTTTTAGGGTTTTTTGCAACATTCTATACTATGGCATGTTTCTGCATGCTATTTAATGTGTTTTTCAGGTGTTTTCACCTGTTTTTGGAACAGGTCATTTTTGACTTTTTCGCCATACTATAGCCTTGCTTTTTGGGTCATTTTTCAACACGCCATATTATGGTGTTTTGGCTGTTTTGCAACATTCTATACTATGGCATGTTTATGCATGCTATTTAATGTGTTTTTCAGGTGTTTTCAGCTGTTTTTAGGACAGGTCATTTTTGACTTTTTCGCCATACTACAGCCTTGCTTTTTGGGTCATTTTTTTCAACCTGCCAAATTGTGGTGGTTATGGCTGTTTTTGCAACACCTGGTGCTATGGCATGTTTCTGAATGCTATTTAATGTGTTTTTCAGGTGTTTTCAGCTGTTTTTGGGACGGGTCATTTTTTGACTTTTTCGCCATACTATAGCCTTGCTTTTTGGGTCAATTTTTCAACATGCCATATTATGTGTTTTTTGGTTTTATTTGTAACATTCTATGCTATGGCATGTTTCTGCATGCTATTTAATGTGTTTTTCAGGTGTTTTCGGCTGTTTTTGGGACAGGTCATTTTTTGACTTTTTTGCCATACTATAGCCTTGCTTTTTGGGTCATTTTTTTCAACATCCCAAATTGTGGTGGTTATGGCTGTTTTTGCAACACCTGGTGCTATGGCATGTTTCTGCATGCTATTTAATGTGTTTTTCAGGTGTTTTCAGCTGTTTTTGGGACGGGTCACTTTCTGACTTTTCGCCATACTATAGCCTTTCTTTTTACTTTTTGGGTTATTTTTCAACATGCCATATTATGTGTTTTTGGTTTTATTTGCAACATTCTATGCTATGGCATGTTTCTGCATGCTATTTAATGTGCTTTTCAGCAGTTTTCAGCTGTTTTTGGGACGGGTCATTTTTTGACTTTTTCGCCATACTATAGCCTTGCTTTTTGGGACATTTTTTCAACATGCCATATTATGGTGTTTTTGGCTGTTTTTGCAACACTCTATGCTATGGCATATTTCTGCACGCTATTTGATGTGTTTTTCAGCTGTTTTCAACTGTTTTTGGGACGGGTCATTTTTGACTTTTTTGCCATACTATAGCCTTGCTTTTTGGGCCTTTTTTTTAATAACATTCCATATTATTGTGTTTTTGGCAGTTTTTTTCCCCAGATTTTATGCTATGGCTTGTTTCTACACGCTATTTAATGTGCTTTTCAGCTGTTTTCAGCTGTTTTTGGGACGGGTCATTTTTTGACTTTTTCACCATACTATAGCCTTGCTTTTTGGGACATTTTTTGAAAATGCAATATTATTTTGTTTTTGGCTGTTTTTGCAACATTTTATGCCATGGTGTGTTTCTGCACGCTATTTAATGTGTTTTTCAGCTGTTTTTGTGACAGGTCATTTTTTGACTTTTTTGCCATACTATAGCCTTGCTTTTTGGGTCATTTTTTCAACATGCCCTCTTATGGTGTTTTGGCTGTTTTGCAACATTCTATGCTATGGCATGTTTATGCACGCTATTTAATGTGTTTTTCAGGTGTTTTCAGTTGCTTTTGGGACGGGTCATTTTTTGACTTTTTTGCCATAGTATAGCCTTGCTTTTTTGGGACATTTTTTCAACATGCCATATAATGGTGTTTTTGGCTGTTTTGCAATGTTTTATGCTGTGGCATGTTTCTACATGCTATTTAATATGCTTTTTAGTGGTTTTCAGCTGTTTTTGGGACAGGTCATTTTTTGACTTTTTCGCCATACTATAGCCTTGCTTTTTGGGAAATTTTTTCAACATACCATATTTTTGTGTTTTTGGCTGTTTTTCCAATGTACTATGCTATGGCATGTTTCTGCATACTATTTAATGTGTTTTTCAGGTGTTTTCGGCTGTTTTGGGACGGTCACTTTCTGATTTTTTCGCCATACTATAGCCTTGCTTTTTGGGTCATTTTTTCAACATGCCAAATTATGCGTTTTTTTAGGGTTTTTTGCAACATTCTATACTATGGCATGTTTCTGCATGCTATTTAATGTGTTTTTCAGGTGTTTTCACCTGTTTTTGGGACGGGTCATTTTTTGACTTTTTCGCCATACTATAGCCTTGCTTTTTGGAATTTTTTCAACATGCCATATTTTTGTGTTTTTGGCTGTTTATGCAATGCTCTATGCTATGGCTTGTTTCCACACGCTATTTAATTTGCTTTTCAGTTGTTTTCAGCTGTTTTTGGGACGGGTCATTTTTTGACTTTTTCGCCATACTATAGCCTTGCTTTTTGGGACATTTTTTATAACATTCCATATTATTGTGTTTTTGGCTGTTTTTGCAACACTCTATGCTATGGCATGTTTCTGCACGCTATTTAATGTGCTTTTTAGCGGTTTTCAGCTGTTTTTGGGACGGGTCATTTTTTGACTTTTTCGCCATACTATAGCCTTGCTTTTTGGGCCATTTTTTCAACATGCCATATAATGCTGTTTTGGGCTATTTTTGCATTGTTCTATCCTATGGCACGTTTCTGCACGCTATTCAATGTGTTTTTCAGCTGTTTTCAACCTTTTTTGGGATGGGTCATTTTTTGACTTTTTCGCCATACTATAGCCTTGCTTTTTGGGCCATTTTTTCAACATGCCATATAATGCTGTTTTGGGCTATTTTTGCATTGTTCTATCCTATGGCATGTTTCTGCACGCTATTCAATGTGCTTTTCAGCTGTTTTCAGCTGTTTTTGGGACGGGTCATTTTTTGACTTTTTCGCCATACTATAGCCTTGCTTTTTGAGACATTTTTTATAACATTCCATATTATGGTGTTTTTGGCTTTTTTTTTGTAACATTGTATGCTGTGGCATGTTTCTGCAAGCTATTTAATGTGCTTTTCAGCTGTTTGCAGCTTTTTTTGGGACGGGTCATTTTTTGACTTTTTCGCCATATTATAGCCTTGCTTTTTGGGACATTTTTCAACATGCCATATTATCGTGTTTTTGGCCATTTTTGAAACATTCTATGCTAAGCCGTGTCTTTGCAAGCTTTTCTTTCTGTTTTTCAGCTATTTTCAGCTGTTTTTGGGACAGGTAGGTTTTTGACTTTTTCGCCATACTATAGCCTTGCTTTTGGGGCCATTTTTTCAACATGCCATTTCATGGTGTTTTTGGCTGTTTTTGCAACATACCATGCTATGGCATGTTTCTATACGCTATTTAATGTGCTTTTCAGCTGTTTTCGACTGTTTTTGGGACGGGCCATTTTTTGACATTTTCGCCATACTATAGCCTTGCTTTTTGGGCCATTTTTCAACATGCCATATTATTGTGTTATGGGCCATTTTTGAAGCATTTTATGCTATGGCGTGTCCTTGCAAGCTTTTCTATGTGTTTTTTTTGCTGATTTCAACTGTTTTCGGGGTGGGTAATTGTTTTAGTTTTTCGCCATACTATAGCCTTGCTCTCCTTTTTTCAACATGCCATATTATGGTGTTTTTGGCCGTTTTGTCAATATTCGATGCTATGGCATGTTCCTGCACACTATTTAATGTGTTTTTTAGCTGTTTTCAGATGTTTTTGGGATTGGTCATTCACTTTTCTTGTCATACTATAGCCTTGCTTTTTGGTTCATTTTGTCAACATGGCATATTGCGGTGTTTTTGGCTGTAGTGTGTTATGTTACCAGGCCACAGTGACAGAGACAGGCAGTTCAATGGGATCAGGAAGATGAAACATGATGTCAATTTGGAGTGGCACAGAAACTGAGAGCAGATTCTCAGAACAGTAGGACAATGAGCTCACAATCACTGTCATCAGCAATGCAGAGACACAGACAGATACATAATGAAAAATGGTCTGATTACATAATGCAGAACTTATAAATATAAGTTACACATACATAATATCTTGTAATCATTATAACATGTCATATAAGTCATTATAACAAGCTTATTATGATATTTTTAATGAAGCTAATCTAATCAGGTTACTGTAGAAAGATGTTAAATATTGTAGCAAACTAATCTTTCCTTTAGCAGGGGTTGGTGTTTTTGTTATAATGTTTTTAAGAATTATCTAAAAACAAGCCCTTGCCAGGAGGATAGGCAGTAGTGATTCGGGAGATACCATTTTAGGTAACTACCACATTGGAATACTCACATAGAATTACTACAAAATAAAAGCAGTCTGAGATAATTGTTATGTAAATTAGCAAAAACATGAAAATGATTGTCATTCACAAACAGTTACTGACCTTATCTTTAATGAAGATTTATGGCTTTGCTGATCACTTTGTTTTTATAAACTTAGTCTGAAAAAAGAAGAGGAAAGACAGAACAGGAGCAGCTCGGATTATAAATAAAAGGCTTATAAACATTAGCTAATCCATACTAGAACACCATCTGAGAACTCTGATAATTTATATAAACTCTCCTGAGAGTTACCAGAAATGAAGCACAGGAACAATATGCAGAACCAATAATAAACTCCAGATTTTGATGCATCTGCTTGTTGTGACTGTAACTCATCAGTGTTGCCAGAAGCCATTATAGAGAATTACCTCAAGCTGGCCATTGCTTCATATCCTGTCATTAACTCTGCCCTTTTTAATGCTTGATTTAATGTATTAAAGGATATTAAATCCCTGTTTATTATAGCTTTGGACAGTCTGAGGATGCTTGATAAATTGTAGCCTAGGTTGTTCCTTGTGTTTTAGCTTCTTTAGCTTTATTTTTTGGGAACTGAAATGTGTTTCTTCTCTGCAGGTCTGCAAAAAGCGCATTTTTATTTGTGAGCAATAAAAGCTGATAGTTTATTGTGTTGGACTGTGTGCCGTTCCAGCCTGCTGTATTTTATTTGCTCAATGTAGGCCAATCGCGCACTTAATGATGCTCTATACTACCTGAGCAACACTTAATTCAATTTGTCACCTTATGTTTAGATACGTTCTTCCCAGTATTCCCAGTATTTTTGGGTTCTTTCTGCATCCTAACATTGTTTTTCTCTCTTTGTGTTCCAGCTGAAATGTTGCTGAGTCAGTTTGGGGTCATGACATCATCATCATGAGATGGGGCGGCGGGTAAGCGGCGACCACAGGCAGCGACAGAAGATGTGGTGCTGTGTGTCGTGGTTTGCAACTGCTGGTTCTTGGCAAAAAAAATATGGTGCTGCGGAGTTGCCTCAGGGAATAATTTGGCCAAATGTTGAAAGGAAGTACAAATTCAAGAGGTTTGAAGGGGCAGTAAGTACAATTTTTTTATTGTCGCATTTCACCAGATGACCATAAAACACCTGCAGGAGGTTGATGGTGTTGTTAACTGTCCAGGTGCTGAGGTTTTTTGGCTTTCCAAACTCTTTCCTGCTTGTGGGCCGTTTTGGAGCAAAATCTCCACACCCAGTAAAGTCGTGCAGATGCTATTGAAACCACAGCTGGTGGTCAACACAGTGAGTAAAAGATTACTCACACTCTGGGGTAACATAACTCTTTTTATATGTCGTGAAGAGAAAAGCTGAGAAAACCAGTTAAACATGTTTCATTATTAACATTTTTAGTCATTTACAGGCATGCAAGACTTTTTATGAAAAAGACACAAAAACGAGTTGGGATAAAAATCACATTTTCATGTAAATAAGACTGTATTATAGTTTTATTTCTTATTTGTATCTGCGGCATTTAATTGTATAAATACTGAAACTATATTTTTTACAATTTTAAATTGTATTACAACAGTAACATTCATTAGTTCCCTTTAAGTTATCAGTTTTAAGTGTCATAAATTTCAAACTTTGTGTGCCTATAGCTTTTCTCCTTTCTCTCTGTCTGTTTAAAGGCCATTATTACTCAAAATATTAAAAATTAGGCAGGTAAAAGTTTCAACTCCAACATTAAACTTACACTCATGACAACATTTTCTGAAACACCAACTACATGTGGGGGGCACAATGTTGCTGCTTGTGTGTTCTGGCATTACAAACTGGCACCACTGGACTGATTTCAGGAGTAAAAAAGGACCAGCTGTGATACATTTGTGTGACTAAATGTGGGAAAAGGGCTGAAGAGATGTGACTACAGTACTTCAACACAAACAAACAAAATTAAAATGCAAAGATCTACATTTGTTTTTAAATATTTAAGATAATAATCTTAAATAATCTTAAATCTTGAGTACTAATATTAAATGATAGATGTTTTTAATATTGATAGGATTTACACTAAAAATATGTTAAAACATATTGTAGCATTAATTCAATGTTTTTCAAAACGTATAAAATTTCATTGATTTTATTTGAACAACTGATTGGATTCAACAGTTGATTAATAAACTGTTCCTTAAAATTGTGTCTCAGCGTGGCTGCTGAGTAACGCTGCAGTGTTTTAAAACTGGTATACGAGTTGAGTGAGTTTCATGCCCCCGGGTTGAAAAACCACACATTGTTAAATTTTAAAATGTGGTTATCAGTGAGAGCATGCATCATCACTGAACGATTTCCTTTTCGAGAACACATTTTGTGTAGTCCTGAGATTAACTGAATTTTCTGTCTAAGAAAAACTGGTTTTTGGGCCTCAAAATGAATGAATACACCAGAAAATGTGTTTGTTCAGAGGACTGACATTTGTTTTCCAGTGCTCTGTCAGCTGGCACAGTTAACGCTTTCAAGAGACAGAAAACAGTCATAAAATACCACATTTTGGCCCCAGTGGTCACTGACACTGTGTCCACACTAATGCAGATTTATAAACAACTTTTATACAAATATCTGTTTTGTTTTCTTAAATGAAAAATAACTGCAGCTGCAGCTGTAATGTAGTTCAGTAAAATGCAATGCTTTTTTCTGAAATGTGGTGGAGTAGAGTTATTAAGTACCACAAAACTGTACTTAAAGGTCCAGTGTGTTAGATTTAGGGGGATTTAGTGGCATTTTGCACTGAGGATTTTGGGTGTTTTCTTATGTTTTATTTTTTTATAATTGAGTTTTTTTATACTGTTCTTTTTTGGGATCCCTTTTTTTTTTTAATAATAGATTTTTCCACATTGGATACTTTTCATACTTTAAGTACTTTTTTCCTGAATATACTTACTTTTACTTTTAAATGCAGGGCTTTTATTTGTAACAGAGTACTTTTACAGGGTGGTATTAGTACTTTTACTAAGTAAAGGATCTGAATACATCTTCCACCACTGATGATGGGTACAATGGAGAGGACAGGGACAAATAGCAAAGCTTCTTTGTGTGTATAGTTATGATTTATAGGTGGGGGAGTTCAAGTGACCCCTGTAGGAGCCCACAGTTTGACCAGTGGCCTCCAGATTATTTGAGTTTGAGATCTCCGATTTAGGAGCGTGTCTCTGTCTTTATTCTGAAGATATTGTATTTTTGTAATCACAAAATCTCATCAGCAGCAGCCTGAAAAACAGTGATAAGAGATCAAGAGTGAGATAAAATTGCTGACAAAAAAAAAAGGAAGAGAGGAAGATGGTGTGTGTTGGTGCCAGAGAAAGCATGTGAACTAGGAGGAGCGGGAGAAAGACCAAACAGGAAAGAGTGTGTGTGAAAGAGAGCAAGCCGGGGTGAGTCAGGGAGAGAGACAGGAGGAGGAGGGGACAATATATTTGTCTGCCTATAAAGCTCAGCATGTTTTGGGATTTCAGGTCTGTGAAGTTTTGCAGAAGTGAATCCTGAGAGTAAGAAACAATACACCAATAAAACATCACAAACTGTGGAAGAGGCCTGCTGTTGGTGGTGTGTTTGAAGGAGAATGAACTGCAGTTCATGTTTCTGTAAAGTACATTTAGGATATGCTCACATACACGTTTGGTTCAACCGGACTGGCGAGAATATTTCGAAACTAAGGACTCAAACTGAACTCTTAACCACAGGAAGAGTTGTTTCAACGATAGTGGACAGCAAGTAAACAAAACTGTATTCTGCGTCATATTTACTATTCTCAATTAGATTATAAAATGATGCACTTTAAAGATAAATAAAATTGGATCTGCTAAAATGATAAGATGGACACAAGGTAAATGTACTAACTCTACATTTTGAAAACAACCACAGAGAGACACAAAACAACCCAAAGAAATCTATCTCAATGAGACACAAAATGGCTATGAGACACAAATCCACACAAGATGCATTATGACAACAAGGACTTACGACAACATACATATTTTGTAATGTATATCTTTTAAATTGAGAGTTGATGTGTTTGTTTTGGATTTTAAGAATTAGTTGGTAGTAGTATTTCAGAACACGACTTTTATGAGCATATCTTAAAGTACAGTATAGGTTAGATAAGGTCATAAATGTGAACAAATATACACAAGGGTTACTGCGAGTGTTTATAATCTGCAGAGGTGAGATGATGTCTGTAGGGCACTAAACTTAAGTTTAATAAGCTTTTTTGAATCAACTGTTCTTTAGATCTTAAACGATAACTTTTAGCAATAACTACAGTTTTTATGCCTTTGTGCTGGTGATAGCCATGGCATTATGTTCTCATGTTGTCCATCCATCCGTCAAACGTATATCCGGCCCATTCCTGTGAACATGATATCTCAAGAATGCCACGATGGGATTTTTTTTTTTCAAATTCAGCACAAACGTCTACCTGTACTCAAGGGTGAACTAATTAGATTTTAGTGGTTGAAGGTTAAAGTTCAAGCTCACTGTGACCTTGTTTGTCTCATTCTTGTGAACGCAGTATCTCAAAGACACTTTGAGGGAAGTTCTTCAAATTTGACACAAAAGTTGAAGTAGAGTCGAGCATAAACTGATTAGATCTTGGTGGTCAAAGGTCACAGTGAACTTACATTTGTCTCATTCTTGTGAAAGCGATATCTCAAGAACATCTTGAGGTAATTTATTCAAATTCGGCACAAACATTGCTTGGACACAAAGATGAGCTGATTAGAATTTGGTCTTCAAAGGTCAAGGTCACTATGACCTTGCATCTGTCTGATTTTTGTTAATACAAATTGTGAAGATGACCTTGACGGAGTGCCCTCCAATCTGGCACAAACAACTCAAGATTGTACTGATTTGAATCTGGTGGCCAGATGTCAAAGGTCAAGATCACGGTGCCCTCATACAACCTATTTTTGAAGGTGTTTCTTGAAGGTTCTTCAAGAAACACCTTGAAGTTGCTGATAGTGTAGATCCTCTGTGTTTGAAGCAGTAACTGAACTGTAAGTGCAACTTGACTGGTGTGTGGAGGCACACATCCAAATTTCTGATTTTGTAAATATTTTATATTTTGTATCAAAATCTGTCTTTTTGAATGCTGGAAATACTATGTTATGTCTGTTATAAACTCAGTGGGAAATATGTGACTCTACGCTTCTCTTTTTCTAACAGCAAAACGGCCAGAAACCCGTCAAACACGTCAAGCAAGAGAAGATGGTCACGTTTTTAACCTCCCTTTATTTTACCAGAGAAATATCCACATTTATTTGATTTCTTCTTGAAAAGGACTACACTGTATTTGTATGCTGAAAAAACATGGATGCATAAACAAATCTATGGTGATTGTATTGAGTTTGACAATGCAAAGGAAAAAAGCATTTAGCATTCAAAGAATAAAAATCTTGGGTGGCCCTGGTAAACTGTGGCGTTTTTAACGGCTGAATATCAGATATAATCAGACCCACAACACCATTAAGTGAGTCAACAGTCTTGGCAGCTTGATGCTGCTCTACAGCTTTGCAGGACAGACTGGAACAATATGTCTCTTTGTGGCTTTGGTTTGATCTGGTGACCTACGTAGAGATTAGATGTGACATGCAAGGGTAATAGCTAAAGAAGAGGCTGAATTTTGGACATTTTTATGAGGTCAACTGAGGACACACACGCAAAACACATCAAGAGCTATTAATGTCCGCATCTAGTGTCATTTTGTCAAATTTTAAATTTCTTCATTACCTTGGATTATGATTAATACCTGAAAAACTGAGATATAGCAAATGTCAGGATGCTAATGCACTAAACTAGGATGGTGAACAGCATTTAGTTCTGCACAAAATGTCGTACATACTAATTATCATAGTTAGCCTACTGTTCTAGCGGTTAGTGTACATACAAATCAACATACTTAATATGTGTAACCCTACTTATGTACTAATATAGGCTACATACTTAACTTGCATGACTTCAGAATGGCACTGCTCAGGTTCATGATTTGCCTTTTTGTTTGTTTGTTTGTTTGTTTGTTTCCAAGATCGTTCTGGAGCTATTTCACAATCATCCATAACTCATTTTAATTCTTTTCAGAGTTATGAGCCTCTCCATTTCCTTGGTGCATTGCCTTGTGCGAAATAAGTGTCAATCCACAGCACACTGAAAAGTTGACCACATTTAATATGCACACCTTCTGCTTTGAGTATAGGCTACTTCACTTATTCTGTTTTTTAGTGTAAAGCTACTATAAAGCCTACCAAAAACAGGGTTATAGAATCAGTAAGTAGGATGGATTTTGGCTGTTAAACTCCTGTCTGAAAATTAATTGGTAAATGTTTGACTTGTTTTTGACTTGAGTCTAGGTGCGGGGCAGGCAGTAAGACTTGCAGGGAGGCAGGTAGATGACCCAGGTGAGGCTATTGTAACATAATGCCCTGATAACGATGAGTCACTGGAGTGGATTTTTTTTTTCACTGTAGACGTCAGAAGATAAGAGGAGAGTAAACAGATTTTCATCAAGATGTACTTCACGTGATCTCTGGCACCTGGACGTCTCAGTGCATGTGTAAATGTTTTCTTCTTTTTGTTTTTGTTTTTTGATACGTTTATTCACACATACTGCCTTTTTTCTCTCACCTTTGTACACTCAATGAAATTTTAAAAACATAATTGTCGCTTGCACTTGTTAGGGATCTTTAAAATGAGCAGTTGAACTTTTTTGTCAACAGTACGTCTTTAGTGGCGACCTCATGCTGCACAAGTGGGTGTAACCAAATGTTGCAGCCAAAAGACGTCACAAAAGACGTCAAATAAACTTGCAAACTACACTATCAACCCCCAACAACTTGTTTCAGCAGGGATTACAATGATGATGCTGTACCAATCCTGAATCTGCAGCATGCACGTGTAACAAATGTCATTAACAGGTGGCTCAGTCAATTGCACATTGCTGGGTAAATACTTGTTGATTCACTTTTTAACCTCGGTGACTTCCAAGTAGGAGAATTACTGCCTGGGAATAAACAGTGCCACTACCCGTAATACTTGTTTTGACTCAAAATGATTTTATTGAAGAATTTTGAAGAACATTTAATTATGTTCACAGCACATAAACAGTCTTCTTTTTTCTCTGCTGCTGTTGTTTGTCAAGGTTTTTTTTTTTTTTGTTTTGTTTTGTTTAAGCGAAGGCCTGCTTGTGGCTCAAGAAGAACATTTAACATTTTATAATAACTGCACGACAAATAAAATGACTGATTGCAGTCAGTTTATGTCACATTATGACCATAGGTGCTGCAGACTCACCAGCAACATGTAGTCAGTTTCATTTTACACCCATGTTACATTCTGTTTGAATAGCCTATGACTTGCTTTATTTCAACAGGTTATTCTGTGAATTATGTTCATGTGTGGTCCCTCAAAATATCGTTCCATAAGCCCTGTTTTTAACTTTGAGCACCTGTCCCTCTAAAGGTCTCTGCATGGCCCTGGCTAACTGCGATCACCTGTCTATTTCAGCCCACCATTAAAAACTTTTGTTTTTACATGCACTGATTACTTAAATTAACAGATTAGTAAAATAACTAGAAATACCACCATGTGGTTGTATGCCTCCTTACAAAATCTAATCAGCTCATCCTTGAGTCTACTTGAACATTTGTGCCAACTTAAAATTCATAGGTTTTCCTGAGAAATTGCATTCACAAGAATGAGACAGACAAAGCCATGAGGACCTTTGACCTGTGAGTGACCTGTGATGAATTTAACTATTTCATTGTCTTGTCCAAGTGAGTGTTTGTGTCAAATTTGAAGAAATTTATTTGAGGCATTCTTGAGATATCCCATTCACAAGAATGTGCCGAACAGATACATACGGATGAACAGACAACTTGAAAACAAAAAAAAAAAAATAGTGCCTCCATGAAAAGTGACACACAGGTAATGCAAATGTATTCATTAAACTTGTAAAAAAAAATTAAAAAGATACCTCAGCCCCTTTTAATTATAAAAACTCTTGATATAAGTATCAATATCAGTGACCCTGGCCTTGGTCCTATGTAGCGATGGTGAGACGATGCCTCAAACTCTTTCAACCTGCTGTGATTTTAGGGGAAACATTTTATGCTACTGAGTCATGCATTTGCCAACCAAGAAATTTTGAACAGACAGGTCTAATATGATTTAAAATTAACATTTAATTGAACCTTTTATGAAGTGTAAACAGTTCACCTACTCTCTATAAATTGTATTTCTCAACATGACAGCCAACAGTAAATACTCAGCTTTGTTTTTATCTGCAGGCGAGCTGACTAATTGTGATGTAACTGTGCCGAGCTGCTGTACAAAGTCTCATCTTGTTTGTTAGATTAGAACAACTGAAACAGACTGTAGTGTTCATCACAAAGACAGTGTTACATAAACATAGAAAACGAATAGCCTGTCGGATCATTTTTAACATTGTGATGACAGCCAATTGGAGTTTAAACATGCACATGGGATCACTAAAGGTTAGAAACTTTGCAGAGTAAATGGAGAGTCTGGATGGTTTACCTTGTGTCCGTGACACTCATGAGCAATTATTTCATTTTTCTTTTGTTCAAAAATGTGTTTGTCTTCTCTTAAGGAGGAGATTAGTTTGCATTTATGCTTCACTGGACTATACAAACTGTATGCAGGCTGCTGCTTGTATATGTGTGTGTGAGTGTGTGTGTGGCAGCGCCTCAGGCTTCTGTGCAGCGCTGACTGAGAATACGCCCAGACATGTCTAAGAGTGACTTTGACACACACACTTCTAAGTACACACACACACACACACATATGCACAATCACACTCAAATCGACTGCTGCTGAGACACACACACAGAACATGGCAGACACACAAACACACACACACACACACACACACACACACACACACACACACACACACACACACACACAGCTTCCTTAAACACGCACACACACAGTCATGCACTGTGGTTAAAGCCAGCTGCTCAGCTGGTTTACAGCCCAGATAAGACAGACAGTTCTGGGTTCAGCCTCACTCTGACACCATGGACTCACTGTTCTGGTGAAATAACAACAATGACCTCAAAGACATCTAGCAATACCTGCAAGCCGTCCCCTTTAAAGATGATATTAAAATGATGGTGACAGAAATCTAACATATACCAAATATCCACATGGTGTAATACAACAAATGTCATCATCATCATAAATCCACCTGCTGATCAGAGGAGCTCTGTGCAGTCTATACGTAAGGTCATTCGGTAATTATGGTAACATGGAAAAAGGTCAGCATGCAAGTGTCTCTGCTAAACAATGAAAAAGTGTGAAAACAGCTTTGTGTTGGACTTATGTTTTATGTGTAATGGCCACACTGTTCCTCATAGAAGTAGACAGTTTGTTTTTGTCCTGTCTGTGGCTTAGTACACACTTATACGTACATGGGTATATTTAAGAACGTAGCTATCTTTAATGCATTTTGCCCTTTTTTCCCACAAGCAGCTGGGTACAGCGTTGGAGGCGGGGCCCTGTTAATTCCTATCAAAGTTGCTTAGTGGTGCATGAGGCCAAAAACAGAAAAGCTTGATTTCCACAAAATACATTAACCTCAGTCTTCCGCATCGTGGGTCTATACAGGAATCATAATATAGACTAACAGTGGACGAATGGCTAGTCTCCGGTTTGGTGTCAAGCTAAGCCAGTTAGTTCTTCCAGACTTTCGAAATGTTGTCAGGCAACATATTAAATCCTGATAGTAAAATGAGTCATTTTGCAAGGGTTGTGACGCTCCAAAAAATGTGTTTACTGATTTACTGATTTATATTTCCCAACATAAGTTGTAATTCCATGTTTGGCCACTATGTCAAATTAGCTTTAAAGCCCGGGGCTGTTCCTTGGGGTCTGGTTTTAGGTCACTGAAAACTGACCTTATGGAAATCTCCTTCCTGAGTGAAATTTTTTAGAACTGTTTTCTAACATTCGAGTGTGCGCTGTTCCTTGTCTACTTGAGGTGAGGTGTTACGAATGCGGTAACAGTTCATGCAGTGGTGAAAGTGACCAAAATGCTGCCTCTAATCGTGCCAACAAGACTTTATACATGATTATACAAAAATGTGAAGATACTCTTCCACTTTATCAAGGAATGGAAGTGTCAGACTGCAAAGCGGTGAGGGTCATATCGCTGCCTGATGGTTTAGCATGTTCTTGACAGTGTTGCAATCATTTTTGAGTTTCCAATCTCACAATTTTTATTTTATTTTTTACAACAGGGCTTGTGTGGACTGGATTTTGTTTTCTGAACAAAGGAGAGAAAAACCCTGTTTAAAATTATCTGTGTACGTGTGGGATTATGCCTGCACCACTCATCCTGTGTTGGCATAAGCTGCAATTCATAGCTCTTCAGTATTACACACAGTCCTTAATGTGGTCAAAGTTCAGAACTGCTACATGTAACTCCACAGAAATCATGTAAAGGGGAAGTGCCAGAAAAAGAAAACAAGAAATAAGGTTAAGTGGAACACGTTTGTATTTCCATTTACTTTCTCTCACTAGCTAAAGCTCTTATCTGACTGAGCATTAAAAAAAGGAGAGGCTAATCAGCTCCTTGCTCAAAGACACAAGTCTTTTTTTTAAATACATGTGAATTTAGTGTGTGAATTTGTATTGTTTAATTCACAAATGAAGTTACTAAATCTAAGGAAACACAGCTGCCTCCATGGAGAAAAACTGCATTTGATGTGCGGTCAGATTCTCACATTTAGGCTAAAATGATTTTTTTTTTTTAAAGCATTTAAATTATTCATGTACATTCAGTGTCTTCACACTGTAATCCATTTACACACTGTAAACAGTATAAATCGGATTAAAGGAGGTTTTTATATGCAGATGTTAGTTAAACATTTAATTTTACGTGGAAACACATGGAGTCTTAAAAAAAGCACCGTAGGCCAATAAGTATTTGGACAGTGAATAAATGGACAAACCTAAACTCAAAACCATACAAAGATGCCACAGAGCACCAGCTGAAGCTGATTCGTCAGAAACATGTTGCTTGAGAAGCAAAAATGCATCTTATTTCTCTAAAAACATGCTTCCTCAATTCCATGATTCCTCTCTCCTTGCATGTTAACTTGGTGAGACTAAAGTGTGAAAAAAAGACAACAGTGAGGGAAACGTCGATGCCATCAACAGTTGACCCAACAGTCGCCCAGAATCTTTGACAGTTTCCTCAAAGAGCGGAGCCTCCCTCTGCCAAATCTAACTGTACAACTGTTTTCTATAAATGCTCACTTCCCTGACCCGTGTGTCTCTAAATGAACTGTAGATCACATGAAATGCATTTGCAGTGCATTACTGTGTCTGTAGAACTAGCAGCAGACACATCTGGCAACAAAAATGGTGATTCACATCAGTTTCATCCAATCAGACATTCATAGGGTTATGATGTGTTTGTGTTTCATCAGTCTAAGGAGTTTTTTTGTCCCGATGTTGGTCAAAAGCAGTACAACTGGTCATGAGTCAGCTGAGGGAGGGGGTCACGATGGTTGGAATATGTGAAATATTAAATCAAAGTGAAACAACGATGTGATGGGTTGAAATAAAAGTTCTGAAACCTTAAAGTATGGTATGAAAAGTGAAACTTTAGACTGTAGATCTCCACTGTTATCCAAAATATATTAAATTCACATACAAAAACTCAGTGTGCTGACTTTGGGATGTGTTTTATTCAGCTTTTCTAGTTTGATTTGAGATCTGGTACGACGACAACATTGCCACAATGAAAACCAGTGGAACCGGAAAATAAGTATCTACATTTTCCAACTTTTCCAACGGGCTATACACTGAATAATATTTTGTGGTGTGTTGATCAAAAATCATTTAAAAAATCAAAATTGAAGAAATATTACATTTCTAATAAAATATCTTTGCTGTTGCAAATTAGTAGCATGTAGGCTGCACATAATTTAGACACAAAGTTGGACTTCCACCACTTGTACTATGCTACTTAAATTGAGATGTGAATGTAATTTGCCAGATATACGCTGTTAAAATACTTCACCCCCAAAATGATAATTTGTACAAGCATATCAATCATTCATCCTATGTTACATTAAATTATTGATGATTTCAGTAATTGGTGTCACATTTAATAATAGCAAAACTATATTAAAAAAATCGGTTCAGAAAATCAAACAAACTTCTCAAGTTTTTGTTAAAACCTTTCTATTTAAAACACTTTCACCTATAAATAGTGGACATGGGTGAGTACATGCTTTGAACTCTGCTTGTGCACTCCATTGAGAAGTCCTGGTCCATTTTACGTGTTTAAAATATGTTGTGCAAGGGTTTATAAACACATGTTTTTATATAGCCTAGTTTTGCTGTTGTTAAATGTGGACCCCTTTACTCCAATTTATCAAGAATTTTGTCTGCCTTTCGGTTCTTTCAGCGTGCAAAAAACAAATTCTCAGGGTAAGTGATTTATTTGCAAATGATGATTTTGTGGCCTCTGCATGCCTTTAAATTCTGTCTGCACGCCTGTGTGTCTTGCCACACTAACACATAATGTTGCTGCATTCTCAGATCTCAGCTATTAACATAAAATATGTGTAGGCCTACCAATAGAAATAATAGTTAATACAAAGGCAATAAATCTCAGATCTAACAAATCAGAATTGACCTTTAGAGAGTCAATTACTGTATATTTTATAAATCCCTTTAGGCTCCCTGGCCTGTTGTCATAGTTCATAGTCTAATAGATAAATCCTAGTGAATTAATCAGAGCTTATTTCTTCCCTTTCTTTTTAATGTTGACACTAGTGGTTGAGCAAAACGTGCAGGACACAAAGAGGAGTTACGGTGTAGGAGAAACCACCGACACTCAATGTGGCCTCTGTGCATGAAAGGAAAACTGCTTCATATCACATAAATAATAATAATAAATCCAAAATTCCCAACAGTGTTTGAATTATTTACCTATTTTTAACTTATTTAAAAACATTTCTAGAGTGAAGCTGCATCTCCAAATAATAGATGGCTACCTGCAAAAGTGGCGGTACAGTCAGTGCAGTTTATTCAGTGGGAAATAATTTGTATATATTTGCTTGTCATGGAAATTTCATTTTACAGATGTGACCACTTGTCATATATTTGATGTGATGCTGAATTGTTGAACATGAGAGAAACTTTTTTGTTAACACTAACTGAATGGAAAGTGAGTCAAATCTTGCCCCGACATGTGAGAAACCACATAAACACACTAATGTGACACAATGTGCTATTTTGAAAGTAGCTCAGCAGATAAGATTTGCATCGGTGGTGTGGAGCATGTATAGTGTGGCATCTGCATAAGTTAAATGTCAGATCTATTTTTGATACTGCCTTGTTGTTTTACACAAAGTCACGTCTTATGTTTACTTTTTGTGATGTAAAAGTCAATTGAGGAAAGGTTTCATTACAATTCATAAACAAATATAATGGCACTCGATCAACATTAACAATATTTAAATTGGGTAAAATGTAAAAAGTATAGAAAGGCAGTGTTTCTTCCCTTGCACTGTCACAAATTAATTAAGAAAACTCGCAAAAAGGGGCTTAGCTTAGGTTTGAGACAGCTGATGTCAAGCTGCATGTGAAGGGTTAAGAGTTTGGTTAAAAATGGAGAAGCTCACACGTCAACACACACACACACACACACACACACACACACACACACACACGCACACACACACACACAGTCTCAGGAACATGCTGTTTTTCTTGCAGACAAAACGGACATAAGGAGGCCATGTTGAAACGTGAAACTGCACAGTCATACTCACATTGACGTAGCTGAGTATGATATCATCAGGAAGTGTTGCAATTCTTGTCTTGTATCCCTGATTCTGCTCTCTGTGCATTTAATTTGTTTATTCAATGTTATGTTAATGTTAAAGTTATGTAATAAATCACGTCCTGATGTTTTGTGAATTCATCAGTATACATTTGCTAAAACACGAGGAACATTACTGCGTTGGGGGGTTATGTGAAATGTATTAAATTAGAAACTTTATCATCTGTGTCAAATGAAAAGGCCACTTACAGCCCTGTTTCTTATTTTTAGTGATTGAATTTAAAGTTTATGCTCAACATTAGACCAGTTCAGCACAAAATAAATTATACTGCCACACACTAAGAGGAGCATTGGAAATGTAAAGTTTTGTAATAAAAATAGGAAAATAATTAGGTCTCAATTTCAACAACAAAAATCCTGCAACAGTTTATCAATACTCATGTGTCCTCATTATTAAGGATTTAGAATAGTCTGATCTTGAACTCTGCTCATATAATAAAACTATTTAGGCTCCCTGTGGGGGTACTTAAATGGAAATATGAGCAGACAAGTGCTGAACAATACAAGAATGAGCTATAAAAAAAGCAGAAACATTAAAGTAATAGAAACAATACCACAGGACAGAGAAATGAGAGTGTTTTGACAATTTTGAGTTAACTTCGAGTATAATATGAGAGAGGGGAAAAGATTCAATACTGTCTATGGATTTACAGTCGCATTTGTAGTTAGGCATGAATTGCTTAGATTTAGTGATAGTTTTATAACAATAGGTGATCACGTTTTATCATAAAATGTTTCACTCACGTTTTAGCATAAAATGTTTCATGGTACAACAAGATAAACAGTGTATAAAAGAAAAGTTTCCTGTTATAACATTATAGGTTTCTATATTGTAACAACATGAAAATATCTCACTCTTACATAAAAAAAAAAAAACATGTTATGGCTTCAATCACATGCATGCATGCAATCCCCTTTTTGCTATTTGGCAAATAGTTAATTAACTATTTGGCATAAATAGTTAATTAACTGTCCTTTAGCTCATGATCAATTTTTCATCAAAAACCTGGGCAAGTCCATGAGTCCATTTTGACCACTTGATCTCCATGCCAAATTTAAGCCTCCTAGGGCAAAAACTGTGGCCACCAAAGGGTATGGAAATGTTTTTGAACTGACTGACTGACCAACCAACCAACCGAAAGAGCAAACTATGGAGCTGCTGGTCACAGCTGATAAACTTTTCTTGTTTTAACATTTTTAACATTTATTCCTAAATGCGGTATGCTATTTGGTGGTAAGGCTATGATCTGGGACCTTTCCGCCCTTCCATGTGCATACGTGGAAAGCATGAGGCAGAGAAAACAGCAGCAAGGACCCCCTTGGGTACAGAACAGAGCAGGCATCAATGACAACACAAATTATATTGATTTATCAAAAAAGAGCACAAAAGAAGGAGCTGAGTTGCAGTTTAAATGGGGTGCCCTGCATGAGATTTTCCAATTGTATGCATAGAAGGGAATCAGGTGATCCTTTAGCTGACCCCCCTTTATGAATCAGCTGATCCATCAGCTGATTGGGCTGCTTGAAATCAGTTGATGTGGTTGGGATGTGAGCTGAGCTCCACTCTGTGGTCTACATGAACTAATACCATGCTCATTTAATGGTTGCTTGTTTACTTCCACTCATAACATGGATTAGTTTAAAGATGAAATGTGTAAACATGATTTTTAAAAGTGTTTCTTATTAGAAAACGTTAGATTCACAAAAATATAAAACCTCTATGAGTGAGTGCTTAAACAGAATACATAAACTGACTTTTAAAGTGACACTCATCGCCATAAAAGCAAAACTGACCTTCGGCTACTACAATCTTTTACATCTTGTGCTCTTATCTTGTCATACATTTGAACATGATCTGCACACACCCAATTATCTGGTTGACCTTCAAAGTTGTGCCAAAAAATAACTTCATTATGTGTATATCTTTTTCCCCATTACTGATTTGTGCATACAATGACTAGCCTTCCCCTCTCCCTCCTTCTAAACACATCCACTAAATCTCTGTTGTGTTTATATATCTGTACAAGAATAGCCCAGCCAATCACAGGAGACAACAGTTACAGGTACGCTGAATCATCACCCAATCAAATGAGTCACTATGGTTAAAATTAGAGGCAGAAATCTGATTGGTGGGAAGAGATTTGAATCACTAGGCAACAGTTCCCCACTGGTGGAAATGCTAACCAATGACAAGTGTTTAGGAGGGGGGCAAAAAAAAATGAATGACTGACTTCTACTTAAAAAGAAAAGTGGAGAACATTTTTGACTTAAGCTTATATTAGCTCATATTCAGCAGTGGATTAAAAGTTTACAAATCAAGTGACAAATATTCCAAACAAATAAGCGTTTACAATTCCTGATAATCTAGAGCTATTATAATACTTCATACCTTTCAATGTCAACTGACTTTTGGGGAATTTGCATTCCTGTTAATCCAGGTGGAAGAGTCCTTGTCTGGCTCTTTGGTTAGAATTACACTCTTAAAGTGTAAAACAAACATTCATATTTTAAGTTTCTTGTATCTGGGTAAAGGCCAAATGAAATTTAAACCACTTTGATTCACACTGAGCTACATCTATGAGTCTCTGTTGGCTATATCACACCGCTCATTGCAATCAATATTGGTTTTCCTGTGCTAAATGGAAACCAGTCAAATCAGGGTCATTCCAGGGACAGGACCTGAAGTGCTTTGGTAACTGTAAGAAGAAGAGTAACTTCTGAACTTTAACAGTTTAGTTACAACATTAGCAAACATATTGCTAACTCTCCATAACCTTACACAAACACAAAAATGATTGTATAAATAAAATTGGAAATCATATTTGTGAACTACAAGCAAAACAAAGGTTTTATCATCTTCAGTGTCTCTATACAGCTCCTTAAAGCATCCTACAGACTGAAATTTTAACAATATTATAAGCTAAGTGCAAGTTACACTGTGTGACATGGATAAACGTGGGTACCATATCAATTTTGATGTATACAGACTGTACAATGACTGCATGAATTGCAGGCTACAACGTACATCTATCAACTTCAATCAGCAAGAACAAAACTTCATCAGAGTGCTGAATTAGCATAGGGGTACTGATTTAGGAAATGCTCCAGATGGTCATATTCAGCGGGTTAGAATATACAACCGGTGAAGTTGTTTGGGTTGGAGGACTTGTAGCAGATCTAAGACAGAAAGAACCAATGGAACCATTCTTGTGTGAGTGAGAACCATGTGATGCAGTTGAAATTGTCTAAAAAATACAGTAAAAGGACCTTGGGTTGAGATTATAGTATCACATATAAAGACCTCATGGTCAAAAAAATAAAGTATATATAATAAATAAAGTATATATAAAGTATATCATAAAGTATACTTCATGGAGAAAATGGCCAAGGAGGTCTTTTAGTTCCCATAAACCAATATTCATGACATTTTTTTAAAAATTCTGTATGTAGAGAATTTGGTAACAGAACATGACCGTCCCATACATCACAACGCTTCACATTCATGCAGCAAAAAAAAGTTTGTTGCTCAGAAATGGCATGCCCAAACTCAACCTTCAACGGCTCTCAGCTTCACCTCAGTTTTCCACTTTCCTGTCCCACATTTTACCCACATAGACCAGAATTTACAATGAGCCCGCAACCTGCCAATCACAACCCCACCTCTGCAACCTCCAGGCTACCACAGTCCCAGAAACATCCATTTGGCGCTGAGCAGGCCTTAATGTTGACTCTCAAGTTTCAGACTTCCTTTTGACACTGAATGCACCTGGTGAACAAAAAGCTAACTCTTTCTTAATGCCACCCACTTTCTCCCACACCAGATGGGATTATTTTGACGTCTTTGTTTCAGCAGACGTTTTCAGTTGCAAAAGTTTCCATTAAACAATTTGTGGTTCTGAATAAACACTAAGCTTTCGTCCAAAGAGGCAGCTAATGAGAGCCATATCCAGGCTTTCTCTTCTCTGTTTGATTTCGGTTTTGGTGGTAAAAATGAAAGTACGGTGGAAATCTCAATAAATCTAAGAAAAGGAAGAATAAAATTTTGAATTTGTGCGGTAAATTAGATTTTTGTTAGCCTTGAAAATGAGCCATCATACATTTTTGAAGTTCTTGGTTGACAGGACTTTATGAGTAATCTCAGTTTTTTATTGTTTGTTTTTGAGCCCAAGTTACACAATGAGTTGACTCAACTGACTCAAATAAAAACTTTGCAGACAAGATCTTGCAATCTACAAACCCTTTTTTTATACTTTTGATTAAGGTACTGAAAAACTGAAAAGGATGCAAAAGATGTTTATGAAGAGTACAAATTAAACCCAACTTACTGCCAAGGAGGATGGAATAAAGACACCATAGAAAAGGTTGGTGCATGATTGTTTGACCTCAGTCTTTATGATATGTTAATGAAGTTTTTTAATAGGCAGGATAAGTCATCTGTGTTGTGACAGCACAACAAGGCTGGTGTATTTATTCTCTGTCTGAGGTCTTTGCCCAAAACGGCATAAGTGATAACATCAGTGAGGTTGCTCCAGTTTCAGTGGAAAATCCCACAAGCCAACACTGGCAATACATGGGAAGTGTTTTTAAACTGAGCATTTCATAGAAATAGACAGTTCCTCAAAAATTCCTCTGTTCACAGACAACTTATAAATAAATTACTGACAAACTAAACTACTAAACTACTGACAGGACATAAAACAAAACTTTAAAAAACCAAACCAGTGTCCCAGTTGTATCATGCAACATAACGAGCACTTTTTATTCACAAAGATTTAAACTGTGGAAATTTGGAGGTTTGGAATTTAAAAAGCCTGGTTCAGATTCCCTAATCTGCCCTGCCAAGTTCTCCAAGCAAAAGAACAAAAGGCAATATTGGGGCTCAAAAATGACAACCCAATGTCCACAATAAATGTTGGCACTGAAGGTTTCTGAAAACCACAGATATGTTATATTTATAGGATATATAGCATATTTGTTAAAACTTTCAACATTACTGTGGTTAAGGTGCGGTTAGGTTTAGACAGAACAAAAAAAAAAAAGAAAAAAATTGGTTGTGGTTACGAAGAGACCATGTTTTGGCTTAAATAACCACATCAGGTGGCACACACACCACTGGACACATACCATTAACTTTATTAAGAAATACCTACATTTGGTGGCACAAACACTGTGTGAAACAGTGATGACATGCAATGATATGCTAAAATCCACCCACTATTGTGCTCCAACGCTGCTGGATACACAGCAATGGCTTGCTAAAAGACATCCATATTCAGTAGCACAAAAGCCACTGGAAACGCAATGATGAGTCACTAAAAAAATCTTTGTCATCTTTGTCTTGAACAGTGGTCTGCAGTTTAGTAATCAGCTCCAAAAATCCAAGATGGCGACAGCCAAAATGGCTTCAAAATGGTGAGTCAACAAACTATTGGGCAACTTAAGGTGGCCATGTCCATTATTTTTATACAGTCTATGCAGATGACAACATAGAAAGTTTCTAAAGGAATAGTTGAACATTTTGGAAAATATGCTTTTTCACTTTGTGATGCAGATGGCTGTGTGCTGGACTATTTCTTAGCCTACAACTGCTCATAGTCAAGGAATGCAGAGCGTTTACATGGACACGAATAACCTGTTTGTGATGGGTTTTCTGGAGTATCCCGTTTATATGTTCAAACACATGAACACCAAATTCTGTTTATGAGAAACCTGAATATGCTAGATGGAGTTCTCTCAAAGAAACTGGGAAACATATGCAGAATGTGAATAACCCGATTTCTCCACGCTCCAACCACAGTTATAGCCAAGCAAATTTTGTAAAACTGCATCATTTTAACACTTCTTTTTTTGCACAGATTAAACACAGGAGAATGTGTTGGCAATGAACTTAAGATGTGTCAGTAGATGGATTTTGCTGCTTTGAACAGAACCAGGATTCCACATTATTTCCAGTCTTTGGGCTAAACTAAAAGTCTGCTGGCTGTTTCCTTATATTTAAATCATAGAATTTTCTCAACTCACTCACCTTTAGAAAGTGTATAAGTGTAATTTTCATATTGTCAAAGTTTAAGTTTTTCTATTTGTTCTATTTGTCCCTTCAACATTTCTGTAGAGAGAAGAGAAGAAAAATGGGTGGTGACAACAGCATTTGCATTATTCACTCTACATGAGCAGGCAAAGGAAAGAACACCTACAGAAAATGAAACTACACTATGAGAAATTCCAAGGAAGTTACCAACAATACCACACACACACACGCACGTGCACACACACACACACACACACACACACACACACACACACACACACACAGAAGCATTGTCAGCATGAGTGGAAATTTCTGGGATGTGCAGTGCAGGCAGGAGGAGACGGGGTAAAGAAGACGCTTAAACTTAAGATACACACAGTACTGTGTGCATCTTAACACCGTAGCGTGTTTATGCTTGTTTCAGAGCAGGCAGCTTATTCTTGTTATCTGAATGAGAATCAGTACCTTATAGCTGTCAGGTACTTTAAGATGGGACAGGAATTTACCTTGGTGCACAAAGTAGAACATAATGAACCACCATTACTGACTCGACTTCCCAACTATGCAGGTTACTTAGAGAGTGGTACCACAAAATAAATGAACGAAATAAATATATTCTATGTAAGCTGCTGATAATGTTCACAGATTCATATTTGCTAACTGCCAAGTAAATTTTCAAGCACTTATCTCGGTAACTTTTCATCGTTCTTTCTCTTCAGTTATGCACAGAAAATTTAACCTTACATCTGCCAAAATGTTAAGATAAGAGGGCAAACTTTACTGTGATCATGCAAAATATTTTTAACCAAAGATTCAGTCTTATCACCAGACATGCGGCCTGACTCTGCTGAGTGTTTATTCATTGTGTGTGCCAAATTCTGGTGTTGGGTGTGTTGTTTCTCCGCCTTCTAAAATTAGTACAATCAAGGAAAAGTGCACTCAGACTGGTCTTTGATATAAAGAATAAAAGGGCAGCTTGACCAGGCCGATAATTAATGTCAGATTACCAGTTTGAGCAACTAACATGCAGAGTGCAGGCTGCTGCTTTGACTCCCCAGCTGGTATTTCAGTTTTCTGACTCAAAGCTGATTCATGCCGTTGTGAGTTCAGTGGTATTTTATACTGGACACTATAATTATTTATGAGACTATTATTTATGTATTACTTTTACTATTTAGATTTAAAGGCTAATAATCAAAGACACAGCATACGTTCTGAAAGTTCTTCTAAACTGCTCTGCTGGACAGAAAGTCCACAGTGCTGCCTACAGAAAACGAAACTAAACATTTCCACAAAGGAAGGACAAAGTCTGAGGAATGTGCCACAGGACCACACACACACACACGCACACGTACACACACACACACACACACACACACACACACCCACACACTGTGAGTGTGATATATCACTAAAAGATAAATAAAGGAGAGGAAAAAAAAAATGTACAAAATGCAAGAATCAAACAGAAAATATAAGACCTGCAGACAAACAAATTTCACCAATTCTATTTTCTTACTTTCCCCTTCGCAGTAAAATAAGTTGGATTAGAAAAAAAAAACATGTTAAACTACATGGCCAACAACAGTCAAAAGAGAAGTATGCACAGGGGAGGAGTTTGATAGGAGGGAGAGCAGACGGAGCACCAGACTACAGCAACACAATACAATGCAAGACAACCACAGCACAACTCATTAAATGGCTTTTAGTTTAGATTCAAGGCACATACTTTTATGTGAGTCAGCCTAAGCTGCAGGTCTTTGGATGAAGCCAGAGAACCTGAAAAAAAATCCACTGACACAGGGGAAAACATGCAAACGCCACACAGAGGAGTCCCAGCCAGCGACATTGCTACTCACTGCACCACTGTGCCGCTTTCTAAACAAACTCCAAAATCACTTCAAATGTGTCTTTTTAGTTACCAAAGTATGCTGAATAAAACACTTGTTGGAGCAGGTGCAGATGCAAAAATGGCTTTAAATGTTCAGATTCAGACTTTATTCAGGGCACATATACTTTTCATGTACCACTCAATCGTGAATCTTGTGGGATTAACCCATAACTGGCAGAAAATGGCTTGCTGGGGATCTGAAACTGCAAGATCTTTTGGGGGGTTTTCTAGCTTTGTTTTCTTTATTTGAACACACACAATACAAAGATATCACACCCTCAAGTCATTTGAGTAAATATTCAAGCACACATGATCTAACACAGTTTCTAGAACCTATGTGAAGTTAAATCACCTGTTGCTCTCTTCTCCATTTATTTAACACCAGCATCATTTAGCTTTAAGAAAACCCTGCATTATTTCTTATGCTTTGCAAAAACAAGGGGGAAAAAGCCATGAAATTGGAGAAATATTCCTTGAAACAGGCAAAGGTGTTCCCCAACAGAACAGGACAATTCCACTTGCTAAGATTGTTTAAATCAAAGTGAAAATATTAAATATATTCAGTGAACCCACAGATACCTTAAAACTAGTGCAACCAGACCAAAAACAAGTGCATTTACCTAGGTAAAAAAAGAAGATTTAAAGAATTATTTTCTCAATGTGTGCTTAAATTTATCAAATGCTAGTGCCATTATCATGAAATAAAGCTATGTGCTCAGGAATTATATCTTAAAAACCAGACTAGTGACACTAAAACCACCACAAATGGACAAAAAAGCCTGAAACAAGTGAAATGCTCAAACATTTAACAGCCCTATATCTTGTTTGGCAAAAAGCATATATTGCCTTGATTTAAGAAATTTCATCTTACTTAGATTTCACTTTTTGCAGAGTAAAGACTCATCAGCATGCTGTTGTTTTTCTATAAAGGAAAGTCTCATTTAAAATGATCTCTCCAAAGATCACCAGCAGTTGTTATTTTTCAAAGAAATAACTCATTTTTCATATGCAAATTTGAATTTGGTGGTTTTTTTGTCTGTAGATGTGCAGCACCGGTGTGCAAACAGTTCAGTTTTGAGCAGACTTCTGCATTAATAGTGCTGGCCATAAATTCAGTTTCTGCTTTGTCATTTTAGTTGCATTTTCTTTCGCACGTATTGTTTATCTTGATGCTCTGAGTCAGAAACTCAGGAGGAGGAACTTTATCAGGAACCACCACTGACACCTTGCACTCCCACAGGAGATCACACATTAACTTCAGCCTCTGAGACAAGGACCTCTCTGATTGGTGCACAGAAAGACAAAAGGCGGGGCTTACAATATGGTGTGATTACCAGTAAATGGGGACGGATCCATAAGGAAAGTACCAGAAAATTTCAGGCCAGGAGTCAGAATAGGGTCAAGAGTATTCAACTCTGTGTGTGTGTGTGTGTGTGTGTGTGTGTGTGTGTGTGTGTGTGTGTGTGTGTGTGTGTGTGTGTGCAGTCCTACCCTGCAGAGATTACAATAAACCCAAAGGATAAAATTTGCTGTGTTAACAAAAGAAACTAAATTGAGTGACTTTAACAGAACATCAGAGGTTTTTAATTTAGCAAAATCATCTGGTATATTTTTCTGTGTTTTGCTCCATTTTCAAAGAAAAGGTGTGTCAGAGGCTTCCTCATCTAATGAGAACAATCACCTGATCTACTGCTGTTGAGGAGCTTGTTGCATGACATACGGTGACCTGTGTGTTTAATGAATCAGAAGAGCACACACTCTGTCATACATGCAGGCACAAGCTCATTCAAGGAAGTTGGACAGACAAAACCCCAAAAAACAGATTTGTTTTCATCATGTTGAGAATTCATGGATTTACTGAAAAGGACAGTGAGAATAAAAAGTTAAAGACAAAGAAAAAGAGACTGAGACAGACAGACACAAATAAGAGACTTTGCTCACATCAGCCCAACCATACATTGTTTGTCTCAGTGACACATATTTTCCATGACCCTCCAGGAGGCCTTTAGATGTGGCGGACCTGACTGTGAGACCGCTCTGCGTCCACATCAAAATAACATGACACAGTTGTGTCTTCTATAACAGCAAAACAGTCAATTGCCATGTACTGTAGGTAATGCATCATACCTCACACAGCCCCACTTCACAATCCAAACTATGCCAACTAGTTGCAGTAGCTGCACTATCCAACTCATAAACTGTAGAAACTCCCCAACATTTTAAACTGTCCTCCAGTAATCCTTATAAATGATCTTGCAAACGTTCATCTGCCTGTGTTGCATCAAACGTGAACCCTTCTTCATTAGTCAGTGGGAGCAAAGGGCGGCTTTAAAAATGAATGAATTTACTAAACTTTAGGAGGTGCTGCACACTCCCTTAAACACAACTGTGTCCAAATGACTTTGCAGTGGGAGTCTGTTCATATGAGCAAATGATGTATTATCCATTTATCTTTGCAACTGGAGCCAAAAAGTTACCCCGGACAGAGACAGGTGGCAAGGCATGACTCTATATGTGTGGCAAGGTACTTCTCAATCAACTTCTGCATCAGAGTTACACGGTATCAAACAAGAGATGACTGGATCTACAGGTCATCTCCCAAAAATGGATGACACCAACATACTATATTCTGCCACTGTTTTCTCAGAATTTACTTAGATTTTCAAACATTTACAGCAGGCTGGTTACCATAGTTTGTGGTTATGTATGTCTCATGGGCCAAATTCTGGTGTATGCGCTTACGACAATTTACAACGTGATGACCACTTCCTCATTCAGATGTCTTGGTTTCCATTTCTGGGAAATAAAGGTATCTCAGAGGACACGGTGAGCTTCAGCAACATGTTTTTTTTCTCTTTTTTATTATTTTTTTTTTTACTGTGGTGGAACTTTTTCCTGTTTAGTTCCCCTTTCTCTTTAAAAGCTTGTTGATTGACATACGGTTCCAGTATATTTGCAAAGCCTTTTCTTATCTGACGCTGCTGTTGGCAGGATGTCATTGATGGTCAATGCCTTACAAATCCCCAGTGCAAAAAGTGAAACTTTTCTAATCTTGCTAGAGTTAATGTCTGCTCCCCTCAAATGTCTCTATTCATTAATTCACATGGATGTTTGAGCTCCACTGACTTTGAGGCAGTTTTCACATTTATCTGTTAAAGGTGGAACATTGCTCTGAGCTCACCTGAAAACTTATTATGATCTATGAATCGTTTAATCAATTAAATATCAAAAAATGAATAAAATGTAAATCAAAAGTTCCTGCAAACCCCAAACAACATCTTCAAGTTGCTTCTGTTTTCCAACCAATAGTCCAAAACCCAAAGACCTCTTCATATACGATCATAAATGGCAAAGAAAAAGCAGCACAGTCTTACATTTAAAAACCTGAAACTAGCAAATCTTTGATATTTTTGCTTAGAAAAATGATTAAAACGGCTGAATCGATAAATAGAAAATCAAAATAGTTTGTGTTGATTGTCTTTTGATCAGCTAATTGTTGCAGCTCTACAGAAAACTGAGTTCAAGAGTTCAAGGCATGACTTTAGCCGTGGTCTAATATACACAGACACTGCAAACTCACTTTTTAGGGAAGTAATTGTTTAACTTTTGAACTTATAGATTCTGGATTTTTCAGTGACGTAGAAGGTGTAGTTTTGATTTTTTCCTTATTCTTACTAAGTGAAATGAACTAAAATTTTGCGAAAAACAGATCAGAGTCATTTTTTTTAAAAGCTGAGTATTTTGATACGTATTCACACGTCTTAAAAGGATCTTTAAGATTTGGTCAGTTTTAGGAACATAGCAGACTATGAGGAAAATTGTGGCTTGGGTTAAAATTACTTCTTTGTCCTTTGTTGTTACAATAATAACTATTTGGTTAAGGTTTGAAAACAATTAATGCATTGGCACAGTGGTGCATTAATACAAAACAGCAGCAGTGCAGTGGTCTCCCGTGTCAAATCTAACCACAGCAACCTCCTTTCTCTGCGGATCTGGTGGCTCTGCGACTACATCACGCTACTTCCTCCTTTGCTCTCAACAGATTCGAGTGACCATTAATAAGTCAGTAGAACATGCTGGAAATGAGCGGTCCACTTGCCAGTATAAAACACTGGCATTGTACGTTTCTGCAAACCATTAATATGTTACATTTGTATGTTTTATACATATCATATCAATGATGCGATAAATCTGATGTGACATGATAAATGAGTTGATTTTGTTATAACTACATGCAGGGATAATGGATGGCCTGACAGCTAAGCGAGACATCTGAAAAAAATAAAATGAAATAAAATAAAATAAAATAAAATAAAATAAAATAAAATAAAATAAAATAAACTTAATTAAAAAGTTATATATATATATATGTAATATCTTTATTGTCATTTTATCAAGCTGCAGTCCACTTTTTTTCCACCAAGATTGTGCTACTTAAAACAGGTATCTTAAGCCAAAACATGGATTGTGCTCAAAATCCCTCAATATTCACTATATAGTCCACCATATAGTGACTTTACCATTATGAAGTGCTGTCTGAAAGTGCTGAGGGGATTATTCGACCTTATATAGTGGACTCAGAGTATCCCACAATGCATCAAAAAAAGGAGCATAAAACCAGTGGTCACTAACTAAGCAATATATTTCATCATAAATTGTGTGTATGTATTTAGTTTTTATTTGTTTATTTTGGTCTTGTGTGTTTCCCATAGTTGTGAGTTCCATATTGTATTATACTGAAACTCCATTAATTCATTCATTCACTTATTTATTTTAAGTGTGTGTGCATGTGTTTGTGAAAGACTTGCATGTTTTAAAAACATGCTGTATAAATGAAGCTTAACTTACACACTGACTGTCAGAGTATCTGTTTTGTTATAAATATTGACTCTTTTAATAGCTTCTATTAGTGCCGAGTATAGCACGTTTGATCCGAGTCAGTATATTTCCTGTTTCATGTCCTCGTGAAGACATTCCCATACTGACTCATGGGTCCGGATAAGCACACCATGCCTACAAAGCTTTTCTCAAAGGAGATGTAAAAAAAAAAGTACGACAGTGATTCAGTATTTCACTTCCATGAAGACGAGATAGATTTAAAAAATTCAAAGCAGCAGAGCTATTCCAAGAATTCTTATTTTAAGCTCCACATACGGGTCATGCGCCCAAAGGACACTCAATCCTACATTTCCCATAATGCAACACAGAAGGGTATTTCATCAGAACCTCCCTGCATGGTTATTATCTACGTCCTTTTAACTCCTTACCTACAGCTCATGTGCCAGGCTGATAAACAAAAAAAGTCTTCAAGTCAAAGCAAAGACTTTAAATGGCACAAAGACTGATGTTTCAAATGGATTCATAAGTGCATCTTTCTGCAGTAATTGTCAGCCTTCCTATACTTCATTCCATGAACAAAATTACTAAGTTTTATGGAATTTTAACGAATACAATATAGTGCAACACAATGCAACGAGAAGCCACCGGATACAATACAAAAAAAAAAAAACCCACACAAAAACAAGACAACAGCTCAACGTCACGCAACACTATGCAACACAGAGCCTCAAAGCAACACTGTATATCCAAAATAAAGTAAATAAAAGTATTATCAAGGATGTTGCACAAGCCTTTCAACCTTTCACTTTAGTCAGGTGCGTCTCACATCATTTTCCCCGGAGTTCAGCGAGAAAAATCCATTTTGGGAGCGAGAGGCTGTTTAGTTGCCCGAGGAGATGGAGCAGCTTTTGATACCTTTGTTTTTGAAGATGTGAAACCTTTTGAGTCTGAAACCTGCGGTAGATTCTGCAATACCTGATTTTTAACTTAAGTGAGGTTTAAAAGGTCTTTCACAGAGATTAGATGTGTTTGTGTTTGCGCCTATTTTACAGTTTTACAGTGAGTCAAACGGCTGATGAAATATCACAGAGTGGCATGATGAGGCACATGGCAGGAGAGGAGGAAGTCTTGTGATGGAAGTCTTGAACGTGTGTTACAGATAAACCACAGCTTGTACAACATGTAGTCTGAGGTTGTTATTCCATCCTGCTGTTTTTACTTTTTTACTTATCTAATAAAGCTGTCTTGTTACAGGACTTTTAACATTGGAGACAATGTTAAAACGTTATTTTATGGGGTAAAATTAAAGTTACTTCATTCTAAAAATCGGTTTCAGATTCAGATAGTAAATGCATCGCAGCTGGACTTGATCTTGTTTGGCTCCTTTCACTAAAGAATGACTGAATTATGTCCAAACAGAGCAACATTTCAACTGGAAAAGCTCCATTCAGCAGGGGGTGTGTTCAACGTACAACTTTTGACACAGTTTGCACTGTCTCTGTGATTAACATGTGCCATGATTTACAGCAGCATTTTATATCACTGTGTACTGATGTCATGGAGGTTAAATCAACATAAACCATTACACTGTGTTGCATAAACTATCAATAAAACTTTTTCACCATTAAATATATACATAATCCTTAATGTCAACTTAAAATCACTTTAAGGTGACAACAACACTCCTCTGAAACAGTGTACTGTTATCAGAGAGGTCATAAATCTAAGCCCACCAAATACAACCTTTTTTATATTTAATTTATTGGCTTAACGGCCAAATTATGATTATTTTCTGTACATTTTACTTAAAGGCATGCTGTGCAGAATTTCTTGCTTACTGTTTCTAAAAACAACATTTAAAACTGATACTGAGAGAGCAGAATTGGTTATGCAAACTAGAGAGTGACTGAAGAGACGGAGCGGCGAGAACAAGGCATTAAAACAGGATTTTTCTGATTGTTTTGCAGCAGTTACACTCTAAAGCACACACCCATAACCCACAGGGCCATGCAGGAAGGTACTGCATTTATGGATGTTGTATGCTTTCAGACAAAAGAACATCTTTCGTCCTGTCTGCATCGCGTACATGTGGCTGAACCTTGCCCTAAACAGACACGCAGACAGCAAAGTTACCCTTAGAAACCCAACCTCACATTGCTATTGGCTGGGGGTCACACCGTTACCTAAAGGTTGACCCCCTGAAACATCACAACAAACCAAAATAAGAAGGAAATGCAGGCACAGGGCTCTACATATACATAGCCACACACTGCTGGTGTGTCATTAATAATGATTCATTTTAATGAGTCTATGTATTGTTTTTTTTAAAACAATTTTAGGAAAAATTTTCATAGTGTAACTTTGAAAGTGAAATAATAAATGTTTCATATCCTGCTTCACTCTGAATACTATTCTGGTAATAAAACATTATACTCATAATTGATTCATTTTTGTTAGCCTAAAGTACATTTAAAATCTATTTAGGCTGAAATATTGACGCAGGAATCTGTCTGTAAACACCCACCATACGTAGGTTTTAATTATAGACTCTAAAAGCCCCCAGATTGCTAAAACCATCAAAATACACACTTCACAGCCTGGATATCTTCTTCCGATTTTAAAAAAGTTGCTGCCACTTTTGGCAAAACACAGCCTGCACTGAAAAAGTGTCCTGCTTGAATACTAAGAGCTGCTGCAGTCAGACAGTCACAGATCTGATGTTTTGCAGTTTTCACATTCTTTCCATACAACTAATTCAACTTATATTTATTTCTTTGTAAAAATCACAAATCATCCTTAACCAGAACATATTTTACAAAAAAAACTCCAGAAACTGCTCTAATAAGAGTCATTTAACTGTTCTCAAACCAAAGAAGAACAACAGCTTCTTTTGTCTGGGGGAATATCATGAGACAGAATAACACTGAATCTCACTCTGACTCACTGAATGACGTGTTTGCTCTGCTAACTGCCAGCGATTATATGTTGTGTGAGACAAACCTGTCATTAACCCAGAGGGCACAGAGGCAACAGTGCAGGCTGAGCACCAAACTTCCCCGAGCAAAGTCAAAACTGTTAATTTGGATCTGCAATATTTTCTTCACAGTTGAGTTACATCAAAATTTAAAAATAAGTCTGTTCCAGTGCAAGTGTTTCTTAATGTTTGGCGAGAAGCATTCATAAGCAACAGTTCTGTATTTTCTGATGCAAAACTGACTGGCATGTGGAGGCACTTTTACCCTTTTGCCCTCACAGACTCGCATGACATTTGTCACACTTACATGTCACATTTACTGAGAAAAAACGACCCACAGGATATGTAGTAAGAGAGGGAAGATAAGAGGATGCCCTTGTGACTTTGTGAACCGACACAGGGCAAGAAAGAGCTGATAAAACTTCCCAAACACTAAATATAACAATAATATTAAAGTCAAGTCTGAAAACAAGGTTACAAGAAATTATACCACTGAAGCATGCTGGAATTAAAGGGAACAAAACAAATTAACCCCTTGAAACCTAGACTGATATCAGTTTTCTTGTGATGCATACAGACAAAAAAATGGCTGGCTAAAAATCTCCCACAAACAGCAGAAAAATCTTTAAATGGTGACAAGAAAATTACCTAAAAGTTTAGATGGTGGGATTATTAGAAAAAGAAAAAAGATTAAATAGGAAAATTCCAGAAAACTTTATTTATTATTATAATAATTTGATTATTTTATTAAAATTATGTTACAGAAAAAAATATATAATATAATATATAAAATAAATACTTTCTTTTTATTTATTTAAGCCCTATTTAGGTCATTTTCTTGTTTGGTTTTTACTTTTTATTTATTTATGCTTTTTATCAGAGTTTTTTTTTTTTCTAATTTTGGGTCCATGTCTTGTTAAGTTTCTTGTTGCTTTCTCCCAATGTTTTAAAAAGAAAGCAAACTTACTTGATTAGGTTTTAAAGGGTTAACAACTACTCCAAGTCCATAAAGACCTGAGCAGATACTGTAGATCTTCTGTGGCTAAAACCCTGTTTGCACAGACAAATATGAACTGAGAAGTTTACAGCTGCTGTGTGATTTTGATGCTGTGTCTGTTAAGTTCCTACCTTGCAAATTCCCCTCGTGCCGCTGAAGACAAATGATCCTGGGAAACTGTTTGAGCATTCATGCATCATGGTCTTCATCCTGTAATAAAGAAATGAAGGCAGGAGAGAAATCATTAAAGAAAGAGTTTAAACACAGTGCCAGCACATATTTCAAAGAGTCAAAGTTGGTCACATTATATAAGTTTAAACGCACTGCTGGATTAAGTATCCATATTTTACTTATGTAAAAGTACTGTTACCACACTGTGAAAATACTCTGTTACAAGTAAAAGTCCTGCATTGAAAATGTTACTGAAGTAAAAGTAAGTATTATCAGGAAAATGTACTTTAATTACTTACTTACTTAAAATAATTACAGAAGAAACAGAAAAACACCCCAAAACTAAAATTACAAAAAAGGAAATAAGCATTAAAAAAATCTAAACTAAAAAAAACTCAAAATAAAAAAAAGAAAAAATAGAAAATATTGTATATATAATATATAATATATATAATATATAATATATATATATAATAATATTTTTTTCCCTATAAAGAAACATAAATACAACCTCAAAAGTGTTAACAAAAATAAAAATTACATCCTCCAAAACTCAAAATGATATTTAAAAAAAAAATCAAAAAGCCTTAAATGTTTATCAAAATAGTTGGCAATTTAATTTCTGTGAAATGACCGATTAATTATTCAGATAACTGTTGCAACTCTTTGGTAATTTAATTTATAACAAAAGATCACATTTTATCAACTCATCTTATGTTTTTACGATGCCGAGGATCAGCACGCCTGGAGCCCACACAACACACCCGACCACGATCCCTTTCCCCGTGGGTGGTGGGCCCACAGGGAGGCGGCTCCAAGTAGTATTTTCGGGCTGAGTCCAACCTGGGGGGGCGTGCTCCGGAAAGTCCTGATCAGTCATAGTGTCCTTGAACCGCTCTTAGTTGTGCAGGGTAGCTGGGCAACAAGGGGACAACAATGGATGGGTGGGTGGATTTTTTATGCAAAAATCATAATTTGGAAAATACCTGAAGCTGTCAGATAAATGTAGTGACATAAAAAGCACAATAATCCCTCTGAATAAAAGTATTAAGTAGCATCAAAATAAAATACTCAAGTAAAATACAAGTACCCTCAAAGACCAGTAAACAGGAAACTTAGTTACATCCCACCACTGTTTATAGGCCACAAAAAGAAAGAAAACAAATGTCTTCAGTTTAAAAAAACATGCATGCTCACTTGGTGCTGAGGTGATTTCATGGTCCTGAGGATTTCACAAGGTTCTCATCCTATAAAAGAGCAAATTAATACACATGATAATCATGCTATATGCTTTAAAATCCACTCATTATTATGACTGGAGTTCCTGTGCAAACATCCACCCTTCACTGGTTTCACAATAAAGCAAACATGCCATGACAGTCATCTGTGAGACCAATACATGCAAAATATACAAAACACACAGAAGGAGGGCAGTAGTTAAGCAACAAGCAGCAATCAAGAGTATCAAGAATAAAGGAACAGATGAAAAGGACAGAAAAAAGAAAGGAGGAAAGAAAGCCTGTAGATTTGGTGGCCTTTAAAGAGGTAAATCAATTAGAGGAAGATGTATATCATGACAGTCATCTCTGGGTGAACTTACTGAAACTCTGCTGGCTGCAGTCTTTGGGCCTGTGTGTAGCATTTCCTATTAGAGTAGCAGGGGTTTGTGGGATGTTGGAGCTGTAAACAGGAAGTGAAGTTGAGCATGCGAGCCAGTACAGGAAGTGAATCAGTCAAACACAATTTATCATTTCCAATAAGTCGGTTCAGTTTGTTGCCTTTTACAGTAAGCTGCATGTGTGCAGATATAATGGACGGCACTTTAAGGACAATATGCAAATTGTTATTTACATTTTGTCTCATAGTGCAGATGGTGCACAGTTTTAAAACACTCACTATTATTCTCTAAATTTACAAACTATCTTGGTCACTTTTTCATGAAACGGACATCAGATGAATCCATAGACATTCATCTTTTTTCGTATTTTAAATACTTTCATAAAATATTCCTCGGCACTGTAGTTGTAGCAAACATAACTCAAACAGTGCAATTTTGAGGGAATATTTTAAGCCACACATTAACACACATTTGGTGCAGCAGTGAGTATTAACAGCAGCAGGTGGTGATGGTGTGTGTGACTGACAAAAAATCAACTATGATTGGTGTGTTTTTAATAGTGTTCAGACACACAGTCATTGCTTCATTGATAGATCAATTCATTGTTGTTCATAGGTTTTTGGGGAATTACAAAACAATAGAGTTGTGAAGTGGGAGGAGTGGATCGTCCCATTCATTTTTCACACAGACAGCGACACATGACTCATAGTTGGAGAGCACTTCTACGTGTTATATTCAGGCATGAAACTGTCAATTAAATCATCAGTACAAAGGAATGACAACTTTGTCACAAATTTTTTGGCTCATTGATCAAATTTCAATGGTACAAGCAGGGGCGGATTATCAGACAACCAGCGCCGGGGCACAGATATGCAAAAGCCCCCCCAAACACCGTCACAAATGAGAACAACAACAAACTAACATTTTATTTATAGTTGTTTAGTCTTGTTTTGTTTTGTTGTTTTGCATTGCTTTGTGGTTGTGTGGTTTTATATCTCTCTGTTTATGTTTTTCTTTTTTTGGGGGGATAGGTGTCCTTTTTGGGGGTTTTTTTTGTTACTTTTCTTTCTCTGCAAGTATTTTAGTGTCTTTTGGCTCACTTTGAATCTCTTTCTGGTTAGTAGTGTTGATTTGCATGAAATTTTACACATTGAACAGGAAACATCCAATAACCAATAAGAAAATGAACTATTACTGTTAAAAAAAATTAAAAGGACAGTTCACCCCAAACCAGAAATACACATTTTTCCTCTTACCAGCAGTGCTATTTATCGGCTTAGATTGTTTTGGTTTTGTTATTGAGTTGCCCAGTGTTGGAGATTTGGCTTTAGAGATGTCTGCCTTTTCCTAATACTGTATAATGTTACTGTTGTGTTCAAGGTGCCAAAAAAATACATTTATAATTCCTCTGTCCAGGGTATCCACAGACCTTGCTGTGAGCAGTTTCTACTAGAAAACACCTGCCAGCCATACTATTAACGTTTGCAGCCTTTTATCATGTATCATATCATCGTGAGATGGTTGGCAGAAGTAGTTTGTCAGAAAGAAAATTGGTCAGAGGAAAAAAATGTATTTTTGACTTTGGAGTGAACTGTCCCTTTAAAGAACAAACGCTGATTAATTTGGCTGTAGAATATGCTTGGACGTTTACTCCTCATTAGTGAGAAGTAGGCTGATTTTGGGTGTATTTATTTGAATGCTCATGTGCTTTCTTGCCCAGACTTCTATAAAAAGATTGATACCACCCTAATATTTATACAGTAAATATGAAACTACAGCCAGAAGCCAGTGAGCAAAGCTTAGCATAGAAAACAAACGAGATATAGTAGTGTGATTGGTGAGCTTTAGAGGTTGGAAGCTGGATATTTTATTGGGACAGGGCCAGACTAGCTGCTCCCCTCTCTGTTTCCTGTTTCCTTTGTGCTTGGCGAAGGAAACTAGCTGCAGTTTCCTATTTACTGTACAAACATTGAAACGGCATCAATCATCTCGTCTAACTCTTGGCAAGAAAGCAAATAAGCGTACAGTACTTATTAATGTGCCAATCTATTCTTTTAGCTAGAAAGTCAGTAGATTCATTACTTAACCCTTTGAAACCTGGGGGGACATCACCTTCCTTTTGCTGCTTTTAGATACATTTCACAAGTATTTTAACCTTTGAACCCTGAGCACACTGGTGAAAAGCCATTCAAAACATGGGAGGAAAAAGGAGCAAATTGGAAACAAATGTTGCACAGTTTTCAGAAAATTAGCATATTTAGAGAATTATTTTTTAAAAGATAGGGAAAATGTTGAAGGAAAAGAGAAAAAAAAGCTAGGGAAAAACAATATTTTTAATTATCATTATTGCATATTTAAAATGATTTAAAAAAAAATATTTAACTTTTTAAATCCCCCTTTCCAGCTCATTTCCTTTTATAAAAAAAAACCATTCTTTTGGATTTTTTTTTTTTTTTTACTAATTTTAAGGTTATTTTTTCAATAAATTCTTGCTAATTTTTTTTCTCTTTCTCAACCATGTTTGCGAAAGAAATCAAGTCAATTTGCCCAGTTTAAAATGGTTAATTTGTCTCACATTGTTTGGATGAATTATTTGATGGTTGACTAATTGGTGGCTGGTTGATTTAGTTTGTGCTAATTAATTTTGACTGGAGGGAGATTTTACTATTAGCCTGTTTCACTATGATTATTTTGACCAGGTTGGGTTGGGTGTGTTTGATTTGGCTGTTTTTAACTTGGATCCTGTTTGGGCTCTCTGGCAGAGGGTGTTTTGGTGTTTTGTGGTTTGGTTTTGTCCTTGCCACATTTGCTCGGGACTGCTGTGATTAGTCTAACGGAGTACTATGGTCTCCTGTGCATATCAAGTTAGTCTGAACTAGTTTGAGTTAAATTGGTTGTGTCTGATTGTCATTTGCTGTGGGCTGTTTAAGCTGGTTTTATTTCCTTTACTTTGGTTCACTTGTGGTTTGTCCCCTCTTTAGCTTGGATTTGTTAGGTTGACTCTGGAGCGGCTGGCTCGATTCGCCTCAATGACTCCGGCGGTGTACGTCGGTCTAAACCGCTGCAGAGCTGCATTCACTGAGGCTGATGTAACACTGAGCCAAAGAGCTGCAACACTGCACCCGACACTGCAGTGCAGCTCACATATAGAGATGCTTTGATACGAGACAAAAACAGCCTAATATACTGCATGTGCATGGACACACACACACACACACAGATTCTTTCGGAAAGCCACAGCCCTCTGAAGCTGTCTTTCCTGCAGCTCTCATCAAAGGGACATCACATATCATAGGAAGTACTCTACATTTTAATGAGGATGTGTGAATAAAATTTTAAGAAGAAAGGATCAAGGTCACATGATGTAAGGAAACATGGCATATAGAAAAATGTTGCAGAAGAAATGCAAATAACCAGCTGCCCTGCAAACAACTCAAACTAGATTTTAGCATCGGGCCGCATTTTGCCTTTGACTCTGGGTAAAATACAGTGTGGGATGTTTTCACCGACACTGAGGGCTTACTGATGAGGCCTACAGCAGAGAAATGACAATTTACTTAAAGGTCCAGTTTGAAGGATTTGGGGGGGGTTAGCAGAAATAGAATAGAATATAAAAAGTATGTTTTTTTTAGTGTATAATCATGTGAAAATAAGGACTGTGGTGTTTTGGATATTTTAGAATGAGCCGTTTTAATCTAAATTGGGAGCAAGTCCTTATTTATTGAGATAGCCATGTTGCACCGGCGCCCAGAATGGACAAGCAAAACATTTTTGCAGTGGCCCCCATAGTAAAAAGCCCAACTGCAATGGGCAACGCTGAAGTTACACTGATTTATAACTTATACCTACTTTATTTAGCAGTTTAAATCACTGGGTCTCGTTTTGTTTGTTTGTTTTTTTTGTGAGATAGAGACCTCTGCAGATAACTCAGCCTGCAGGGAAAACCTCCTGAGCCTCTGTATGTGAAGTTATTGGGGAAAAAATGTGACCACACATTGGTATGTGGTGGATGAGTTGTCTGCAGCAACATGCCAAACATCAAATTCAATCAAAAATTGCTTTATTTGGGTTTTTACAGTTCTTTTATCACCTCGGGGGTGTACTACAAAGCGAGATTAGTGCCTTAGCGATAAGCGTCTGTTGAGTTAAAGCCAGGGTTTCCCGTACTACAAAGGTGGCTCTCTTTTAACCCGACTGTATCGCCATGGTAACTTATGTGTCAAACATTACCTGGTCGGGAGCAGGTCATGTTCTGAGTTTCAGCTTGAAATCATTGGAAAAGCATCTTTCACAGCTTCTTTGAGGAGTGTCACTCTGTAAGTGTCAGCATAAGAACCAAAAACATTAATAATACACTTCATACAACTGGTTGAGCTGTAATGTGACATAAATGCCTCCTAACAAAATCACTCATTTACAGTATAGCTAAAGTCTCCCCACAGGAGCCTGCAGTTTATCAGTGATGCAGAAAATCAGAGACAGATTATTCATACTTGTGGCTCTCGCTGAACTACTGAATGTGTCTGTGGTGTTTTCTGCTCAGTCAGTGGCTCTAAAATAAGTTTCTATAAAATCACAGATAACATTATACATTAACAGGTCACTATATATTTTTAATCAGGATAATGTTAATTTCACAGTAAATGCAATATAATTCCTTCAAATCATACATATCATGACCACTTCTTCTTTTTTACTTCCACTTGTTTGTTTGGTTTTTGGTTTGTTTGTTGTTGGTTTTTTTTTTTAGAGGTGGAGGCCTCTGCAGATAATTCAGCTCCTGGTAAAAAAAAAAGAGTTTCAGCCAGTTGCAATCTGTAATTCACTGCTAGACGCCAATAAATCCCCCACATCATACACACCTCACCTTTAAAACTTTACATTTTCTGGATATACAGATAAACAGTGTGACTAGGCGCTGTACTGTTGTTGTGTTTTCTCATAATTAAGGTACAAAGTTGGATTTTGTGTCTGTGGATTCCTCACTTTCTCTGGGTGGGTAGGTGGTGGTTGCCTCTTGCTTGTGCCTCTCCTGTCATTTCTGATGCCACCAGTTGCTCTGAGTGTGTCCCTGAATGTGTCTCCTGATCCTCCACCAGCTCACACACCTGCTGTCATCACCTCACTCTCCCTCAGTATGTGCACCCGTCCAGCATGTAACTGGCCCTGTCACATCCGCATTTAAAAGCTAAATCCTTTAGGGAAATTAATTTCTATGTAGTATTATGGTTTACTTTTAACTTTTTATATGCAAATTGAAAGTTTTAAAATCTGATTGGATCACTAAAAGTGGGCGTGGCCTTGCAAATACAGAGTGACAGAGAGCTGTGGCGAGTTATGGAGTTGTGGATGTTTCTTGGCCTTCACCCTCAGTTACAGTTTAAGATTAGGAGAAAGACATTAGTAAACTGCCTCATAATTAGGTGTTCAAAGTCACACCTCCGACTGTGATACTGCTCTGCTAAATGTTACCAGCTACAGGGGGTGAGATTAATTACTCCCAGATCACATTTAAATGAATAAAAGTATGTTTACATCCAGAAGGTAAAGAAAATAATAATATAATGTTGCAGATGAAGAGAAAACAGAGAGTTTAGTCATATATATATATAGGCTATATATATTTTAAATAGAATTTAACAAGACATAATTGAACATAAAGGGAACTTTCTTACAAGCTGAATGGAAGTTAAGAAAAAATATAAAGTTATACATATCCTTTAAAACTTTCTTTTAAATAATTTAGTGTGCAAGAATATTCATAAATTTAAGTATTTTTGTCCTTGTTTCATAAAATGGCTAAACGATAGGAGGTTTAAGCTGGTCACCCCAAATCACGTTTTTTCTGGATATGTTAACAACTCCAAGTGATAAATTATCAAAAAATAAATGAATGAATATATAAATAAAATTATATTCAATTCAATTAAAACAATTTTTTAAAAAAAGAAATAGATTTACAGAAAGAGAAAGAAATTCTGTTATTTAAACTCTTTTTGGATTTTTTTAAAATTCACATTTATCTTGCAGCAAGAGCCAGCAGAACGATAAAAACAGGATAGGAACTTGAATTTTATTTATATCTCAGGGCCTTTAAAAAATGTAACTTTCACGTAGAAAAGAATGACTTGTGAATGTGAAATGTTGAAGACAGTATTGTGACCTTTGCAATGTCATCCCTCTCTTCCCCAGCACCACAAAACCATTTAAAAAGCAGAACTTCCATAAAAAAAATAGGTTGTAAGAGTTAAAACTATGCACATATTGTATGTCTCATCTCATTACTACACCCACGTCTCAAGTTATTCATACTATTTTCGCATTACTGCAGCAGTTTCAATACAGTTTTTCTGCTTTACAATGACTTCCATCACCGAATTAATCTCCTCAGCTATTTTTTTCTGCAGCCAAACAGGCTTTTATTTGAATTAGATTTATTTGCTTGGCCTGGTTAGTTTCTTTTGAGTTTTCACATCTCTTTTCCATTTGAGGAGGGACACAAACACAAACACAAAAAGTTAGTCTAATCCACGGAGCCCATGCAAATATTAATGTTTGACAGTTAAAAAATACTATATCAACACTAAAAAAATAAAAACATCAGGAATTTTAAGTTTTTGGAACTGTAACAAGCCTGTAGTTGTTAATGAGAGTACTGAGGCTGGATATCTTAAGGATGAATATCACTATAAAACATGACAGTCACAGTAAATATGAGATGACAGTAAATTGCCACCTACATCGTTACACATTGATGTTTAGTCGAATTTAGGTTTGGTGAACAAACTTCAATGTCAGGACATCTAATGCCAACGGCAATTTAATGCAGAATACTGACAACACCTGATGTTCATATTTTGTTTGTTTTAAGTTGTGTTGTCAACCAAAATCTAACATTTTACAAACGTCTCATCATCATCTTGATGTAAACTGACAACATTTAGCTGTGAGGTATGGAGAACAAAACCCAAAATCTGCAAAACATCATAGTGTTAACATCCACACAAAGCGAAATTCTAATGTTGACAGACAATGAAAATATGATCAATCTGATTTACAATCCAACCAAAATGTAACATCTGTCTGTAAGAGTCCAACATCTCGCACTGACATTCGGTGCCAAAACTATATTATGGCAAAAATTATTTTAAACTTGAAATATGAAAAAGAAAATACTGCAACCTAAAAGAGATGTATACTCTGTTATGTGTAAAGAATTTTCATAGGCTATATGAACTTAAGATGATAAAGTCGGTTGGCCCCTCCCCTGTCTGTATTTGTGAATATTCTATAGTCAGATTGAGGTCATATTTTCCAAAATTAGAGTCTTAAGGAAGAAAATCATGCTCATGTTGTACTTTTTTCTGCTGAAGCTCAGCAGGGAAACACAGTGAGGCCTGATTTTTAACACTGGAGTCAAGAAGGAAACAATCTCTAGTAGACAAACGGACTCAGCTGTCTGAACCCATCCTTTAAATTAACTAAATTAACTTTAGCTGTCAAAAAAAGTACAATAAAGCATCCAGTAGCATTAAATGGAAACACTCAAGTTTAAGTATTTCAAAACCGTACTTAACTATACTTGTATAAATGTACTTATTCCACCACAATTTCCAACAAATACACTGATCCTGATTTCTCAGTGATGATATCAGCTGATAAAACTAGCCTGTCCATACATTTCCATCCAAAACCATGTATTTTAAATGTGCCTCTGAACCAAAACATCTACTTTGCATTTCCATACAACTTTCATAACATCTTCTTTTCAATATTTGCTTGTTAACAGATAATACACAAGTGAGATCTGATAACTTTGTGACGCTTGCAGCCGAGTGGAGTGAAATATTTAGCAGAACATACTATCTGCAGTGTCAGGAAGGCTAAGCTGTTTGTCATAAGTCAGACTGTATATGATGAAACACGAGGAAGTGAGCGAGTGTCTGAACAGGAGTTTGCAATCATGATCAACGGCACATCAGGCCTTACTGGACGGCCTTTTGTCTGTTATGTTGTCTTCTAACCATAAAATATGATGCATTACTATAAAAGTAATGGACATCGGGGGCAGTGCCTCTGGACTGGCAGACTGGGGTGGTGGTCCCTCTTTTTAAGAAGGGGGACCGGAGGGTGTGTTCCAACTATATGGGGATCACACTCTTCAGCCTCCCTGGTAAGGTCCATTCAGGGGTACTGGAGAGGAGGGTCTGCCGGATAGTCGAGCCTCGGATCCAGGAGGAGCAATGCGGTTTTCATCCTGGACGTGGAACTGTGGACCAGCTGTGGACCCTTGGCAGGATCCTTGAGGGTGCATGGGAGTTTGCCCAACCAGTCCACATGTGCTTTGTGGACTTGAAGAAGGCATTCGACCATGTCCCTCGGGGAGTCCTGTGGGGGGTACTCTGGGAGTATTGGGTATCGGACCCCTTGATACGGGCCGTCCGCTCCCTGTGCGACCAGTGCCAGAACTTGGTCCGCATTGCTGGCAGTAAGTCGGACTTGTTTCCAGTGAGGGTTGGACTCCTTTGTCACCGATTCTGTTCAGAACTTTTATGGACAGAATTTCTAGGTGCAGCCAGGGTGTTGAGGGGGTCCGGTTTGGATTGGGTCGCTGCTTTTCGCAGACAATGTGGTCCTGTTGGCTTCATCAGGCCGTGACCTTCATCTCACTGGATCGGTTCGCAGCCGAGTGTGAAGCGGCCGAGATGAGAATCAGCACCCCCAATTCGAGGCCATGGTTCTCAGCCGGAAAAGGGTGGAGTGCCCCCTCCAGATCGTGGAGGAGATCCTGCCCCAAGTGGAGGAGTTTAAGTACCTCAGGGTCTTATTTATGAGTGAGAGACAGATGTAGCGGGAGATCGACAGGCGGATCTGTGCAGCGTCTGCAGTAATGCGGACTCTGCACCGATCTGTCGTAGTGATTTACCGGTCGATCCTCGTTCCTACCCTCACCTATGGTCACAAGCTTTGGGTAGTGACCGAAAAAACAAGATCGCGGGTACAAGCGGCCGAAATGAGCTTCCTGCGTAGGGTGGCTGGGCTCTCCCTTAGAGATAGGGTGAGAAACTCTGTAATTCGGGAGGAGCTCCGAGTAGAGCCGCTGCTCCTCCGTGTTGAGAGGAGCCAGATGAGGTGGCTCGGGCGTCTAATTAGGATGCCTCCCTGGTGAGGTGTTCGTCCCACTGTTGGAGGCCCCGGGGAAAACCCAGGACACGCTGGAGAGACTATGTCTCTCAGCTGGCCTGGGAATGCCTCCGGATCCCCCGGAAAGAGCTGGACGAAGTGGCCGGGGAGAGGGAAGTCTGGGCTTCCCTGCTTAGGCTGCTGCCCCTGCGACCCGACCCCGGATAAGCAGAAGAAAATGGATGGATGGATGGATGGATGGATGGATGGATACTATAAAAGTAGCTAAGATTACCATCACCTGACCAGATACAACAGTAAAATGCTCAGCCCAGTCACCAGAGGAAAGTGTTGGTATTGTTTCATACGGAAAATATCAACATTTATAAAGTGACATAGTATACCAGCTGACTTTGTCATGTGGGGAAGATGGTGGATGTGTGACATCTAGGTTAGACGCCTGCCAAGATTACTGTTATAGACCAACAAACAACAAAGATGATAGTAATGTAGCGCTGTGTTTCTCATGCCTTTTTAGCTACCAAACACGGGTGTTTTGCAGCAATTCTTTTGCACCATTTTTTCAGCAGCAGCTTTTTTAATACAACTTTTTTAGCAGCCTGTCACTTAGCTTCTCACAGCTTTTTCATCAAGAAAAGCATTCATTTTTTACTGAGACGTCGCTGCTTTTCCTGCCCGGATTGTGCATCCTCAACAGGGTAATTCAAATCAAAACAACCTTTTTCTAACCACGTTGTTTTTGTGCCTAAACATGCCAATGTAACATCTCCATGGTGTGCAGAGTGTTCTTATACAAATTGAGTTGAACAAGAAAAGAAACCATTTTTTGCACTTGTGTACTTGCACTTATAAATGCAAGACATTTTTACTTGTAATCATTTACTTTTTCAGCACAGTATTTTTTTATTCAAGTGAAGAACCTGAATACTCCCTACACTATTGGTTGCTGTTTCTCTCTCTCTCTCTCTCTCTCACACACACACACACACACACACACACACACACACACACACACACACAGACACAGACACAGACACATAGCAATCAATAGAGGAAGAGAATAGACTGGAGGTCTCTGACCACAGCATCCTGAATATGTCTCCTCTTGGCCCCAACACTAAATACACAGCAGACTCACCGGCTCACATATGAGTGTGTGTGTGTGTGTGTATGTGTGAGTGTGTGCATGCGCTTGCATGTGTGTGAGTGTAGGAGAGAGAAGAAAGACCGAGTGAGAGTGACAGCGAGGAGTTGCAAGTGAAATGTCAGTCAGGAAATTCTGCGTACACCTGGTTCCTGCTGGAGGAGACAGGTGCTGGTTGCAGCCAGACCACTGAAAACCACGAAGTGCACCTCTGATTAAAAATGCTGCCTATGCAATCATGGCCTCAGTTTTACTCTTCAGTTTGACACCACAGGTAGGACCTCTGCTGGGAGCTGCTGGACAGCTGGACCAGATCAAAGTTCAGCAACTTTTCTTTACAACTTATTGTCGGACATGATCGGCACAAACTGCTCATTTAAAATATTTGGGGCGGTGGGAAGGTTTAGGCTAAAAAGGTCCTGCTCCACCAACTAGTATGTTCAGAAATCTATATTGGCGCAGTAACTCTCCCTTAGTATTCACAAGTTTGTAAAGTTTCAGCTTACTGTCCAGGAAACTATATTTATAATTCTTATGATTTTATTTTTAACATTATGTCACAGAAAAAGTACACATTTATTTTATTTTAATTTTTGCATGTTCTTAAGGTCATTTCCTTGCCTCCTTTGGCCTTTTTTTTTTTTTTTAACTTTATTTTCAGGTAATTTTCTTGTAACCTTTTACTGATGTCATGCTAATTTTGGGACCATTTCTTCTTAAGCATGCTCATTGTCTTCCTCCCATGTTTTTCAAAGAAATCTAAAGTAAAGAAGAAGAATGCACCTTAACTCCTTACATTTAGCATTTCTAAGTGGTACATAAACAAGCAATAAAGGGTTTAATAGACACTCTAAAGAAGCTGTAACTTTTCCCTGGACCCATAACTTAAGGCTGGTGAATGAACCAGTTATAAAAAACATCATATTACAACACAGCTTTGATTAGCTTTGACAAATATTGTACACAAGTTAAAACAGAGGGAAGTATCAGAAAAACAAACACAAAATTAAATGTCTCTACTTTGTAAAATATTATTTCTCTATAAAAAGTCCGCATCGCATTAGATTTACATATCAGAGGTGTATGCCGTAGCAGAAAATAATCATGCAATTTATTTTGAGCTGGATTTAACAGCAAACATGCTGTATGGGACTCTGCCTGTCCTCTCACCTTGAAACCACAAAGGGTTAAATCTGTTACTTCTCTCTTTCTCTGCAGATGGAGGAATCCACCCTGCCGGACTGCTGCTCTGACTCATGCACACGTGTGTGAATATGTGTGTGTGTGCGTGTGTGTGCAGAAGCAGTTTATGTGTATGTGTCTTAATGAGTTGTGTTTTTGTGTGTGTGTCTGTGTGTGGAAGACATATAATTATCTGAGCATGTGTTTGTGCCAAGCTGTGGAAGGCACCGTACTTTCCATGTCCTGCAGATGAGCACACACACACACACGCACACACGCACACACGCACAGACACGCACGCACACACACACACAGACACGCACGCACGCGCACACACACACACACACACACACACACACACACACACACACAGACACACACGCACGCACGCACGCACGCGCGCACACACACACACACACACACACACACACGCTGATGCAAAGAGGATAAGGGTAAGAAAAAAAAAGAAAAAACAAGAGAGGCTTGGCCTCAGGCACTGTTACAAAAAAATCTCTTCATTTCACCTAAACTAATTTTTATGCCAACAGAGTGCAAGGACCTGAGCTGAACTTTGGGGCTGGTGCGTAGATTTTATAGACCAACAAGTATATTAGTTTTTCTTCCTATAATCTGTGAAATGTATTTAAAAAAAGGTTTTTAAATACATTTTCACCAATACTTGATTAAGGCTTGATACTAAAAACAAAACGAAGGTCTTTTAATTCATGGCGCAGTGCACTTATTATATTTTGCTGTTTTCAATAATTGATTTTTTTCATGTTTATTGGTAGTATTTACCCTTCACTTAAGTCAGAGCCACAAAACCACAACATAAAAACACATAAAAATCCTGCATTAAAAAACAGAAGAACAGCGTGAGCTATAAAACATCAGTCAGGATTTTAGTGGAACCTGTTCTTATTAACTTAACGGAACTACATTTAGCTAAATCGAATTAATTTTTTTTTTTTTTTGGTATCTTTTGACCTGAGATAAGCTGAACAAATGTACTGCTGAGAGTTCCCCCAACTCATTAAAGTAAACGTCATCAGCATATTGGTGGACTTTATGCATTACGAGCCTTATACTGATGTAGATGAGTTAAAGTACTACAAAGTAGAACAAGTAATCATGCTACAAAGTAGCATGAAATGGGAATATTCAACTAGTACAAGTACACAGACCAGATAAATAAGTTTGTAAATAAATACAGTACTTGAGTAAAAGCACTCACTTTCCGTTACTGAAAAACAAGCAAACAAGCCATTTATTAATCACTTATTCAGTTTTAAAAAGATGTAAAAGCTTTATTTACAACAGTGTAATGCACTGAAAGCAATTAAAACATCATAATTACAATATTTTCAGTGTACATTAACAGTATAAACAAAAAGACACCATATTGCTACAGTTGTACTGGGTCATTTGGAGTCATTCATAGTAGTTTGTTTCCATTTCTATACAAACAGGCTCCAACAGATGCATTTCTGTACAGCAATGCAGCGAAGCACAACACAACAGTGTCTCTGGGTTCCCTATCTTTCATGTTTTATCTTTTTTTTTTTTTTTTTTAACAATTTCAATTTGATGATTCTGCTGTATTAATCCTAAAAGCTCAAACAAACATAAATCTGCAGAGATTTGCAGAAGCGGCTCCAGCAGTGTTGATGCCAGTTGGTAAAACCCTGAATGTCACACAACCATTTCTGCACTGTAACACCTATGAACGATAGGCCGTGAATCACCAGGTTTCCATATCAGTTTCAGAAGACGGTAATTCATCTTTCAGTTTCCTCCCTGCCATTCTCCCCTCTCACTCCAGCTGTAATACAGTACATCAGAATGAGGTTTTAGATATCGGATGACACAATGTCAGGAATCAACATGCAGTCACAGCGGAGGAAAGGCAAAGCGGGTAACAAGCCTGAGATGCGTGCATTTCCAGGACGCAAAGATCAAGATGAGGAAACAAAATTAGAAACATCAAGAAGTCTTCAAACAGTGTTGTAAAAATTAAACGTGGCCATAGAAGACACAACAGGTTCCATACTTCTGACGATGACCAATGAGTGAGAAATGGACCACGCGGCTTGGAATGAATGAATGCCAAATCAACAATTCTGATATAAAATACCATCAAAAAAAGAGCTGCTTTTTTCAAACTAAATAGAAGACAGCTATGGAGAGATTATGAGACAACTGGCCCCTGGATGCAGGATAATAGGTCTCCCACCCTTCTTACAAAAAATCCCCAAAAGTGAAACCATTTAAAGTTTGTGTTGAGTGTCTTTGTGGTCGTTTTGTGTCTCTGTTTGGTCGTTATGTCTTTTTTTAGTTGCTCTGTGTCTCATAGCGGACATTTTGAGTCGTCTTATAGTTGTTTTGTGACCCTTTGTGGTCATTTTTATGTCTCTGGCTGTTTTGAGTCTCTTTTTGGTCATTGTGTGTCTATTTGTGGACATTCGGATTCTCTTTATAGTCATTTTGTTGCCCTTTGTGGTCATTTTCTATATTTTTGTGGTCGTTTTGCATCTCTTTCAATGATCAGTCTTTGAGGTCAATTCTGTCTCTTTGTAGTCACCCTATTAATCTCCCAGTTACCCCTATAGCTGTTTTGTATTGTTTTTATCTTTTTGTTCATGACTGACTTTTCAACATGAAATGTTTGAGCCTATCACCCTCTGATTCTCCTATTGTTTATAAACGGTAACTTTGCCATTCTTGTCCTTGACGCATAATTATTTTGAGGCTGTTTTCACGAGTGCATAATTTTTAAGAATTTTTTCAAAAGTCAGTCTGTGTATTGACTTTACTCACTGTTATTAATCTTTGCACTTTATATTATGCGTGATGTAACAAATGTAAACAAACTCAGATTGCCTGAGAGTAATCACCTCACTTTAGGAAGTTTAAAAATGAAACTTTGTGGCTGAACAGCCAATTTAACACGATTAAAAGATGAGATTAAACAAATGAGATGAGAGTTTAAGGGTGATGAAAGCCAAGATGACACTTCATCTGTGATGCATTCATGTTGACACAACTGTACAAACATCCAAGCGTGACTCAAACACAGACTCAGATGAATTTAGTTGTCGATTTTGTTGCAACAAACTTCTGTCGCGGCTCTGATTTGCTGTTGGATAACCTCACAGGGAGCGAGCAACAAAGATGGAACTCATTTGCTTCAGATGATTAAATCAAACCCTTGTAACACAGAACAACAGTGTATCTGCAACACAGCTAACACTCATTTGAAACAGATGACTCACTGAAGAGTAGAACTCTAAATGCATTATTGGATGGATTGGTTTTATATTCAGATCTTAGTAAAAGTGCTTCTCATACACCAACTGCTTCTGCAGAGCATAACACAGCAAATTGCATTTACATTTTCATTCCAGTCAGGCTGACGCAGACACTCACTGCAGCTGATGGGAGCGATCAAAACAACATACAATATGGCTGATAATTTGGTGACATTTCATTTGTACCATTTAAAACAACATTTTGCAAACCTCCCCTTGAGTACCACTCATCCTGCATGTTTTAGATCTCTCCGTGCTCCAACAGAGCCGATTCAAATGATCAACTCATTATGAAATCCCAAAGCTGATCATTTAATTCAGCTGTGTTGCAGCAGGGAGAGACCTAAAACATGCAGGACAAGTGGTACTCGAGAAGAGGTTTGGGAAACGCTGACCTAAAATAACCCATAAAACAAGTGTTTTGCACAAATCTCTTTGGTCAACATTCACACTGCACTTGCAACATGGCAAACCTGGACGTGGTTGAGGTTTCCATTTGAGAAACAGCCCAGATGTACTATTGCCAAACCAATGAATTAGTCTTTATCTTTGAAGGTTTTTCTTTTGTAAAACAACAAAAAATACAGTTTGAAAATACTTCCTAGTAAGTATAAACCTAACCTTTGTGTGGTGGTGGCTTCTTCACCTCATTCTGGTGTGCCAGCCGTAATGCATTATTGTCTCTTGAGGCTGGAGAGCAGAAAATAACCACTGTAACCACGGTTGACGAGAACCACAGTTGTGAGGGGCAACAATGAGCCCATTCCACATGAGAAAACAAACTGGGAAAAGCCAGACAAAAGTGAAACTTATGCTTTATCGAAAGTGTTTTCAAAATGGTTGTTTTGGTTTTAAAAGAAAGAAGGCTTCAGTGATGAGGACTGATTGGTGGTTTGCCAAAAAAAAAATATATCTGACCAACCTCTGCAGTTTCCCTAAGATCTTACAAAGGCAGCATCCTGTATGCACTCATGCTATAAGGTGCTTGGGACAAATTCTTTCTTTCACAGTTCCTCATTAACCTAAAATACTTAACAGTGTTCTGAGTTAAGGAAGGAATTGACATATGTTGAACTGCATCCTCCAAATGAGAAGGAAACCAGATTCATGTGCATACAAAATGATTGGTTTCAAGTTTTTGCATATAAGGTTTTCACACTTAAACAATGTAATCATTTTTTAATCTGTTTATCATTTTTCTGGTTCTGCTATTATGAACTGTAAGCGGTAGGTAACATGCATTTTATTAAGCCAAGACCTAAAAAAAAAAATCCAAAAACAATGGCTTATTTTTGGTGGGCTCTCACATGACAACAGGACCGATAAGAATAAATGTAATTAATCAGAAGCCTGTATCACCGCCGTCAGATATGTTGCTGTTAGCTAAACAGTCAATGACAAAACCCTCTTTGACTAGGCATGATTCAGTGTTTGGTTGTCATCCAGAAATCTCTCTGAGAGAGTGTTTAATGACCTGGCAGGCATGAGGAGACTTGGCCAGGTCTGAATCACTGGGCTAATAAACGGATAACGTGACCTTGTCAACAAACCGATACTTGCCAAATACATTCAGTCTGGCTGCTAATGTTAAATCCAGAGGCTGAAACAAACAATGCAGGGAGACAGTGCTGTTCGATCACTTAGAAAATTGCTTTGAAGATTTAAACAAGGTTAAAATAAGGTTTGTAAATGCAAAATGTGGAAAGTGAATAAAACTGTAAAGCAGAAAATGACACTATTTAATGGTTGTGTGATGTGTTTGATGTGATTTCACTATTGATTTGGCTCACCGTCTTGCTCTTTCGAGTTTCAAATCCTATTACTGTATTTCCAAGCGAAGCATTCTGCTCCTGCTTTTAATTATTAACGTACAAAATCTTTGTTTTAATGCTGAAAAGAACCAGAGCAAAGAGGGAAATGACACCCCTTAATGTTTTTTTTAAACTGCCATCTTTGAGGAATCTAGTTACACTGACTGTAGTTGGTGATAAAATTATTCAGAAAGTCTTTGAAATCTGATTTGAGTTAGTAGGGAGGAAGTTATCTTTCAACCCACAGCTTTAGTGGTTACCAAAACACACAGGTGTTTCCATACAGAGGAAGGATGGCATCTTCTCAAAGTACCTTTGAAGGAATAATAATCCTGATTATATATCAGCTAACCAGTAGCAGGATCTGTTGCTAAAACTTCACCCTGGGTATTGAAATATGACACATAAAACTGAATGAACACTTTATCATTAATGTAGACAAACACAGTATTAACTGGCATTTGCACAGGATTAATTTATGCAGGGAAAAGTGTTTATTATTAATCTTGTTTGCGCTGATCAGTCCAGAGCACATTTTCCTCCCCTACCACAGAATTATATCACGTTTCAATTTGTTTTGCAAGCAAAGATCTGCTTTTCCTGATGATGACTTCTCTTCAGAATATTCCCATTTTTTATAATCCGAATGCTGTAATTTGCCACTCAAAACACTGTTTTTTCTTTTGCTGAGGACCACAGCAATTATTCTATAACCCATCTCACCCTGGAATACGAATCCTGTCCAAACAGGGTCTGCACAATAAAGTATTGTCTTGACTTTCAATGATCTCTAGAGTCAACACCTGTGGTATTAAGCTCAAATTTTTCAGGATACAGTTCATTCTGTGGCTGGAAATGCTGGCTCTTAAAAACTGACAATCTAGACATAAGCTGACGTAATTAATGGTAAAAAAGCATTAAATTGCAAAATGGTTTAGTTAAAAATTCGGCCCAGAGTCTGTTGTATGCTGGATCCAGATGCGAGAGAAGTGCAAGATCATTTTTCTTGCCTGAAACAATCACAGAGAAAAGTTTGGGTTTGTTTTGCAGACTGGACCCACATTTCTTTTACAACCCTGGGTCTGCAGGGTTAATCAATCTAGAAATTCAAAATCTCTGTACATCAAAAAAAAAAAAAATTAAAAGAAGCTAAAAAAGTAAACAGGGAACTGTACAAGGCACATTTGAATTTCCACAGGCGTTTTTTGCACAGAGGCACATTCAGGTGACATGACGACCTCTGCGCTTCAAAGGAGTGCAAAATCCCGGCTCTTTGGTTGCAACGCAAAGGCTCAGAGACCGTGAAGGGAAAACAGAGGCGAAAAAATAAACATCCAAGCATTTTAGAGCTTTAACAGCTCATCTCCATCAAAATTATGATCAACAGAATCCAAAATCTCCTTCCTCAACTGGGAAAACGGAGAAAGAAGGGTGTAAATTAGGTCCTGAAAAACAAAAAGGATCCAAAAAAGATATATTATTTAAGAAAAAATGCTACGTCTGCTGGGTTTTCCAAAGGCTAAACCTGAGAGTGATCCTGGCTGTTCGTACTGCCTTGCAAGTAGATTATCCGTCCGATCAGGAGGAGCAGGAGGCCCACGCACAGCAGCACTGTGGGCTCCTGGTGGATGTGCGGCACTGGGTTGGGATGGATCACAACCCGTCTGTGTACGCCTGGCCCCTGCTGGAACAAAGAGAGATGAAGAGATGTTACGGTACGCATGAGAAATAAGGAAAACATGCTCTAAGTGTAATGATACACTGATCGTGGTTGATATCAATTCAGTGATAATCAATACAATATCATTGATGCAAAGTGAAAACATAGATACATATTACAATGTGACAGATATGCATTTATTTTGAAATTTCAATGGCTCATCTGTGTCATCATTTCTGTCCACCTCCTTCATAAACATTCACTCAGTGCTAATGGCAAAGTACCAGATAGACAACTGTAAGCAGCCAAAAAAAAAAAAAAAAAGACTAAAAGAATATTGATTCATATCGTTGTGTATCGATTGCAGGCTCCTGAATTGAATCAAAGCAAACTCATATCATGGCAGACTTACAATAGTAAATACAGTACCATTGTCCAAGGAACTGGTATCGTATTGTATCGTATCGTATCGTATCGTATCATGATTTACACCACCAACAAATACACAGCGTGGTTGCACCAAACTGAATAAAAACTCTCTTGAACCGGACCAGTTTAACTGGCAACACAACTAAATAAAACAACAAGTTTGACACAGGAAGAGTCCACCAGTATGTGGTGACGTCAAGGGAGGTAGATGCATAAAGACATTTTAACTACGATGACCTAGATTTAATGGACCATTCCCTTAGCTACGCTATGCAGCAAATTTCAAACTTTCCATTCTTGCAAAACACAAATGCCTTTTACAGCGGTAAAGTTTTAAACAACAGGTCCTCGATTTCAGACACAGGTAGACAAAAGCAGCTAGCCTGTGACTAAATTGGTGGTTGTTGGCTGAAATCACAACTATCACTATTAGATTTCATTAGCTGTAGCCACATAGCTACATAAGCTAATACCAGCTCCATTACTTGGTTGAAATGTGGTTATGGTTAACTTTTAAATTTTAAAAAACAGTCAGCATCCTGTTGAAAATGCAAAAAAATAAATAGCATTGTACTTGTATTGTACTGTGGAACAACTTAGTCTTAGTAAGTTACAAGTATGAATAATGTAAGATAAGAGTCTTATTTCATTAACAACTGTGTTTGCAGACTAAGCTTGCAAGGTTGGAGAGGCACAAGATAAGATTTATGTTTTGTTGATTGTATTTTGAAATAGTACAGAAGAGAAAAGGTTCTATGGGTTTGGCAAATGTAATGCTATCTTGGACAATGAATGTGGCTGGGGTTGTTGGAAGGTAAACTTCCCAAAGTGATTATGTGGTTGATGGGTGAAAAAAATACTTCACTGTAAACTGATTTATTTGCATTTAATGCAAAAAAAAAAAGTGAGAACAGCATGCCCGGTTCATGAAGTTATTCACTGCCAAACTGGATCATTTGCATTGGCTTTTGCTAACATTTCACAACATGCTCTAAGTGTGTTGCAATATACATCAGGTGAACACACTGGAATCCCTTGATGATGTCAAATCAAAGAGTCACGCACCCACACATGTACGGTATGTTTACATCCACAGGAAACAGGTAAGTACAGTTCTCTACATCCTGCCACAAGTCTCTTTACTCTCTTCATCTCCAGGTGTGAATTTGCTACATCACTGCGTGCATGTATATGTATGTGTAAAGGGTGTTTATCTGAAGGCTTCCGATCTTTCTGACAAGTTTACATTTTTTAAAGAGTTACATTGGCATCAACAGACATAAGGATTGAACTGTCAACTTTACGGATATTTCATATTTATACAATAAAAGATCCCATTGTTCTATCAACTGAAAATGGGCAATGTGGGCCGGATATCATTTTGCATTTTAGTTTACAAGAAAACAGAAAAGTTAAAAGATGACAATGGAGAATCATGGTTAATGTGAAGATAGCTGCTGCAGAATTCATAATATTAGACTGAAGAGGTCATTTAGTACTGCACATTCATATAGTTGAAAGATCTTGCATGAGACACATTAAAAAATGGTTAAAATCGAAGCAAAAGAGGCTGAGACGCCCTGACTTTTTGCTCCTCAGGAGTTGATTCTGCATTTCCAGGATGTAGCTCTCAAATATCTGGAGTCTCAACTGGCCACTTGAAGGGCTTTTCACTGGTGATGTACCTTATCCTGGAATGCACCTGGTTGGACAAATGCATTGCTAATTGGGCGGTTTTCTGCTCGCTGCTTCAAACAGGAAACGACATGGCAGCCTGCTCAGAGACTTTCCATAATTCTGTCTAAATGATTCACCTTTTTTTTTTTCTTTGAAAACACTGAATTTTTGGTGAATTGCATTTCATTTTTAAACTACATTACCTAGTTCTTACCTTGGTCCAAGTTTCATAAGCCAGCCAGACCGTGCTAGATGGACTCATTTTCATAAACTTAAATCTGGTCTACTTTATGCAAATACTGAACGGCAAGTGCAAGCTTGCCACAACACTCCCACCATGCACCGTGAAATTGCTTCTCCTGCTCTTCACTGGAAATGAATAGAAAGCATTGAGCCATCCTCCTTTGCTGCACCACAACTCAGGATAACCCTGATGATAAAATTTTTTTGTTTAGGATTCTGATTGTTCCTCCACAATGCACGCTTTAACTGTCTTTCTCTCGCTTTTTCAAACATCTCTCTGGAGTTCTTCTGACACACTTGGCACGCTGTTGACTGAAACAGGTGTTTTCTTTTTCCTCTCTGCTCTCTATCCCTGCAGCAGGAAGCCCTGTGCCTTGGCCTCTGTCCATCACAGCAGCTTTGCACCGATAAAGAGATCTACCCCGTCAACAGAAGAGGAAGGACATTTCCCCCGGGAAGCTTCCTCCAAAAGAAAGCACTCTCCCGAAACAACAAGGTTCCTGATACTGAGGACAGGTGGGTGGAGATCTCCACTATGAATGAAAAAGTATCTGATAACTTTACTTACACACTCTTCTAATAATAGCAGGGGAAACTTCAGGTACAATATGTTGCTGATCTTTTGAGACCTTGCACAAATTAGCTCCCTATGAACTCTAGTTAAAACTAATGTTAGGAGTAAAATATCAGATTCACTGAGGATTCTTAAATTAACAAACTAATGGTAAAAGCACAAAAACAGCTCCTTCAGGCAGATAGTAGAAGGCTGCAGTTGTACTATGAAACTCTCAGGTGTGAAATCTCGGACCTGTGTGAATGCAAAGCAGAGTTCTGTTTAAAAAAACATCCATCATCAGCTACTATTGCTCTAATAAAAAAAAAAAAAAAACTTTAAAAAAGGAGACCTTGCACTCCAACTAAAGCATTTACAAGAATAACTACGACATTTACAAGAGTCAGTTTTTCCGCTGGAAGATGGATGTCCTGTTTTGGCATGAAGCCCTTCAAACACAGCCCAGCCGGATGGACTTTACAATACCATCCAGACATCGACTGGCACAGAATAAGCCTTCTGCCCGGGGCGAGGCTGTACTCTGAAAAACAGGATCTTAACGGACGAGAGCGAGAGAGGGATATCAAAGCTGTGTGGTTTAATTTGAAAAGTGAGCCAGAAACCACAGAAACCCCTAATGCCAGAGGAGGAAACAGGTGAGAGGAAGACTAGTTAACCCTGTGATGATTCAGTCTGCTTCTAATTCTGCTTCTGACTCTGACCAAGTCAAACAAACAGGTCAGAGATGACCGAGGAGCTGGCCGAAAAACGATTTCACCAAGACATGACCCCCAGTTCCTGTACAGAGCATGAAAGATTCATTGAGACTCATAGAGAAAGAAATCCATTGTAGAAAACTCGTCCAAAGCAAAAGCTTGGATATAACCAATCACACTTACTGTACTTTGAATCTCCCATAGACAGAAGCACAGTTCTTTTCTAACCCAGCCCAACAACAAAAACATACTGCAGGAAAAGCTTGATTTTCGTGATTCTCTAATTTATAAATGAAAAATGACGTAAAACACACTCTTCAGCTTCGTCAAAAGCAAGTGTACTGACAGCAGATCAGAGTTTGTAAATTGCATGTCAACATTCTTGACTCCCAACTCGTCATATACGGCAGCTTGGTCAGTGGCCCTATGCTTCAAACTATGATGCTCTAGGTGCCGTTTTATAGTCCGTTTTGGACATTTAGGGATAGTCATCATCATCCTCTTGATAAGTGCATAGTGCCTATTCAAAATAAACCAGTGTCTTTGCAGGAAACTTAGATTCTGTTACCAAAAACGCTTACGATTAGGCAACAAAACTTGGTTACGTTTAGAAAAAGAACATGGCTTGGGTCAAAATAAGTGCATTTTTTTACATTTATTAGTAGATTCGTTTGTTGTACTTTACACGATACATAACTTGACATTAACTATGTAACATAGTTTTAAAACACTTGATGGTGACTTTTGGTTTCACAGCAGTCTCTTGAGTGAAAGTCCTGTGTTTGTTTGACTCATCTGCCACTCCTTCCTCCTGCACTATGACTAAGACTTTCCTGCTCTTTATACAACAACACTGCCGCAGATGGGTTTACATTGGAGTTAGTTGAAAGCCTGGTGTGTGTCATAGAGCTGCTAAACGGTGTCTTGTGTGTTTAAATCAGACTCTTACAGCTGCTGACCTCGCTGCTGTATTTGCTGCTCTGGGATGAGAGCAGTCCATATCTGTAAAAAGGAGGTACATCTAAATCATTAATCTCCCCCAGACATGTTGGCTGACTAGCACGCTATATTACTGGAATCCATTTTCTTACCATACGTACCATAGGTCCATCGCTTCGGTCCAGAGTGAAATAACTCAACAACCAGTGGATGGATTGCCATGAACTTTGGTTGAGACAATGATGGTCCTCAGAGGATGTCTCCTACTGACTTTGCCTCTGGTGGCACCATGAGGTTAACATTTGTGACTTTGAGTTGAATGTCTAAACAACTGTCAAATGGGTTGTTATGCCATTTGCTTCAGATGTTCATGTTCCCCCATCATCAGGTCAACATTTTATCAAGTTAGTTTGATTTATGACCAAACTAGTACAGATCTAATGACAATCCCATCAGCCCCAGCTGTACTTTGTTCTCAGTGCAAATGTCAGCATGCTCACACACTGAACTAAAATGGATAACATGGTAAACATTATAACATCAGCAAGTTTGCATCGTCACTGAGCTTGCTGTCGTAAGCATTCAGTTCAAAGCATTGCTGTGCGTCAGTGCAGCCTCACAGAGAGGCTGGTGTGGCTGTAAACTCTGTAAGTCTTGTTTTATTATTGGTTGGAGGTTTAAATTAAATCCAGCATGAAAGAAGAAAACTGGACTGGCTAATTTTTTTCTGACAAAATAGCACATATCTCCATAAACACATCTGGAAAAACATTTAATTCTGACATAAGATGTAATGTTTTTTTCTTCTTTCATGGGATTTTTCCTTGGTACTCATCACCTTATGAACTTTCTAACTTTAAATCAACACCAGTGAAGGAAAGAGCTGAAGAGCAGCAGATATTTAGAGCTGTAAGACTCATTTCACTGCAGCTTATACTGAGCCTTGATTTTTCTGAATGTCAACAAGAGACTGTTGTGTTTGGCAGAACAAACTCTCCAAGCATTGATTTTTTTTGGCGATTCGTTTTCACCTCCACAATCTGAATATCTGCCATAATAGTAAATCAAGACTCCTGCGTGTAGAAGCTTAAGCAAACAATTAGCTCTGTCCTCTTTTTCATTTGGCAATATACAACCTCAAGCATCTGTCGTTTGAAATCACAGATTAGAGCTTCGCCTTGTTTTGAGTAGAAAGTTGCAGTGGTTTTTCAACTAAAGGGCAGTTTTTATAAAAAGCAATAAAAGATCATTTCCTCTTTCACCCTCAGATGTGCAATTATTCCTTTTCTGTTGTGAAAACTTTATTATTATTATCATTATTATTAATGTTAATTTGCTTGCAGCATCAATCATATTGCACATTAGAGACTTGTCTCTCCTCAAAGCAGCTTTGGAAGACAGACTCAAGCTTTGTGGTTTTTAAGTTGGCAGAGTTTCTGTGCTCTTTTTTCACCTCACGAACCGCTGTAATGATTTAACTCTCGAGATGGTCTTCAGTTTACAGTGTAAGGGAAGGGACCATACTGCCAGATTTATGAGTCTCAAGATGCAAAATAAACTTACTGAAAGGTTGTTTTATGATTACATGTTTGATTTGTTGATCTATTGATGTCTAGATACAGGACTATATAAATAGGAAAGGGGAACGTCAGCTGTTTGGGTCATTTATAAACAATTGCGTGTGGTTGTAAACTTCGAGTTAATCAGATGTTTTGAGCCCAAATGCAAACTGTCACTTGTCAATGTCCTTCCACATTGCAGTATTATACCCTGCTCTGTAGTCCTGGTACACACGTACTGTATTTTGCATATTCTATAGCTAATGAAAGTGCAGCAGAAAGTGTCATTGACAACACAACAGGAGGATGTGGTGTACCTGGGAGGAGATGAGACTTGATATATGTGGTTCAACACAGCTGACGCATTTACATCTGACCAACATCTGTATACAATGTGTCTAAAACCACCTCTGGATCAGATTATTATATGCGTCATTTCAGTACATCTTGGGTGTATTTTCACCTGGATTCATTTACATGAAGCAGTGCCAGATGGTATTTCAGAAGGTGCACCCTAAGAGTTTCTTCATCTGTTTTTTTATGGATTAATTCTGAGTGTGACATTTAGGCAAAAGTGCTTATTGCTTTCTCGCTGTGTGTTAGGTGAGAAGATTGATATTACTCCCATGTCTATGTGTTATGTATGACATTAGAGCCAGAGGGCTATTAGCTTAGCTCAGCATAAAGACTGGATGCAGGGGAAAACTCATAAAATAGCATGTTGTATCTCACTTGTTTAACCCAAACAGTAACGTCAAAGAGGTTACAGTAAATCAAGTGTTCTGGGAATACAAATAATTACCTATGATTAAAAACAACATGTAGACAATCGGGCTGGTCTGTTATTTGGGTGATTGGTCATATTTCAGAGTCAGGATGAGAGGTTTGATTTCCACTGCAATCAGAAGCAGATGTACTCCTTAGCTGACAAAGTGCAGGCTGAGAGTCTGAAACTAAGCCAAAACCAGTTTCGCCAAACACTCTTGATACTCAACCTTATACCTCAGGATTACAGAAAAGGAAATACACGCACACACACACACGTGCACACACTGGCCATCCACTTAATAGTTTCCTCATTTGAACTCTTACCTCAAATAACCCCTTCAATCATCTTAGAATAGAAAACCTGCTGCCACAAATTGTTTTCCTGCTGTCACTGCAACTCAGCAGGCCTCAAACAAGTACTTCAACACACGTGCAGGCCCCATCATGCACGTACACATGTGCACTATGAGAACAAACTGATATGTATGGCAAAAAAAAAAGCCATTAGAAAAAACACACGGGCTGTCAGCCAATCAACTAACTAGATAACCAGTCAACCAGAAAATCCACCAGTAAGACAGTAAGTCGGTGAACCACTGAAGCAAAGGCACAGTCAACAAACCAAACAAGCTGATACAACTCATGCGCACAATACCTGCACATCTACAACAAAGGATGCTAATGTTTATGGTTTCATGTTTTTGGTTTACATACATTTCAGTTGCGATATATGAATCCGTCACTATGAATATCATCGATTTTATTATGACTGCATTTTAGAAAAGAAAGAAAGCTGTGCTTTATTAGCCCCACGAGGGGAAATTCAAATATTCCACTGTTATTCCTACAAATTACAAACACACAGACCTGAAATACAGACACATGCACAAAAAAACCTATACAGATGCATTATAGGAGAAATGTCAGAGCCAGGGGACTGCCCATCAACAGGAGCAGTTGGGGGTTTGGTGCCTTGCTCAAGGGCACCTCAGCAGTATCCAGGAGCATGAACTGGCACCTCTCCAGCTATCAGTCCACACTTCGTGTTTGGTCCATACAGAAAGTTGAACCAGCGACCCTCTGGGTCCCAAGCCAAGTCCCCAAAGACTGAGCTACTGCCATCTCAAGTACAAAAATGTCACATTTTAAAAGTCTTCTGTGGTTATGAATTTAAATGTTGGCAAGATTTGCATTCATGCTCTGCAGAAGTAAATCATAAAGTGAAACACAGCCAGAGGACAAACAAGAAGTAAAATGGATGAGTGAATTTGGCAGCTTTGCAGATAAAGCTGCCTGAACTTCACACCAGCCCTCAAATGCACCATCTCGGAGACTTTGATTCTGTGACTTTAGCAGCATTGTCACGCCAATGACAGTGAGAAAAAAGACAAGTAAGTGCAAGTTGATTTGAATTGAAATGAATGGAAAACAATCGCTCCCTGGAGGGGAGGGCGTCTTAAAACTTATGGAATGCTTTGCCAAAAGAATATAATTTATTCGGGACATTTATTAGTCAGAAAACCTTGAAAATCTATGCACAAAATCAGACAACTGATAGAATACACAAGGTGACGTGAATTACATGGCTTTAACTTATTTTTATGTTTAGCTTTGAAACTGTTGTTTCTTTATGAAACACCTCTTATGCAGAGGATTTTAATACCTCATCTCGTTCTTGCTCCTCTTCTTGTCTCTTTGTTTTCACAGTGGAAACATTGAGTCAGCCTGTTCCAAAGAGCTCATGTGATTTTGTTTGGTCACCACAACTTACTATGCTGCAGCTCAAAAATAGCTCTTTGAACAAGGCTACACTTACAAGCACAGACACATGCACACACTCCCACACTGTCGTGTTTCCATCATTTCGGTGGGTATTACATTAATTTCCTGGAGGCTTGACCTAACCGTGACCTTGACCTAACCTTACCTTACATACCCTAACCAGAACAATTACTTGCCTAACCTCAACCAAGTCTTCAGCCTAAAATTCAATGATTTATGTCATGTGGACTTGTGTTTTGTCCCCAAAAGGAAGATGCATTCCCCACACTGTGACTGTATAAACAGATTTGTGTCTCCACAACAAGAGTAATACACATCCACACACACAATGCAAACCAAGTGCCACTCTGCAAACCTCCACAAACAGCATAATTTCTCCTGTTGTTAGAGCATGCATAAAAAAGTTAAAACGGAAAAATATGCAGCCTCATTTACATCTCTAAACATGTAAACATCTGTCTGCACATTGTGTGCCTGCAAAAATCTCAGAGCCCATGGTCTGATGGCATTGTTGGGGGCCACTGTATTTAGTGTAGCAAACAGAAATCCAGGCCAAGACTTCCTGCTCTGTGTAGCAGTCATTTTGGAGAATTTCTATATACAGACCTTTGCATTAGAATACAGATAAATTTTACAAAGCTGATAAAAAGTTAAAAATGCATTTTGGCCAATGTGTTCTGCTTTTCCACATGGGCTGTTTGACTTCTACTCAATCAATACTAATGTGACTACAAAGGGAAACTAGAACAAATATCAGCATAATGATGCAGAATCTGTAGGAAACAGTAGTAGGTTTTGGTATTCGAAGTGTTCTGCTTTCTGTGTACATTTGCCGAAATGCAACTTTCAAACCTACTGGCTGTCGTCTGATGATGATTGAGCTTTATATTAGCTTTTCTTTTTCTTGTAAAATTATCTGCATTCTTATGCGGTAATAGTTTCTAAATATAACCATAAATGACTGGCACACGGAAGAGGAAGTCTTGGCCCAGATATCTGTTGGATACACTGGAGCAACGGAGAGGCTTACTGTTGTCATAGCTGATTGCTTTATGTATGAAAAGTGAGGGAAATCTCACCAGCTCAACAGAAAGTAGTAACTAGAGGGACACACTGAAGGGCAGAGAGGAGCTTCTCTGACAGAGGCAGTTATTTCATTACAACCAAAAGGTTTTCCTAATTTAACCAGAACCAGATTTCATGCAATATCCTGTAATTTTCATTTTCCTCATGTCCACATCACTGTAACTGCTGTTTTAAGAGCTTCATAACATTACTTTAATGTTACTTTTCGCTTCCCTGTGATCACATATTGTGAGTAAAGTAGAGCTTAGGAGGTTCAATGCTCAATGTTATTCTTTGTGCAATATAGAGTCATCACAAAGCTCACAAAAAATGCAGTGATACTAAAATAAAAAAGGCATTCAACAAAAACAATCCTTCAGCAGGCTTTTAACAGGATAATACTAATAACCCAGTGTTTAATCCTGCATTCTACTGAACAGCAATGCACACTTAAGTCATGGTTAAACAAGGGTTAAAATTAAAATGCTGTGTTTCTCCCGCTCTTTGTCTTTCATGCACACCCAAAGACACACAAACAAAAACACAAGCAGCCAGCCAGTGACACCCGACTGGTCAACAATGTTCCTCTGAGTTATTTCTGTCTTCAGGACAAAGGGTTTTACCTCCTACTGAAAGATGACAGAGTGTGTGCTGGAGTTTGTTTGAGTGTGTAGTTTGAATGTGTTTCAGTGTGCCAGTATTTGAATGTGTGTGTGTGTGCGTGTGTGTGTTTTGGCAGGATAATTAGACCTTGTGCTTTGCTCCCTGAGAGTTCTTTAACCACAGGGCTGAGCCATAATGAATCCACACTGTCACGGACACTACACTGCCACACCACACACACACACAAAGCACACTGAGCACGATTACAGATGTTTGAAAACAAACACGCACACATAATCACGCACACATTGTGTAAATGTTTAACTGAAAGGGGGGGGGATTCCAGGGGCTGGATTAAACAAGGACAAAAGGGAGACAGAAAAAAAACATATTGGTGATTACACACCGCTCTACATCTACATGACGAATAATTAATCAGCTGAATGTGGTTTGTATGTAAAAGTATTCTTAAAACTTGCTTTGCCAATTCTGCAGGCAATAAAATGAGCTGAGACACCTGCGTGTTTGTGTGTGAGTGTACTCTCAGATGATGTGAGTCATGTAAGAGGCTCTATAGCCTGAAGTGATGCAGCTCTTGGCCCACGCCTCCAGGCAATGAAATGGAATAAAGCTCTTCTGTCAACAGTGGCAACACAGGCAGCCTAGTATTCAACAGTAATGTGATGTTAAGTTGGTGATAATGTGAGAACTTGTCATGCTATGCTAAAATATGCCCCTAAGCTGGGCGATATATTTACAGATACAATATCATCACGTTCAGCTTTTCAAAGTTAGAGCTATAATGATTTATTCAGTTTTAAGTTTGCCTCCCTGTACAGCTGGGCTTATCTAATGACGGCTACAATGTCCATGGCACTGTTGAAAACTTAAAGGCATAAACCAAAGTATTGGATATTTTTGTTTTTGAACAGATGGTAGCACCAGATTTAAAGTTAAAGGATGACTTAAGTAGCTTTAATTTATCCTGAGGGGACCATGCACGTTTCTACAAAATTTCCTAGCCAGCCATTCAATAGTTTTTGAGACATTTCACTCAAAACTAATCACAGTGGCACTTGAAGAAGAGTCAGGGGATCACCAGAGTCAGAAAGATCAATCCTCTGGGTGGCATGAATATCTGTACTAAATTTTACAGCACTTCATCGGACAGTTGTCAAGACATTTCACCAAAAAACAAAAATGTCAACCTGGTGGTGGCACAATAAGAAAAGCTAGGATCAACAAAGTCAGATGTCATCCTCTGGGGGCCATGAACATCTTTACAAAGTTTCATGTTAATACATCCAAAAACTATTGAGGCATTGCACTCAAAACCAAGTATCAGCCTGGTGATGGCAAAATAAGAAAAGCAAGGGGATCAACAAAGTCAGGATTCATCCTCTGGGCACCATTATTATCTGTCCAAAACTTTAATGCAATTCATCCAAAAGTTGTCAAGACATTTCATTAAAGCCCAAATGTCAATGTCATGGTTGCACTAGAAGAAAAGTTGAGGGATAAATGAACTCAGTAGTATTCATCCTCTGGCAACCATGATTGGTTTTACCAACTTTCATGGCAATCCATTCAATTGTTATTCAAACATGTCACTCAAGACCATAAATGTCAATCTGATGGTGGCACTAGAGGAAAAGTCTGGGGCTCACCTAAGTCAGTAATTTTTTTGTTCTGGGGACCATGACTGTCTTTACCAAATGACAATCCATGTTGCACAATTGTTTTTTCTCTTTGTTATGTTTTAAATATGTTCTTGCCGTTTTTCTATTAAATTGCTTTGAATATTGCCTCTACAATGTATTAAAATAAAAAAAGTATGAGTGGAAAAAATTTCTCTTCAGCTGAACTGGTCATAACTGGTAGATGCATGCAACAAAGAGGTTGCAAGAAAATGTTGTTTCGTTTCAAGTTGTCACTGGTAAAAATGTTGGGAATCACTGCTCCAAGTTCCAGACGTTGGTGAGCAGAAGGCAGCCATGCCAGATTCCTGAATCACACCAAATTCACCCACGTCCAGCCTTGCTGGACTGGAGCCAGATATGATTCATGGTGATTCACCAATCCTGCTGGGCTTGCTTGATGAGAGTGTGAAGTTTATGGCATTGCTGTGAACTTGGAATTTCTTTGTGCTCAAAATCTTCCTGAAGTTCCTCTCAGTTCTTTCAATTCTGCAATTTGAGTCAGGAGATATAATCCCTCAAATGTGTCTGGGATTGATCGAAGCTTCTGGTAGGGGTCACTTTTCAAGGCAAACTGGTTTCTGGTGAGAGACCAGACATGATGACTCACAAAGACTCCAGTAATTGTTTAGAAAAGCTCAAAGAGTTGCCTGGAGACAAAGAAACCATAGCCTGGAGTCAGGCTGTGGAGTAATCTTGTAACCCATTGGCTATTATCGTCTCATGACGATAAGCCTTTGGAGACCAACTCTTGAAGAGATCTGGTGTAGCCAACGGATATTAGGGCTAAGACTTTCTCTTCCATGTGCCAGTCATTTCGGCTAAACAGATACCTGCATATTATTGCAGATAAAGATAAGGAAAAGGCCTATACAGAGCTAACTCATTGTAACACAATAGCTGATAGGTTTAAGGTTGCATTTTGGCCAATGCTTTCCACCTCTCCACACAGGCTGATCCTGCTGCTCAAACATGATTGGTGAATGATAATGGAAAAGTAAGTGGACTTCCACTTGTGTAGTGCTTGACCACTCAAAGCGCTTTCACACTATGAGTCACATCCACCCATTCACACACATATTCTTCTGCTACTCAGTTTTTGAAACACTCACACTCATGGGACCACTGAATAGCTGGTTCACCACTGGCAAGTAGGCATAGCGTTCATGTTCTTTAAGTGTTCAGGTTCTTGAGGATGTAAGAAATCAGAGAATAAAATGCTTCCTTCATCAAAGAGGATGACAGTCAGTGCTTACCTGCAAACAACAGCAAGGATGATGGTAAATGGTAAATGAACTAACTACAATCATCTGTTCAACTCCCCTCCTCTGTGGCTCCACTGTGAGCTACGGCAGCAAATAATACTACCCCACCCAAGCCCTCCTTGCAAGATCCCACCCCTTCCCAGCAGGCACCAGAAGCATGCTTGGACTCACCAGTAGACTGACAAATGCATGATCCCTCACCAGTTTCCCATCAGTGAACACAGCTGTGTTTAACCACTGTGGGGACTTCAAACCCAGATATCTGATGTGGTGTCCAAGGATTTGGCCCTTATTTCTTTATTCACATGTTCATTTTGAGCAATCATGCTTATACTGGGATTTAGAGTGTTCAACAATTTATTTGATCACCCGTGCATCCTTAGCTTTCTTTGTTTCAGCAGCAAGCATTTTCTTTCGCTCATGCTTATAATTAAGTATCTGAAATCTGAAAAACCTGAAAAACGTCTTATGCTTCTGTGGTTATGAAATCATGTGCAACCAGGCATGTGCGCTTGTCCACAGCAACACCTGGCAAGAGAACAGGGAACCAGCCTCCTCCTTCCTCTTTTCTCTGCCTCCTCATTGTTCTACAGCGTGAACAAACACACATGCTGACACTTTCTAGATGATTCCATACCCAAGTTCACAAAAGGCTGGCCACTAAGACGCATGCAAAAGCACACACATCTCTTGTCTTCCTGCCTTTCCGGTAGTGTGACTAGGTGTTGAATCATCATGCTCTCACATATTTCTCCAACCTCCGTCTGTTTTCCTCTGCAGTTCAAGTCCAAGCTGCCTCGCATGACTCTTGGCACACACCGTATCCCAGGCCGTGGGATTCACTGAGTGATACTGCTGTCAGCCATTTAATTCACCGTTTTCCCAGACTTCTGTGCCTTAACTTGGTGAAATCTTCAAGGAGCATGTTGACAGTATATTTGATCATCCACAGGGCAGGTAAATACAGTAATTGATCAAAACCAAAAACATGAAAGATGGATGAGTAACCCAGCTCTGGTAATGATGGGCTTGAGAGCGATGTGATGATTGCTGGAACCACAAGTGCACTCAAATAACATCCCTTAAGGGGTTGTAGGAGCACGAGGGCACAAAGGGTTAACTGTTTTTTTTCTTTTTGATGCTCATTAGTACCCAGAAGGTTAAACACAGCAGGAGAAGGACATTTGGCTAATCAGACTGCTCGGCTGGAGAGTTGCAGTCTTATCGCTGCAAAGCTTTTGACACTGAGGGAGCATTTTAAGCTCTTTGCTGGGATCTAACAGTCCTGTCATGCTTGTTCTTGACTTTTATTTTTTAATCCATTTCTCTGATGAGATTAAAGTGAATTCAAACCAGAGTAGTTTTTTTTCCTTCCTCCTCTTGCTTCCTAAAGCTCCAGTCAGCTCTTTGATAGTGGAGTAAATAAAATTGCAATGATGCAACATGCAGAAATGTTGCCAAGGAAACCGAAGCCAAGAGGAAATGAACTCTTATTGGAGCAACTTTACAACACACCCTGTGTGACTGACTGACGGGCACACTCCATCATTCAGAGGATTTATTTTCTCTGCAATAATGTGATTATCTCTTCAGTGAGGCAACATTCAGACTACTGCAACCGCCATTTCATAACGTAATTAGAGCTGATTAACCAAGCTGGATTACTCATCCATCTTTCCAAATACTCGTCACATATTCACTCAAATCTGTGAAAGCAAAAAAGTGTGTTAAAAAAGAGGCACACGGCTATGGGGGAAAAATCAAGCCATGCAGAGTTTTCTTACAAAAAAGTTATGTCTACCTTTAGTCTTTTTCACCAAAACGAACTGTATCTCTACTTAAGGTCTAATTCACATGTTGTTTCCCTCCTCATAAAACTTGATTGTTATATGACACCAAGTTTACGTCCATATTTTTTGATTTTAGGGCTGGGTATTGTTTAAAACATTGATACCAATATGAATATCCATACCAACAGCAGTATCCACTAGCAGAGAAATACCAATACCAATAGGGAAATTTATTTTATACCCAAATTGTGAAAGTACTGGTGTGAAGCAATATTTTCAAATGTTTTGGTGGCATCTCAGCACGCTGAACTGCCAACTGTCAATACCACAGACTGTATAGGTTGTAGCTGCTGCACACACGGCGGCAGGGCTAACTATAAGCAACACACAGCTACCTATCATTAACAAGTTTAACGGCAGAGTCAAGCAGTTTGTCAGGGTGGCTTTGTTGGGACTATCCAGTGGCTTGGTGTTGAATGTTAGCTGTTACCACTGTGTTAGCTCATGCTAACCTGGCAGCCTTGAACTGACCGTTGCTGGAAAGAGAGCAGCTATGGAGCAGCAGCCGCAGAAAGTGTGCTGATCCAGCAGGGAGTCAGAATGGTGCAGGACTAGACTCCCGGCACAAAAAGGATCCGCTGCAAGTACCGTTTGACTGAAGAAGTTTAGGTACTGGGTAACACCTTAAAGGTAACACGTAGTAATGTCGCAAATTTCCCCGCCATGGGACGAATATAGAATTATCTCATCTTTTACCCAGCACCAGCTAACTTGCAGTCTTCTTGTTCACCTACATTTGCTGGCACATTAAAAAGCTTCTTTGCATGTTATTGCCACCAATTCTCAATAAGCAAAACAGTGTGAAACCAGTGGCAAGAATGTGTATCATTTTGCTTACAAACATAATGGGGACCTACTTATAAAAAGCATACTCATGCTCAAAAACTCCACAGAAAATGCTTTCAATAAAGGCTTTTGCATTTCCTGTGCAATTTATTCAACCTAATTGACAACTTATTTTCAACTACAACTAATGCCATATAACAATAATATCCATATACAGTCACATCCATTACAGGAGTTTTCATCCACCAGGAAAGAGTCAACATTCACAAACACCTCCATGTACATCAGAACCTTAGTCAGCCAGCCAAGAAAAAAAATCAGGTAAACTTCTGCTACATGGAGTTCAGCAAATAAGCTCCACTGTTATAATGAGCACAGCCAATGACCTCCTCTGGTCTCACCACATTTAAACACCCAGGTTGTACCACTAACTTTTGTTTTTCTTTCTTTCCCACTGTTGGAAACTGGCTGAAGGCCTTATAAAGGAGACTGCAGCTGCTTTTCCCCCCACTGTGCGCAACAAGTCCATCTTCTGCCCCTCCACTTTTGAAGGGTCATATGGCTGTTTTCATGTTTTTGTTGTACTGAGGTTTTTGTTTTTTAACAGCAGTGGTTACTGTGGCATCTGCATTTTCTGCAGCTCCAGGCTGACTGCTTGGCTATTTTCTGATCAAAAGTTATTTTGTTGTTCTCACCCCGAGCGTAATGGAAATAACCAGCTGGTCACAGGCTGCCTCAGGTCACCAAAGGCAACATGTAGTCATGACTTAACCCCCTTTCATGTCTTGCTCTGCTAAACAGATTGCTAATTTTCAACAGCATCCCACTTCATTTTCACACAGTTAAGAAGCCGCAAGTTTGACTTTGATTTAGAGTTTGTTTAAATTTCTGTAACACAGACTGCAGTCATTTGATAAGCACAGACTAATCAAAAATGTCAAATGAGGATGTAACTGAATAGTTAGGATTGGGACATTTATCACTAAACAGAAACTGATTTTACACAGACACATTTTGATGGGACTCCAACAAAACTAGAATTACCACCTTGCGCTTGTATGCTTTTGCTATTCGATCAAGCTGCAGGACTCATGTGTAGCCATGACAGTAGACAATGCTTTAAATATGGCTGCAAAGAAGCTGCAAATTTTAAAATGTGAATGCTTCACACACATCTTTTAACCCGGCAGCACAGATGACCCACAATCAACACAAATTCAAGATGGATACTCAAGATTAGTGTCACAAATCCAGAATCTGACCATTGTGTCTCCAAGACATTCAATAATGGCTAGAAAAGTGTTTTTGCAGAACATTATATCATCACATTAATTTTAGCCTTTGACCTCTTGGATATAAAATCACTTCATTATTTCATCCTATAAGACATTTGTGTGAAATTTTGTCATAGTTAGTTTATTTATTCTTGGGTTATGGCCAAAAAACTGTTTTTTGAACGCAGTGACCTTTGACCACAAAAATGTTATCAGGTCATCCTCGAGCCCAAGTGGATGCTGGTAACAAATTTGAGGAAATTCCCTCGGGGTATTCTTGAGATATTCCATTCGTTGGAATTTGGATGGATGGAAAAACACCCAAAACATGATCCTTCGGCCACAGCTTAAAAACCTTAACTAATATAACCCACCCCTATAATAACAACAAAAACCACAAAATTGTATTAAATTGATAAAAGTAATTTTCATCTGGTAGCTAACCACACTCTACTTCTGTCTGCCAATCAGCTGCTCTTCTGCAGCTGTTGAGCATTCAACATTTTGCTCAAGGGCTCCATCGCTGGTGGTTACTCTTAATACCCAGATCCCCTCTCCCAGACACCCAGACACAGACACACACACACACACACACAGAGTATCTGTGATCACTAACCCTGAGCAGAAGCTCTCTATTGTAGTCATCCCCAATGCGTCGAAGCTCTCGACCGATTGCCTCCATCTGCATGTCCCCTGCTGCGTTTCGTCGCCGCGTGCTAGAGGGGCCGGGAGATTGTCCTGAAACAGAGAGGAAAAAAACATGCCCACTTTTCTTCTATAAACACACAAGCATGCACTACATGTATTACACATTATAAAAAAATAACTCCCTGTGCTGCAGCTTTAGTGCACACATTTTTCCAGTACACAAAAACATAAAATGCGTGTTTGACTAATTGTATTTAAACAATTGTATGTAAACATGTTTTATTTATGTGAAGTGTGACGAAATGTAGTCAAACAAGAGTCAGAAGCTTTTATGTGGTTGGAGGTTAGGGCACGAAAACACTGTGAAACCCCAGCACTAAGATATTTAAAATATGACTGGTAACATCAACAGAAAAAACAGCATTCACTCAGTGAATGCAGTAGAATACAGTAGAATAGTAGAATACTAATAGTAGATAGTAGATAGTACTAATAGTAGAATGCAGTAGAATACAGTCATTTGGGGCCACACAGCATCACCAGCACCTGCAGGTCAGACTGTGACCACTGAAGTTTGTCTTAGTTTCATTTTTAATCTTATGACAAACAATGAAGCCATGCAACAGAAAAGCGGATGGCACAATTTAAAACAGTTACATGCAAACCTTCACATGTGACACGCGTGTCAAGCTTTACGGCCAACACATGGATGCAACATAACAGCATAATAATTACAGAAATTAAAAAAAAAAAAAAAAATCGCGTATAATCCCATCAGCAGTGACATTCTGAGATAAGAGAATAACAAAGAGGAAAACATGAACAAAAAAAGAAGCAGATGAGAAGAGTGTGATTTGGAAAGTGGATGTTTCACAATATCAGAGCAGGGACTTGGTTAGTTTTGACCCAGTTGAGTTTATTTGATGTTATAAAAGATGCATTCTCACAATGCTGCACTGAAAATCACAGAGGAGATGTAAATCAGATGACTTATTGATGTGAGATTAAAAAACAACGACAAAAGACACACAAAGATGTTGTTATTTATATGCTTACTGTGACAAATTGTTTCGACAGATGAGGAGATACCATAATGTTTAAACAACTTATTTCCATGGAAAACAGTCACAACATTCAATGTGTGCGTCTTCCTGGCATCATAACAAAGATGTAAAGAACAACCCGTCCACCACCTGACCAGCTGAACGAACACGTGTGTGTGTTTGTGGTTAATCTGTTATATTTTGTCTGAACGACAGTACGACTGAAAGTCTCTGACCTCTTAACAATTGCCACTTATGACTCATGAATGCTGTTATGAAACCCAGACTTAATATTTCTCACATCCTCCAATATTTAAGAGACGGATATGGCCAAGGCTGCGTTCTTATCAATTCATCAGCTGCTGACTGTGCCAACGAGACACACAAGAGTGTCTTCAATGTAACTGAATTTTCAGCTGAAAAGAGTCTTGATTCAAACAATATGTACAATGAAAAACTCCCACTTAACACAGTCAATTATTAGCCAACTAAGTGAGCTTTTTAAATATGTCTAAAGTTTACATTTTTAATCGAAGTTGCAGGCAAAAACTATCTTTGTGTAATCAGCGCGGAGGTTGTGTTATATTTAAACTGTGTTAACATAAAACAATACCTCAAAGTGACTGACTCTGGCTCAGACTGAAGCAACCTGACTGTAGGTATCATCTTCCTGCTGCACCAGGAGGAGTGTTGTGATAGGATAGTTGTAATCAGACTGTCAGTGAGCGACAACAAGATGATAAACTGATCCTCCTTAAGCCTTCTATCTCACTCTCTAACACCAAAACAGGCCAGAGTCCCTGATAACTCAAACTTTTTTTGTGCACTGAATACGATGTGATATGTGTGTGTGTGTGTGTGTGTGTGTGTGTTTATCTTCTATCTGTGCTATCTGATGGACGTAACAGACTGAATGAGAGGCGAAAGGTTTCTGTCTGCATCTTACAAAAGACCTCCAGGCCTATTTTGACTGCTACACACACACACTGAGGTCTATTTTGATTATGTACTTAATGAACGACGCACACACACTGGTCTGTTTTGACTGGTGTCTTGTCTGTTTGGCTGCAGTGACACAAGAGAGAGAATAAAAGAGACACAAGGCAATCAGGGGAGCTAATCACTGCTATTATAAAAGGCAGAGCCACACGTACAGAAGTTACAATAAGGAAGTTTCATTTGAGCATCCGGAGATAACTTCTTCACTCACAAAACACCACTATCCTTGTGAAAAATAAAATACAAACGCAGATAGTTACGATTGTAGTTTAAGCTGGGGTATTCACAGAAAAGCGCAGCCTGTGAGTTTCTGCATCTGAATTGAATTGACAGCTCAATTTAGAGATTCTGGGAAAATCAAATTAAGTAAAATCTTATTAGGATAAGACAACAATGTCATTACATAATTGTCATCCACTGCACCAATACTGTTAGGGGATTTACACTGTTAGTTGTTGTTTATTGCCCCAAATCTGAGTCTCATCCAACAGTTTTGTTTGTTACCAAGCAACGAGACAGGCAACTTGCAAACACGTGTCTTGTTCTGTTTTTGTATCTAAATAAACAGCAGAAACAAAAACAGGATCAAGGCTGTGAGAAGTGATTGTCAGCTCAAACCTACAGAACTTCAACTGACAACTCATGTCAATGCTTACTCTTCAACTGATACTTCTTGAAGAGCTGTGCAAACCCTGATAAACTGCTCAAAGTGACTTGAGCTTGAGCACTTGAGTCAGCATCAGTTGCATCCACAAGGTTGATAAAAAATCTGTAGGTGCGAAGTTAGAAATGAGTGGGTTTATCAAACCTTCGTAGCCTACGTCTCATCTCTGCTGTTGATGGTCAAGTTGCATTGTTGGTAATGTACCATGTTTTAAAAAGAAGAGGAATGTGTGTGTGGTGTGTTTTTTTCACTGAATTAGGCTTTAATCTTTAGGCTTGCAAACTTATGAAACTGAAACTAACCCAATTTCTTTCTGAATAGCATAGGCACCACAGAACCTACTGAGAAAAAAATAAAACTGTCAAGGACACAAAGACAGAGATAATGTAGAGTTCCCTCCATGCATTTGCCACAAATGAATGTTACAAGTGAACCGAGTTGTCCCGAGAAACAACTAAATAGACAAAGACAAGGTTCTTAATTTTGCTATTTTTTTGCTTTGAGTAATTGTGTGATTCTGTTGCATCATTTTTTCTTCCTCTTTTTTCAAAGTCTGTCCATTGTAAGTCTGACTGTTGTAGTAGCTCATCACAAACTTTTTTTAAGTGCTTCAGTTTCACACTGTTTCCCATACAGTGATTTATTTGTGGCGCCTGAAAAATCATCAGTAGGATCACTAAGTGTCCCTCTCACGACACTATCTGATTCGTTACACGTCATGATCATCACTACCAACACTGAAGGCTGCTGTGCGTCTGATGGGCAAAGAGGAAAACAGACTGTAGCTGCTTTGGTGAGCAAGTGGAGCTGTGTATTGTATCAAAGGCAGCAGATATTACGGGAATTGTAAGGATCCAATACAGTAAAGTTGCAAAAACACACGTGTTTGTTGTTGTTGTTTCCATTGTGTTCTGCTGTTGGTAAAAGTAGTAACTGGACGTCACTTCAGTTGTGTGAGTACAAGAACTCCAAAGAAGAGGAAGGAAGAAGTAGCCCGTTCTCAATCCAAAGTGATCAAATACCACCACTTTTGCAGTGATTTCAGCATAAGATCGCGACGCAATAAGCCACCTTTCGCGACTGTATGATACACCACCAGGCAGCATCAGCTGACAATGTGGCTGAACAGAACCTGTCGCGTCCAAATGATTCGCCAAATTATAGTGTCAGGTTGAAACGCTGACGATAACGATGTAATACAAGGAGCACAAAGGTTCCTATTGGGCAGGAGGGGAGGTGGATGGGTCCAACAAACGCCTGGACTTTGTGAGATCCGGTGCTTCCTTCCTGTCTGAATGTGATGTATTCTTTTCTACACCTCCCCATGTGCCCTTTTTGCCTCAATCTAACCATCCGTGGCAGCAGGTGCGTTTGTTGACATCCCAGCATCGGTTGCCATGTATTTGTGTCGTCTATACATAACCACATGTAGCATCATCTCCTCGGCAGTGGCATCCCACAACAGACGCAGAAGGATACCTGATATGTAGACGTGGAAGTGCGTTGACAAAGCGGCATGATGTAACAACATGTGATGAACACGATTTGGATGAAAGGAGAGTGAAACGGCATCCAGGTGCAAGCGTGAAATATGACGAGTTTATCATAGTTTATCATAGTGCAGCACAGGGAGAATACAAACATTTCATGCTCTACACATACATAACGCAGACCTGCCGATGTGCATTCAGCCTGTGCTGGACCCATTTCGTATGAGTCTGTTCATTTTTGTCATGAGACCCAATGTCACATACAAATGTTGGGCATCACGATCAAAGAAAGTCTTTGTATTACAGTCTGTGGTACACACACACAGAAACTGGGCGTGGCCTGAAGTTAAGACCCGTCTTCCTTCCCATAAATCTGACTCAGCAAGACTCAATGAACAGTGTGAATCCAAGGCAGCAAATTCAACATCGGCAGGTCCAACAAAGCGTGCTGAGACGCCTGAGACAAACTCATTCACAAAGTGGGTGATGCCAAACAAAACTAACAAGAAATACTATTGTCATTGCACTCTATCACAGAGTGCCATTGTGTGTTTGTCTGAGTCCGAGAGACTACATGTTCTCAAGTCAGAAAGAAAAGATGAAAATGATTATTTGAGGAGTTAATTTATAAGGACTTAGCAACTTGTCCGCAATGTTTTATTCCAATCATTTTTTTTTATGATTGGAAGTAAAAAAGTTTGATTGGAATGAAAAAGTCAATAATTTCTGATGAGTTAAAATGTAGTAGACATTACTCAACAGGAAAAGGAGTAATACTACAATGGAGTGAAAGCAGGAATACACAGAAATGGGTTTGGCAGCACAGAACGGTCACATTAATGTGTTTCGAATCAGCATGTTTCAGCCTGAATTTGTCGGATTCCCCTCTAAGAGCCAGTGGAGTAAGGTGCTCCGGGTATTAGTCAATAAATCAGAATGTGAAAAAAATACGAGGCTGAATTACTCATGAAATGCAGCAAGATACTCGTAGTGGAAAAAACTCATGAGTAAGACCTAGTGGGAGAAAAGGGGGAGTACAAAAACATCCTGAGTATGTTTTTGTTCATCTTTTTTTTTTTTTTTTTACTTTCATTGTTAACATTCAACTCTACCCGCCCAAAACCCTCAAATCTTTGCTAAAGGAAGCTTCAGGGAGTCAGTGCTGGCCTCATATCTGGTTTCATATTTCGCTGTACACCCACACACCAGCAGCAGATAAATTTCATGGTGAAAACACTCAGAGCAGCTTGTATTCAGGCCAGTGACTTTAACACATAAAAATTACTGTATTTCTTAACATAGTAGCAGGGCGTGAATTCATGCAACACTTCACAGTCTGCAGGGAATCGCCTTCTTAAAATTACTGGATAGTGGATGACAAAAATTAGTAGGTGAAAAGTTGGTTCAGCATTACTTGTTTGCAAGAATGACTCATTTTTGAGACTGGATGTATTATTTTATCACTTTGCAACAGCAACAAGACAAAGACAGGTGCTTTTTTAAGAGTAAAACATGCGCACTGCAATGATGGAAACTTAGTGTAACTGTTTTAACGCGCCGCTAAATTTATCACCCCATCACTTGTCAGAAAACTTTGTAATGAGAGATGTTAGCGGTTAATCATCGGTTATATGCAAAGTGCCTGATCTCACCGTGCAGCTGGTGCGTCCCCGGTCCTCCGCCGTGCGCCCCAGCCATGCGCTGTACGGCGTGATTCATCACCTGGCCGGCGGGGCTCGGAGTCTGCGTGGCTCTGTCAGCCGTCCCGGGCCTCGGGGAGAGCGGGGAGCTCGGCTGCGAGTCGCCGTCAGAGGAGAAATATCCACTGGAGGCGCGGCGAGGGAGGAGGAATATAGTCCTCGTCTGATACACGCCGAGGCTGTCGACAGGGGAGTTGGCTTTGGTTCTGCACCAAGACGGCGAGTCTGGTTCTCCTCCTCCGATGGAATCGCGGTGGCCAAAGCTCTGCTCGCCGCCGTCGTTTGAACGGGAGGTTTGCGCTGACTCTCCAGCGACAGATGGTGGGTCTCCTCCGCTCCCTTGTGTTGTTTTTACTGCGGTCGAGCCATCGAACCGTTTTGGTGGTCTGTTGGATGAACAGAGCGGCACCGTCAGTCTGGGCTTTCATCACTCTGCCTACAGTCTCGCGTCTCTGCTGCATCTGGAACAACAGCTGGATATGAGGCAGCGCACTGCTGCGTCATGGCTGGACCTCGCATTCATGTTTTTTCTTTAGAACTGTGGGTTTTCTGTAATTTAAATCAGATTTATTTCACATGGAAAAGCTGTGACTGGTGCACAGACGCAGGCGTGCCAACAATAAACAAGCCAATTTTTAAAATATATTTTATGAAACTAGATCACGTGCCACTGCAGCTGGTGACCACAGCGGGGTTTGGAGTTGAGTAGTACGTCTTTGACTGGTTGCTGTGCCGTGAATAAGTCCCCGCTCAGGCGGTAGCTCGGGTTTTTTGCCCAAACTGTCCGCCCGGTGCGTCTCCATTGTTTGACAGAAGTTGCTGATTGCAGCAGATCTTTGTTTGACTTGCGAGGGAAAATAAGCGGGCATGAAGGAAGCGGCTGGAGTAACTTCAACTGCGTCACATATTAACAGCCTGAAAGAAATCTGTCTCAGCGGACCACAGTCTGCCTGGAAAACTAATTTTCCTGAGTAAATCAACTTAAGCAATGTTCCATTTTGATCGGACAATTCAATTTATTGATGACGGATTTATTGAGTCAATGTAAAATTATGCACATATTACTTTTGTAAAGTCCCTTTATTTAATGATTTGCCTCGAGAACAAAAAATCTTTGTCATTTTCAGTTTTACCTCCAAAACTCTCAACGTGACATTCTAATAAAAGAAACTCATCAAAATATGTTGATGCGTCGCTTCCTGTTTGTCCAGACTAAACTACAGCTTCCAGAGCGCAGGGATTCCCAGCGGCAATGACCTACTTCTGTGCCAAAATGACCTAAAATAAAAACCAACTGCTTTTTAGAACCAACTCTCCATGTGCCGACAAACACACTTTTACGCACCTTTGGTGAAAATAGTCATCATTTTGCTTTTTACGCATTATTACGCACTGAGAAAAAGCATGAAAAACCGCGCTTTAACTGGACGCACGTCTGTTCTCCAGCTGTATGAGAATGTAAACTTTCCCTGCGGGTTTCGATGCAGATCCGAGCGTTACGAGGAGAGTACTGAGCGTGTCAGGCGGCACGTAGAGAAATGGCACTAAAAACAACCGGCGGTCGCCAGAAGGGAAAAACAAACAGAGGCGATATGAGGGAATCCGCAAAACATGTACCAGAAAAATTACAAACAAGGCATTTAATCAGGTGTCAAAGTGTCAAATGTTTAACTAGATCCGTTCAGCTGCACGACTGCACAGTCATAACACTACATGATGAGGGCTGCAGTTTGTGTGTTTCCGTGGGCGACAGACCGGCCTATTCTCACAGGAAAAACTAACATTTCAGACTGAAGATAAGGTTTCACTTTACTATTAACACACGGATATTGAAATAATTGAGCAGCTGATTGTCACGTGAACGGCGTGAGTCTGCTAGATTATTGTGTCTATATTTGTAGCTTTAAGTCAAAACCAAGTGGTGCATGTGCGCCTCCCACAGGCACCGCGCCACATGTACCGGGTTTCATAAACATGGGAATAAGAGTGTTAAAATGATAATTTATATTCTGACAATTGCCGATTATAACAAAAGTTAATACCAGAAAACTGCAGGTGAACTAGTCTTGAAGATCTCACATGAATTCATCAATTGTCATTGAGTGCTAAACCGGCTGAACTCGGTGACCTCGATCATAACAAAGCAGACAGTCTCTCATCTATTCATCATTGGAAAACACATCGTCGCACAAGTCTTTAAATTATTTAAAAATATGTATAGTGTCTAAAAACTTTAATAAATAAAATGCAAGACAAGGCGAACCACACTGACACACAAAGCTTGTCATATTAACCCAATATGGTCGTTATTAAAGAGTGAAATGCTGTTTACGCACGACTAATTGGTTATGGAGTTGATAAAAGGAATCGAAGCCGGTGCGCTGAGTCGCCAAACTTACCGGCAAAATCAGAGGACCACTGCAAAACTCAATTACGCACTGTACTCCTAAAATCCCTCCTATATAAACAAAAAAAACTTTCATTAAGTAGGGAAAGGAAGCCTTTGTCTCATACTTGCAGAATTATCACATTGGAAAAAAAGTTAAAAGGTAAAGAGATTTAAATTCTGTTTAAAGTCACTTTTACGCATGGCAAAGACAGTCATATTATACAAAGGGGAGAGCATTATAATGAAAATAAAGGCTATTTTCGATTTCCTATATTTTAAAAACACAGTAATTACACATAGCGGCTGTTTGCAGCGTGACAGCTGACATGCCTGTCGGATGGAAACTGGAATTTGTAAAGTAATCGTTAAAAACAACAACAGCCCACACACCTCTGCCCCCTCTCACCTGGACGGATGGTGCATGTCAGTGGCGGGACATCACCACTGGCCCCGAAAATCACAAGATGACAAGTTGGCTGAAATAGAAATACGTCTAAATAATATCAATTCGAGTCCAAATAGGATCCACAGGTCCAAAATAAGCAAAGCATTAATTTAAAAATAGGGGGAAATGTCAAAAGTGAAATAAATCCAAAAGTTTCCGCGGGAGGAGCGCTTGAATAATCCGCCTGGTCCGAGAGGAAACTGAAGCAGAAGAGGTAAACAAAGTCCAGCGCTTTTGTCTGCTCTGTGAAGATTTCCTTCTCTCCCCCTCTGTCTCTTGCACTACAGTAGGTACTCTCTGTGCTCTGGACTGATATGAGGCTCCTCCTCCAAACTCCACCCCATCCACTGTAGGGTGGAGTTTCTCATTTGGCTCTATTCTCTTTTCTCTGTCTCCCCCTGTCTCTCATAGCTGCAAGTAGCACAGTGTGCATGACACAAAGGTAGTGATAACCCATCCATCCATCCTTTGTCATCCGCTTATAAGGAGCCTGCTTAGCAGGGGAAGCAGTCTGAGCAAAGCACTCAAGACATCCTTCCTACCAGCAAGGCTTTCCAGCTCCTCTTGAGGCCCCCGAGGCGTTCCCAAGCCAGACGAGATATATGATCCCTCCAGCGTTTTCTGGGTCTGCCACAGGGCCTCCTACCAGTTGCACGTATGATAAAAACTACAACAAATATTGCAATCAAAATGCCATTTCTGTTAGACTCATTCAGTCTCTCACTGCGTCTTTTCTATTTACTGTATGTGCACTGCTTACATCTATAGCTGTTTAAGTTTTTAACCACATCTCAAGCTTGCACAAGCTTGTACTGCATGAACACTGGATAAATAACAGAATTTTAAGAGTATATTGCTAAAAAATGCCTCGAAACTCACTTGACTTTTTCCATGACTTCGGTAGCAATGTATTATCTTGTCCATTAATTTTTTGAATTGAAACTATGCATCCCCGTATATCACTATTCCTTAAATACCATTTGATTTTACAATAAAATGGTCATAAAAAATATTAATAAATGTTTGTAAAAACATTTTGCTTTCACTTTTTGGCTTTGTAGCCACCCAGGTCTTTTTTTCCATCTCCTGTTAGGACAAAATTGATACTTGCATAGTCTTCCTGCACAAAAATAATACTTGATATGTGGACATGCCAAAAATATCTAGATCTCAAAATGACACAAAAAGCCCACAAAACTAACAAACTCAAGTGGTTCCCCTTTTGCACAGTCTAAGACAGCTGATTGTGCATTAGATAGTGAGACCTTCAAAATTTGGTCGAAACTGACGCCTACACTTGTACTATGACTGCTGGCATGAAAGTGGAACCCAGTGTATGATACTATTTTACATATGAATCACCCTTTAAGCTCTGCTGATGCAATATTAAGTGTTTCTGAAAAAAATGAGAAAACTGTATTTCTCCACTATGGATATGTGAGCTCTGTTACAATGTGTGTATTTTTGCACTGCATGTGAGGTACCCCCGTATGTGTGTTTGTGCCATTACTCACAATTATCCACATTACTGATTGGCTGGAAAATGTTAAATCATATGACACCTCAAAGATATTTCACACCGAACATGTAGTACTATTAAGCAATATAGATGTTTTTGGTGTGAGTTGCCAAGTGTTGGAGGTATCGGCTGTAATGGAATTTGGTTTGTGGTGCTCAAAGTGCCCAAAAAAATACATTTGAAAAACTCAATAGGAATGTCTCTTTCCTGAAATCATGACCATGTTACTCAAGATAATCTACATACATTATTGTGAGCAGGAAGTATCTTCTCTCAACTAAAGTACACCCACAAACCCTTTCACCATGCATAACGAGCATCCACACATGGATGTAACAGCACAAGATGTAACATTAATGGTGTCCTCATTGATTCATCTATAACCATAACTAGCAGTAGATGCAGCGTTCTTACACTGCTTTACTTACTTACTGCTTTATTTGCTTTACTTAAGGTTTGTTTATGGACAGGGGGACATTTAAGGGTTAAGATTAAGTTTAGGGGACCTTCGTCATCATGGTTACAATTGCAAACACTCAGTTGCAGTTAGTCAGTGACCCAGATTATGGTTAAAATATCCAATAAACAAAGAAAGTAAGATTTAGTCGTGTAGCTTTTGATGTTGTTTCATCTTGAGAACACCAGCTTGATCTGTTTGCAGATTATCAAATTGCCCTACAAATACATATTTTTTTTAGATTTGTCTGCATGTATGTTGGTTATTTTGTCTATAATCAAAATCTAATTTGAAACACTGCGATTAAATGGCCACCGATGAACAGGATGATTTGTTCACAGGCAAAAGTCCACCCAGAAGTTGAGTGTTTTCTAGTGGTTTAGACTATTTAGTCACAGTAAGTGAGCAAGCTGAAACCAGCATAATTTCTTTAGAGTTGCCAACCATAGGTATAAATTATATATTACAGTATGTTCGTAGCTGTTACAGCCTCAAAGCTTGGTTTATATAAATATCCTAAGACCTCACAACAAATCACCTCTACAGTTCTACCTGTTCTTTGACAATATAATGTAACAACTGACTACACATATGTATCCGAGTTTGTCCTCTATCCATCGCAAGTTGATGAAAATAAATTTGACTTACAGGATGTCGTAACTGCATTCAAACCTCACATGTTGCACATCAGTAGTGTTGGCTCTGTGATGCGGAGGCCGAGTGGACAGAGTCCGGTGGAGAGTAGAGAAGTGATCTGTGCATGTAAGCAGCAGGAAGATCTAATCCACACCACTCCCGACAGCTGCAGGGCAGAAGAGCAAAAGAGGAGTCACGCACACACACAGAAATCCATAGGGACAGACAAAAGGGTGAGACCATCAATGGCATTTACATGTGATCAATACTGATCAATTACTCAGAGTGTGGGAAAATGTGTGAACGTGGCTGTAAATGTCTGTCTTGGTTAATGTTAACTTTCTGCTGTTTTCTCTGACTGCTTGTGTTTTTGTCTTTTACTTTCTGTACATCGCACAGCCTGGAGTGCTGTTTAGTGTGATGATTGATTCTGAGGATGGTTTGTTGAGGAAAATAGAAATCTAAGCGAGCTCAAAGCACCAGCAGAGCCGCAAGCATTGCTGTCTCTTGTTCTTTTAGTGTTTTGAATTGACGGACCATGATAAAACCATAGACTGAATATAATGAAGGGCAGCAAAAAAGCTCCCGAAAAGTGGAGTCAAAATACCCTTTACTACTGGTCTCAGTATAGATTATACACCCCACCCCCTCCATGTGCACAGATGTGACGAGGGCCAAACTAAAAAGTAGAAGTCAAAAGATAGTTTTTATCATTTTAGGTAGGTCTTATCACCCTGATATTGTTATTTGATGCTATAAAAAGGGGATTTGACAAAGTGATTGACAGCTGTGTGTGCCAATCAATGTGATTGCGAGCGGCGATCGCTACTGCACAGACTCTGGCTCCAAATGATGTCACCAGCCTAAGATGGCAGCAGGCGTATCTGGGATATTTTCGCTTCATTTTTGTACAACTGGAGAAGGTGAAGATGTATCGTCTATCTTTATACAGAGTCACTGGATGTGACAGAAACATCAAGAACAATGGTGAAATAGCAGTTTTTTTAACATTTTGTTAGCACTTCTAGGTCTACTGACTACTTTACACTTAAACTTGGTACTGCCGCACCACTTCATGGACGGAGGAGGTGTCAGCTGCACCCAATTTAGTTGCTCCACCTCAGGGTCCATGGTTTAAAGCCCGCCAAAGAAAAGAAACAATTATATATTAGGCCTGGTTGAACCAGTAGATGGTAAGATAATTTCAAAAGGAAGGATGGTTGGAACAGATTTATACAGTTTTTTTTATTGTTGGTCTTATACATACACATGAGCTTGGTAGAATTAACATGCCATTAGAGAAATTGTCCCATTAACAGAAAGTCCTGACTGAGCTGCATCATGACTTTGGCTCGTGGCCTTTGTCATGTTATGTCTCCCATCAACTACCACTTCTGCTGAGTCTACAGAGAGGGCGAGATAAGAAAGAGTTGGGTTTTCAGCTTGGTCGATTTTATTCAAGTGCATTTAAATGTTTCCCGCTATATAATGACGTTTGTGGTTACCATCGCCCTCCGCTGCAAATTTGCTTAAACAGGCAAATCATTGTTGGAGTCCGGCACTGCTGGAACATCGAAACCTAACAGAGTTTTATGGCATCATTCAGCAGCCCTAAGGGAATTGAAGGGTAATTACAGATTACTCACTAAAGTAGACACCATTAAACACAGCAGAGCATTAAGTGCTATAAATTACACTGCAGTGCCAACCCTGCAGTTTTATCAAGTGAACAAACAAACTGATGGACACCTGCAACTGTTTCATGATGACCTGATTAATCTAGAAAAGAGGTGATGAATACTGTTGTTCCTGCCGTTTGTTCATAAAATAAAGGATTTTAGGGATTAAATTATTTATAGACACAGTGGCAGTCTGCTCCACTAACATTAGCTGCTTACTGAGAAACACGAGATGTTAACCGTTACAACCAAAGTAGTTACTGGTAATAAACAAATGTTTCACTGTTGCGATCATGTGTAAAATATAAATAAAAATCTATTCTCAGCATGCACCTCAGGAGAGGCCTTATTACAGTATATTAACCCAGTTGTGAAAGTCAGCGAGGCGTTAAAAATGGGTGAGTAAGGCTGCTGAACACAGTATTTACTCAGAGATTGAGTGTGAAACAACTTGTTCACGACAGTGGATACATTCAACATATCATTAGAAGGTAACACTGTATAATAATGTTAGTAAAACTTCTGTTATACTCCTGGATATTAATGCACACAGAGATGATTTTTTTTAATGGTTGCCAAAAAAGTTCAAGTTTAATAATGAGATAATGCAATGACAAAGCCTAAGAAAGAGACTAAGCTACACACGTTTGCATGTGCAAAGGATACAAATATATGCACAAGAGCAAAATGTATTGTTATGGTAATAAAAGCACCAGCATGTTCCTACATCAGCATTCCTAATGAGACAGAAGAAAAACTGTGGAAGAGAGAAAAACAATTCACTCATATAATCAATTTTAAGGACCTCTTTACTGCCACCTACTGCTTAATAATTACTAATAAATGCAAAAACAGCCACAATAACCACATGACAGCTAAGCAAAATCCAAAAAAGCTAGGACCTTGGGTTAAGATAATTTTGTCAAGATAAATATTAAAGCTGAGATAATGATTCATTCAATCAATTTGTCACTCGACTGAAAATTATTGGCAACTATCTTTATAATCTAACTTTTGTCAACATAATTTTTTTAAACAAAATGTATGAAGGAATCTGGTTCCAGCTTCTTGGATGAGAAAATCAGCTGAGTTTTTTAGTCTTCTTACGCTTCTATAACTGTAAATTAGATTTTGGACTGTTGGTTGCTGCAATATGAGGACTTCTCTTTGGTGTCTGGATATTTTTGATGATTTTTTACAACTTTCACATGTATCACAAAATGAGATATCACAAAGTAAGTGTCAGTTAGCCCTGATAAAGATGACTTAGTCAAAACTTAAATGAGTTAATAAACTGAATATGATCAAATTAACAACAGGACAACAAAAAAATAAAAGACCGACTTGTGGTTAATTTCCTGTGGAATTTGTGCCCCCCAAAAAGTGTGTGTGTGTGTGTGTGTGCGTGTGTATGCATGTGTTTAACAGACACTCACTACTGGTCATTGAGTGCTAATAGAAAGCCAATCGGTTCCCATGCAGTGAACTGTGACCCCCCTCCTCCTGCAATAACACAATACAGACCACCTGGAACAGTAGTGTTGGTGTGTGTGTGTGTGTGTGTGTGTGTGTGTGTGTGTGTGTGTGTCTACACATAATAATATTGACTGGTTGTAATGTGAGAAGTCTGAACACAATAGCACTGTGACTCTGAAGACCTAACACCATGCTGAGAGAGGTCACAACTATGTGTCACAGAAACACACACACACACACACACACACACACACACACACACACACACACACACACACACACACACACACACACACACACACACACACACACACACACACGTCTTCTGTATAATTTGTCCATTATTTCAGCCAGCCTGGCTCGGGTCACACTGCTGCTGATAGTAGAAGCCATTGATAGCGCCAAGAATTGCACATCACTGGCAACAACTATCTGGCCTGTATCAACGTCCGATTCAAAGAAGATGTTGCGCTAATGATATAATAGTGACAACATGCCCATAAAGTTTAGCAGCTGAGTGGAAACTGCCATTTTTTTTGCACCTACTTTAAAATATCCATGTGACAAAACATAAATGTGACTGTTGTGTCAAAAAAAATGTTAAATCAAAAAATTGTATTCAACTTTGAAATATTCCCTCATGAGCCTGCTGGCACGACGATGCCTTTACCTGGCATCTATAGTCACAGCTGCCATGATCATTAGAAGGTCTGGGCATGACACCCCTTATAAATGCGCTTCAGTTACTAACAATTTTCTGAAGATGCTATCATATTACTGATCTTCTGAGTCAATTAGAAAATGTTGGTGCATAACCATGTTCCTTAATCCCCTTGGCGTTATACTTGCTTTCTTTCCTGATTTGCAACAAGCCCACAGTGCAGAAATAGATTAAGCTCATTTGAATGCATGGCACAATGTCCCTTTAAACAAATCTAAATCCAACAGCTAAACTAATCTGTCTGTATTTGACTGTCAGACTTTTTCTTTGTCTCGTCCTTTTTTTTCCATCACTCTGTCTGGTCACTCGATCTTTATCTTACAAGTCTGCCTGGAACGCGGTTTATTTATTTCCATATGAAACCGGATAACTTGTGCTGACTGATAAACACTGCTGCCGTGTGTTTGTGTGTGTGTGTGTGTGTGTGTGTGTGTGTGTGTGTGTGTGTGTGTGTGTGTGTGTGTGTGTGTGTGTGTGTGTGTGGGTGTGTGCTCTGCTTGTTGATCAGCAGTCTGGTAGTACAGTTGTTCTCACTTTGCTGTGATCAAACAGTAGTGACAGACACACTCCTGTTCACACAAACACTGATATACACACACACATGTCATGCAGAGTGCTAATTAAATACTGAACTGTTGTGTTGTCATGTTTAGGCTTAAGTCTATTCAGCATACTGTCTATCTCTCAGGTCCTACCACAATGATCAGCGCTGACAAAGACCAACAGAAGAGCTGCGTCACACTAACAAAGGCTGAGAATCCTGCAGAAAAAGTTGTTATTCCAGCAGTGGCAACAACTGCCAACACCGCAAAGCAACCCAAAAAAGGAAGACAGTTACGCCTTTTGTTAAACGATTATTTAAAGTTCATGTTTATGGTAAAGCCACAGTCACTGTGTCCTCTGCCTGACCTCACATGCATTTTACCTTACTGCCAACCATTCTCCGAAACATGCTGTGATTGTTCTGATATGTTCGACAGCTTTCCGTCATCTCAGACAACCCATGGTTTCACTTCATGTCAGCACGCTATGAAAATCATTACACACAGACTTGAAACTCACTCATTACAGATAGTATCTCTGAGTTAACATTTAATCTGCATTATTGCTTTATAATCACAAAGTAATGATGCTGCCAGTAGGAGCGGTTTTGAATATTCTTTCTAATTATTTAAAGACGCTTTGACAGCCGAGATTTCAGAGTTGCTAACAGTTCATCCTCAGTGGGTGTGAACTTCTGACACATTTGACTTTAACTCCATCTTAACCCTGAATTCAGGTCTACTGAGGTGCTCCCTAGATGCTAAAACTCTCCTCTGCAGTGGAAATGTCAGAGAGATTGTGTAAATATGATGAGAGTCATTATGTAATCATGATTGCGAATCATTTTTACATGATAGAGAAAGTCAAAATACTGTGATAGTCCCTCTAAAACTGGACTTTTAAAATACATGTAAACATGCTAGTCCAACTGAAATCATACTAAGTCGAATTTTTCGAAGTCTGACTAACACTCCTAGATAATGCGGTTGGGGGTTGATTTACTCTTTCACATATACGCCTCGACCGGACCTGAACTGGCCTAGGTGTTCTGCGCATGCCCCATGCCCCCACACCAGGCTTCGACCTGCAAGTCAAACAGTATAAATTCGTAGAAGAAAGCCAGGAAAAACAAACAAAGAAGAAGGGAAGAAAACTAAACAAGACGAAGTATCAACATAAAGTTGCAGAGTATGTGTGAAATGTACAGCACTGAAAAGTTATCCATGTTTTCACCGTTTGATGTGCAACCTGTTTGGTATGTTACGTAAAAGGTCAACCGGAAGAATGTCCACTAGCGACTACCTGAAAGGGACTATATCATCCCCTCCCATGGCAGAGTCAGACATACTTCTGTCAATAAATCAATTCCTCCTCATTGCTTGTATGCTGCATCCTAAAAAATAGTCCAATTAAAAGGCCTAATCGAGCTATAACCATAGCTTTACTTAACTGTGCACGTAAAAAGAAAATGGATATTAAGTATAAATACATGGTCTCTATACTTAATTATTTGCTCATGAAGAACATGCAATGTGATCAAAAACTGACTGAATCAACCGACTTTTTTTTCACTATTTTGTATTCTCTATTTTGCATTTGTATTTGTTATTTCCTCAACTGCACTTTCCAAGGTCAAGAATGAACATAAGTATTACGTAAAGTGATCAGAAAAAAACAGAGTATTTACAATTTCATGACAACCGGGAAATCCCTGCTGATAAGGATCATGTGATACAATCAAAAGCCCCACAACAGCTACTAAATGGACCTTGTGGTGAGATTGCTATTCTTCACCTTCAGTTTCCAGCACTGTGAACCTTACTGATCGAAAACTAGACTTTGAGCCTGTAGATTCTTTTTTATTTTATTTTTTTTCTCTGAATGTTGCTTTACAGGCTTCTACTCGCCCGTTGCATCTGCATGTTTTTGTGTCCACATTAATGAGATAATTAGGTTTAAGTTTACATTACATTTCAGTTTTTCTGTATTACAGATGCTACGTTAAAACAGGTTGTTTAGGTGCAACACTATTAAAGTGTTCAGTCAGCGGACAGTAAGTATGCACATCTTCAAACTGACAGTGGTGTGGTAAAGTAGAAAGTCAATTTGGCTATTGGAAAAGAAAAGTATGTGGTGAGTGAGTTACCTCAACAGCTCAGTGTGAACAGAGGAAACGGAAAAATAGACATGGTGGCTCTAATAGATGGTCTCTATGGTGTGTGTGTCTTAACTGCCACATGAGGTCAAAGCAAAGAGTGGAAAAACACATTGTGAGGTGCACACACTCGATAATCTGAGAAAAATCAAAGACTTAAACTGTCTTTTTACATGTGTTTTTTTTTTGTTTGTCCTGAGCACAACTTTTATTATGAGTGTTAGTTAGCTGTGTATAATTTGTTTCCTTTCTTGATAAGTATCATGATGGCTACAGCATGCTTCAAACCTACTGCTTGTCTAACTGCACTTTAATATCCCTTTTCTGATGTCAAAATCACAGCAATATTCTTAAAACTTCACTCTCCTTTATTCCTTCTTCTCACAACTACATCCAGGTGCAACACCATTAATGCCTTTGAACAGAGACTGAAAATGTGTGTTATCAATTACCAGTTTGTATGATTCATCGCATCAAGACTGCAAGGACAGGCAAAAGATGCAGAGTTCTTGGATAGCAATCAGGGACTGATGTCAGCCAGGCCAAAACTATGATGGCATTATAGACGTGGTCAGAGGACACATTGTATGATCTATTTAGTTTCAAGCACACTGCAACCTTTAGTGTGTTCTTGAGCAAACTGACAGGAGCAAGCAGTGCAAGAAAGGGGAAAACCTCAACGTCAACATTCAGTTTTTTCAAAAGAGTTTTCACAATGTTCATTTTACTTCAAATGCAAAGTTTGGCTGTACGTGATTTACATTTGAAACATCAGTTACACATCACATTTTACAGGTGTAAATGTGATTTTCACTGGAAAAACATGACGCTGAAATATTTTTACAAACCAAAACACAATTCAAGAACCATTATGCTGGTTTAATGTTTCAAAAATATACATATCAAGCATTCTGCGACAGGATAACTAGCACTAAAATGAAATGTCTAGAAATATCAAAATAGACTAAAGGTGGATGGGCACTGAAGGAGCAATCACCTAATTTCAACAAAATGACCTCGTGACATTTTCTCACCTGAAACACCCTGAATTCAAATGTGAAACTCTCTATTTCTAGTGCACATTAGTCTCGTGCAGCATGAACCCCCACACATGCACGCACTCATCAGCACATGAGGGAGGAAAGAATAAAACCCACCACAAACTACCTTAAAAAACGTGATATTTCCGAGACAGGATGCAGATATTTAGATGAAAGAAGCAGAGACAAAATGTGCACTCGGTGTTTCCCCCTGCAGAGGGTCTGATGGGGTTAAGTCCAACATAAAGAAATACAGCAACAATATTATAGCAAAAATATAAAAAAATACAAAAGAGGGACATCTCCAACCCACCATACCCCACCATCACCTCCTGCTAGTGAAGCAGTAAGTGAACACTTAACTGCTCTTCCTACCACACACCTCTGGTTAGCCACAAAGACAAGAACTTCCGAACAGACAAGAAACCCATTTGTTAAAAATTACTCTGCGGTATGACAGATGAAACAGGTCAAATGTCTCACTAAGTGGCGAGTTTCTAATATCTGGCATACAACATTTATAGCCTCCCCTCTTGAAGCTGTGCGTGGTTCTGACATGTTCTTTATAACAGTCACGACAAAAATATAGCTGAGTACGCAGTGATGGGTCACTAAAAACACCTTCACTTGGTGGCACAAGAACTGCTGGAAACAGTGACAGGTTGCTAAAAAACACAAACATTTAGTGGCACCATAGCCGCTGGAAATGTAGCAACAGGTCGCCAAAAACACTTTTTGTGGCAAAAAAGCCACTGGGCACGCAGTGATGGGTCATTAAAAAACACCTACACTTGGTGACACAAAAGCAGCTGGAAACGCAGAACTACCGCCATGGAGTTGTATGCCTCCGCACACCAGTCAAGTTGCACTTAGAATTTAAAATTCATGTCTGTGAAAACATGAATGCTTCACACATTTCTTCCTCTCCAACAGCACACAAGATCTATTCAATCAGCACACTCTGAAGTTGGGAACCCAATAAATGTCATCAATTCAGTATCTGACCAAATGACTCCCATTCTGTTCCAGACCTCAAGTTGTTCTTGACATATTGTGTTTACAAGAAAGAGACAGATAAGGTCAAGGTCACCTAGACCTTTGATGTTTGACAACCAAAATGTAATCAGTTCATTCTTGAGTCCAAGTCAATGTTTCTGCTCGATCTGAAGAAATTCCCTTAAGTTGTATATGAGATATCGCGTTCACAAGAATGGGACAGGTGAGGTCACAGTGACCTTGACCTTTGACCTATGAACAGCAAAATCAAAGCAGTTCATCCTTGAGTCCTAGTGGACTTTTGTTCCAAATTTGAAGAAAATCTGTCAAGGTGTTCTTGAGATACATCGTTTACAAGAACAGTCTGGATGGAACCCAAAAACATAATGCCTCCTTTTATTGTGGTCTTTGTCTTTTATATATAGACTTATATTGTTTTAAGCACACATGTTCCGTCATGTGCCATGCTTTTTTTTTTGTGTGTGTGTGAAGTTTCCATAATGAACAGTGGGCTGACTCAAAATGAGAGTTCAAGGTTTCCTCCACGTGCCTGAGAGACAGAAGACGAGTGGAAAACTGGTTTCACACACACAACATTCTTAAAACCATACTAACATAAACACACAGCAAAGAACAACATATTCTACACACACTGAAATGGTAACATGTACATTGTATGTGCACCAAGCAGCAGACTTAACATTACACCCACCTGCCCACACACATACTTTGTGAAAAAGGCGTGGTAGGCACCGTTCAACAGCCAAAGCAAACTGCTCTAGGGCAACCATGCAGAAACACACAGGGGGCTAAATAAACAAGACGGTCACCACAAGAGGTCAAAAGTCAAACTGTACAAGCAGTTTAATGCAAAAACACCAGAGAGGATTTCTGCATCACACTACATCAAAATTAAAAAAAAAAAAAAGAAGTTAAAGAAGGGGCAACTGATGATTTGTGTTAAGAAAAGGCAGATTTTCAATGTAAAAAGTTAAATGTAGTTAATTTACTGTGTGTAGAAATTCAAAAAGTATTTTCACAAATTTTAAAGAGAACATTTTTTATTCTAAGTTTCTAATCTAAGGATCACGAAAAATGCATTTTATGAAACCTGAGGGGGAAAATTAGGTCCTTTCAGCTATAAATTTAAGGTTACAGCACAAGAAAACAGCAGTATATATATATGATACAACGATACACCATTATGACTGATGGACATACTTAATTAAACTGAAATCTGATTATGGAGCAGCATAAAGTACATATGCAGGATTTAAACCTCCAGTGCATGCCTTTCAAAAGTTTGAGTTGCGTTACCATCATTCTGTGAAGTGTAGTTTCTAACAGTTATATACTGTATGTAGTTATCAAATCTCTTGTGGTGAACATAAAACAGCAGGTAAGAAAAGGCAACAGCCTACAAGACAAAGAAATCTGCCACAACAAAGTAGCACACCTTTTACTCTTCTTTTTGTGTTCCTTGTTTGTTTCATCTGTGCTGTTTCTTGCACACTGTGAGGGTTTTAATATTTAAACACAAATCCCCTTTCACAGTGTGGCTGTTTCAGAAAGCAAACCTGCCCCAACCTGTATTATATTTTTCCCCTTTTCCTTTGTTTTCTCTTTTCTATCTATGCTGCCTCATATATATATATATATATATATATATATATATATATATATATATATATATATATATATATATATATATATATATATATATATATATAAACAGATCTTTTCATTTGTTTCTTTATTCTTAATTTTTTGTTTTCTCTTTTCCTCTAGTCTAAAGCAACCTTTGTAAAGGTTTGCGAGTGTGTGTGTGTGTGTGTGTGTGTGTGCGTGCGTGCGTGCGTGTGTGTGTGGGAGGGTGTGTGTGTGTATGGTGGTGAACAAAGATAGGAAAGGTTATGGTCTTAAAGGTGTGAAAAAGTCTGTGGTTGTCTTTACCTTCACTGATGTGCAAGAAAAACGAAAAAAAGGAGCAACATCCTACAGCAATGTAAATCACAAAAGATGTACAAACACTCTCGTGCAGGCACATACTGTCAAACACACACACACACACACACACACACACACACAAACTGACTGGAGGAAAGCAAAAACTACACACACTCACACACACACGCACACACACTCACATTCACACATGCAGGTATATCTTTACACCTTTATCCTCACGAGACCATGATCTCGTGAGGATAAACGCATACACACTTCTAAGAAATTACTTCTTTGATTAGTTTATGAGAAACCTACGATTTCTGAGTGTGATAATGGTATAATCAGTGTGACGTTGTTCTGAGAACAGTGTGAATATTATGAGTGTCACATTCCCATTTTTACAGATTAATGCTGCATCGGTTGTTTATCAGACAATCTTTTGTGAACATATTACATATTTCTGTGTGTGTGTGTGTGTGTGTGTGTGTGTGTGTGTGTGTGTGTGCATGAAGTCAAGCTCCAGGGTCATTAAGCTCATTGAAATAAATAAGCTTCTCTGTTTCCCTTTACATCCGCCTCAAATTCAACCCATTAAATGGCCATTATTAGTTGTCATAGATTTGAGCATAGATTTGAGGTAGTATGAACCTACTTTACCTCCTATATTTATGTTTATTAGTTTCTATTACCCTAAAATTGTGCATATTGAAACTGTGAATATAAAAAACGCCTAATAGCAACATGTCAATCTCGAAAAAACTCCCATTTATTGCAAAAAAGGTTTTACACTTGTATATGGTATTATTTCAGGCGATTCGAAAAAACCATATTTCGCAAAACTGCAACGGAAACACTTTTTTGGCTTTTATAGGTCACATGATGCTATGGCTATGTGCTTGTCGAACTCCCTCAGGCATGATGCAGCAGGAGCTACAAGAGGTGTTATTGCAACGCATGACTCTTTAGAAGTTGAGCAGATCATCCGGAAATTCACAAAAAATCCACAATTCCTCGGTGGAATCGTGGACCATCACCTCCCTCATACATGGCCCCTCCCACATATAAAGGGCTTGCCTTTCCATTATTGCTCACATAACGCACAAAAGTCACCTTCAATTGGACATATGGCTAATGCAGTGGCTGCAACAGAAATAAACCTACTAATGTTTTGAACATCCATCGCCATGATTTTTGGAATGTTATCGCAAGATATGTTGCATAACATCACTCAATGAAAACGCAGTCATCTTGCAATTGTGTTTTATCGACATTTTGAAAATATCGCTTAAGTTTTGCACAAATCTGTAATGGAAACCGCTGAATCTCCTTGCTCATTTGCCAGCCAAAATTCACCGGATGATGTGTTTTGGCTCATCCGGTGCAAATGCCAAATGCCACAGCCCTTTTCCTCTGTTTCCACTGGTCGCGTAGCACCAGTGTACCATTGCACCATTTGCATCTTTCTACTGCACAGACAGGCCAGTTTCATGAAAAAAACATCTTTTCAGCAGTGAAATGTTTCTTTATTAAAGACAAAACGTACTTCATAAGGTAACCTCCGTAGTTAAGTTAGAAAACAACTTATTTTAACTCAAACTCTGATCTTTTCCTGGACCTAACCAAGTAGTTTTGACAGCTAAACCTAAAAAAACTGCAACCGTTTCACAACATACAACACATCTATAAACCTTCTGACTTTCTGGTTGGTGCAGTTTGCCTCATCTAAAGCAATATAATGGTAGTGATAATACTCCAAACACGTTCCTCTGACACCACTTTAGTCAGTTAATGGCACTTTAATAGACTGCAAAGTGAGATGTATTTTTTTCTCTCCAGTTATTACTAAAATTAGGGAGGTGGTATCTGAGATTCTGTGCGTGTTTCTGTTTAACAAATCTACTATGGAGCATTATTAACCTAAAGAAAAATATTTTATTGTTGCGGTGTTATAGCATTGGATACAACATGCACAATCAAAATATCTTTTTAATTACTTCACAAAAGGTTTAGACTTTTTAAAATTTTTCTACACCTTTAAATCTGGATGCTTTTACACTAAATCATTTTTATACCCTTTCCTACAAACTATGCTTTCATTGTGATTTAACTCTGCCTTTGATCTCTTTCTCTTGTTTTACACATTATCATTTATATCATTTTGATATTGTAGGGTGCTAGTCCAGTTTCTTGTAAACTTAAACACTTTGTCGGACCCATACACACCCAGATGCACAATGTAGTACCACTCTCTGAGAACCATTCATCAAGCACAAACACTTCTCCTTGTCTTGACCTTGTTTTGATGAGAATCATTTTAAGTCTACCCACAGAGATCTGGTGTTTTCCGTGATAAATAATGTATTTCCACGTGATGCCCTCGTGACTGTTCTTATTGAGATTTACTGACTTAACATAATTACAACATTATATCTCCACATATGTTGTGAATCACCACCACCAAACAGGCCCGCAGAATCTGTTGCCTGTCTTCAATGCGAGAAAAATCAGATTTGTCCGCATTGGGAGTGGTCACTTAATGCATTCTGGTTTCAACGGTCGACAAAGGTCGCTTTCAAATGTGGAGAGGAGCCGGGAAGGCTTGTGACTGAGCGTGAGGACTGTTCTACAACAGATGAGGACAGAGAGTCCAGTTCAGGATGAGACTTACAGTCCTCTGCAACCGATTTAGCCACTGTCTTTAAAACTCTGAAGCCAAATTCAACCAAACCTAACCATCTTATTATCACAGCTGGTCCTCAGCCAAAAGAAACAAGACATGAGTGACTCCAGGTTTCTTGGCTGCAGTTGTGTATTCCAAATTTTAAGGAAAACAGGGAGTACATTTACAGACACAAAACAGTCCGGTTTCTGCCCTTACTCTGAAAAAAAGACAATATTCTTACTAGGCTATTTACATAATAAAAAATGAATATTTCACTCACGCTCCCATTTACATGCAGCAATGCATACTCCGTTTACCGTGCCCTCACAAGACATTTATCACATCACACTAGGAAAAGTGGAACAGCTGGAGCCACTGTCATTTTGCTTCTTTGCATCAAAAAAGTTTGTTTTTTTTAAGTTTCCTACCGGTGTTGGACATGTTGGACATGTGAGCTCAGCCTCCCTCTTTCATTCCTTAAATCCAAGCTCCCAGGAAGAGTGCAAGGCTCTGAGGAAAATTTTACATAATGGCAAAAGGTGGTATAGCAACTTTCTCATCTGTCACACGATGCTATCTGGCCCAGAAAACCTTTTTCCCCCTTGACTTACTTTGGGAAAGAAACATCTGTAAATCAGTGGATATATTTTTGTGGGCGATAGCATTCATTTAATTTGAAGAGTCTAAAAGAGCCACAATATTAAATTATTTTATGGCCGTTCAAGCTAGCAGAGTGCTAAACTGGAAGTCAGCCTCTGCCAGCCGAAGTTATCCATTCGGGCGCACACGGCCGCACTTAGCTGCCGTAAGTCTCCAGTGCGCATGCTCTGTGGGCCCCATGCAAAATAGAGTTTTTGGTTGAATGAGGCTCTACATCAGTGCTTAAACCACATTCTTGAAAAGGTCTGCGCTGCGAATTTGTACATATCCAAAAACCTGCTGATATCCAAGTCCTTAAAAATGGCGGCTTTTCTATATGCATTTCTACCCACGCCTTGCTAACTGTTGGCGAGTTGGTTTATGTACCATGTATCCATGACAATGCACAGAGCTGACCATAAACAAACAACAGTTTGAAAAACTGCTGCAAGAAAAACATAGTTGAGACACATTCCGAATTGGCTGTGTACATGTCCAAACAATGCTCCTACATCACGAATAATACCGGCATACCCCACGGCTTCATCAGAAAATGCTAAATTCAGAAAACATCCGAATATTTAAATGGGATATATGCTCTTAATATGACCCACATCAAATTCAGAATATTGTTATATTCAGAATTATAGGGTAATATTGGTGTGCATGTAACCGTAGTTGCTGTGGTGGTGTTTGTACAGTACTAAACAGTAACTTATACAACATGATTACAGATTCGAAAAACGTAAGTTTAATCATTTTCTGTGCTAAAGAGCATGTTGAGGTCAAAGTGTGTGATTCCTCTGCTGTCCGCGGTCTAAATTTCATATCTGATACTGAAATTCAAGCCAGCTGCTGCTGTTTTCTCACCTTTACACCACAACTATGATGATATATTATGTCCACAAGGAGTGAGCTGCACAATTCAAATTTAATATTTTCATTTATGTTTAATCCACACTTGACTCACATAGCTGAGGGTGAAACAGCTGTTTTCTGTGGCAGATTTCAGCATGCTGATACAGTGTGTGATCCTCTTTCTAAGTTTACTTGGAGCACTTCTACTCAAGGTCAACCTATAATATAGTGTTGAGCAGTGTCGTGCGGATTCTTAACACATGACTTTAATGTACTTGGAAAAGCTTTAAACCAGAAAATGTAAAAAGGATGGAGTTTTCCCTAATGGGGATAATTATAGAAACAGACATATAATTCATGAATATGAAGAAGCTGCATAACGCAAAGACTAGATGGGATCTACTTATCAAATAAGGACAAGCAGTTCAGTCCAGGTAAGCTGGTTTTTATCTTTTAATCGGTACAACTTCAAAAGACATCAACCATTTTAAGTTAAATATAGCAAATGGAATTACTTGTTTATTCGATATGTTTGTGACAGCTGGGACAGTCGCTGCGCTGAGGGTTACTCCAGGTAAAGAATAAAGTGTGTCAAGACTCAACTGCTGACAGCTCTACAGAAGTGAACCTGATTGAGCTTCAACATTAGTTTCTACACACTTTGAGGACAGTGATGAGACAGTCCCGAAGGGAGCTCGCAGTCTACAAGCTTTTTAGACTTGTATATAGTATATTAAAGTAAGAGAAGCATAAATGACAAGTCTTAAAACTTTGGAGGGAGCAGTGTTTAAGAAAAATATTTTGAAGGACAGAAAACTAAGTTAGGATAATAGTATGATGAGTTTACACTTGGTCGTGACACAAAAGTGTCTGACGCACTTACAGTCCAGTAGAGAAACAAGCAATCTGAAGCTCTGATGTGCAATAAACTCTGGGTATAGCTATATAAATCATTTGTGTTGCCTGATGTGGCTTTGTGACCCTGCTTTTGACCTCAGGATAAAGGTCCACTGGGTAGGATTTAAGGGGATGTATTGGTAGGAACAGAATATAATATTCATTACTATGTTTCAGTTAGTTAATAATCAATAATGTTGTGTTTTTATCAACCTAGAATGATCAGTTTATATTTTTATTTTTTTAACCTTTATTTAACCAGGTTGGTCCCACTGTGATTAAGAATCTCTTTGTCAAGGGAGACCTGGCCAAGACAGTCAGCAGTGAGGACACAAAGTTGCAGACAGAGACACAAGGGGAGATCAAAATAAGTTCACAAGCAGTAGAATTTGCATTAAGAGTCAAAAGCGAACTTTCTGGGAGTCGGTTATAAAACCAGGCAGGCTAAAAACATCAACATCCTCTAAAAAGTGCTTCTAAGTGAATATGTGGAATTACTGAGAAAATATATTTTTTTTATGATTTATTTTCCTTTTATTGTCCAGTTATACCTTGGTAAGTTGTGTGAGATTGTTTTGATTATGTAGGAGTCTGCTGTTACCTGATGGTAAAGACGAGAGCAAGCGCTGCGGCTGGAGGAAGCATCAGTTTCAGATGAATCTCACAAGGTCCTTTGTATCACATGTACAACAGCTGAATGAGAGGAGAAAAAGAGAAAGAAATGTATAGTGATGTGTCACTGACTTAAGGTGATATTATTATTATTATTATTATTATTATTATTATTATTATTATTTTGGAAATAGAACAAACAGAGAAGGGAAACATGTATCAAACAGTTGACCACAGTATAACTTTAGGATTGCTGCCTTTAAATCTTGGCCACCCCTTTTAGATCAACAGTGGATTGCAGTGCAAAAAATAAAAAGAAATAGGGTTTTATGTACATTACAATACACTGGGTTAAACAAAACATGAAAGTTTTCACATGACTGTAATCTCTTCAATACTAGGATTATTTTGCCCTCTTCCTTCTACCTGCGGTCAGTTTTTAGGTTTCAGTGTGGCTGTTTGTACCCATCAGCTTGAACCCATGAGGGAATACTTCCAGTATGTAAACAGACATTTCTACGATATGACTGCCCTGCATTGTTATGTACTAGGAACTGTGTTTATGACAAGTCATACTAGTAGTTTTGGTGTAAACATGACAGCAGAAATACTGCAAAATAACAAATAAAATCCCAGAGGAAAGACGCAAAGACAATAAAGAAACAAAGTATGTGAGACGAGTAAGACAAATATTTGATGAGACAACATACAATATCTGGCTATGTGGAAGTGTCTACATGTGTCCTTTTCATCTGTGCAACCCTCAGGAGTACCTTCTGTTTCGTAGTGTTTGTCTTCCCACAGAGGAGTGCGTGTGTGATGTGGTAACACAAATACATGAGCATGCATACAAACACACACAGTGGCATTATGCACCTGCCTGCAGCATGACAGAAGTTTATCAGCAGGAAAATCTAGTGTAAACCAACAACGCAGGTGTTTTGTGTGTGTGAACACATTTCCTGGCTGACATCAGTAGTGCTGTTTTGTAGTTCAACTTTTTGCGTTTGAAGTAGAGAAAAATATTTGATTTAAATCAAAATTAAAATTTTGTTTTATAATAAGTCTTTTGATGTACGGTATAATGTTAGGTGTCATGTTCATTAACTGTAAATATTTTTATGAAACTAATGTTAATTTCTGAAGGTCAGTATTTATTTTAGCGTTACTAGAATGAAATAGCACACAAATATTGGTTTGAATGTGTTTATAACTGAATCATTTTCTTCCAGATACACAGAAAAATCAGTGCTGCCCACAATGATTTTATTCTGTGACTAGAAAAAGTGTATCTCACGCAGTAAAGAAAGAAATGAAAATCAGGCAGATTAATCTGGCAGAAATAATTCTTCAGCCTTTTAAAGCACATGGTGGCCACGTGTTCTGCTCCAGCACCACACTAGCTTTGCCTCCCCCATGTGGATCAGCAGCCTCAGAGTGAACCCACAATGCATGCAGATACACTGTATTGTTGCATTATTATATGTCTGTCTTGTCTGTTATTGGGACTGAAAGGCTCCACTGAAACCGAGGACAATAAGAAAGAGAAAAATAACTTTAAAATAATAAAGAAGAAGCTGAGGCAGAATAAATCACTTTTTTAAATAACTGTGTAAAATGTGATGAAAAAATGGCTTCTACTACAACAGGGATGTCCAAAGTCTGACGCAGGAGCCAACTGTGGCTCGCAGCTTGTCTTGTGGCCCACCATACAATATTGGTTAATCCAGCAAATTCAGTTTGCATTTTTTCCGCTCACCTCATGCATGGAAACACTTGCATGCAGTTTAGTAGACGTGCACCAAGTAGGAACTATGCAGGCGGAGCTAATGTGTTTTCATAAACTGACTTTAAACATGAAAATGAATTTGTTAGCGGTAGACATTTCCTGTTAGGTAGCAACATGGCCACAGCAAAGAAGTGTAAAGTCGACATCAAGGGTCGCTGCTTTGAGTTGAACACCTGAAAGATGAAACAGTTGCATTTGTCTCAATTGTATGTAATTGAAAAGAAAAATAACTCATATGTTGCAAAAAGCAGCTGGCCCCTAGGTATTTTCACATGATCAAATTCAGCCCCCATCCAAAAAAGGATTGACACCCCTGTACTACAAGCAAGACTACAGACGTGCATTGACAAATTATATCATCCCTTTTTCTGCGCTTCAGTGTTGCACATCAATCAAATTAATTCAAACCTTAACATCACTGAAAAAGAAAAAAAAAAGTGCGTGTGTGTTTGTGTGTGTCATTATAGAAGCAGGGGAAGTCCTTTCTTTCCTGTATTTTTTTTCTGTGTTCGGGGATGCCAACCTCAGAGGAAACCCCTCCTCCGCCTACCTCCCACGCATCCACCTACACAGTGGAAACTTCTGTCTGAAAAACACACACACAAGCGCGCACAAAGACACACACACACACACACACACACAGTATGTTTGATAACGGAAGCTGTATGTGGAGGCTTTCAGGTGATGTAACGCAACTCCTGGAAGCCATGTTGGAAGTCATGTGAGTTGTTAAAAGAGATGGTGGCATTTAAGGTCGAGTCTGCAGCTCTGTTAATATTGAACTAAACAACCTGTTAGTGCTCCTTCAGGATCTCTGTTGCACCATCCCGCCCCCTCACTCTCCTCTCTCTTTATACCCAGTCCTGTGCACTAGCACAGCATGGGAGTGGTGTGTGGCTCCTTCTAAGTCTCTTTGTTTCCCATTTACAGAGCCAGGGCTGCATATAAACACCACATTTTTTCAGTCAACACTAGGACTGGGTGATATAGAGAAAATCAATCCATGACCCAGACTATATTTGTATAGCACTTTGCATACAAGCAAAGCTGTAACACAAAGTGCTCATACAATAAAACCAGAACTCCCCCACACAGTCACACACGCTCACACACGCTCACACACACAAACTAGGAACTAAGGAAACGTTACCGTAAGTGAGGAAACACCAGAGGCAGGAAAAACCCATAGATAGAAATATTCAAATAAATAAATATAATAAACAAACATCCAATGTAACATATTACAATATTTTTGACCAAATACCTTAATATTGATATTGTAACAATACTGTGGGGTTGACTATTGATGCCTTTACAAAATATTTACAAGAGAATTTATGAATAATCATCTGTGATATGGATATAAAGGAAAAGTGGGCAACGGCAAATAAAAGAACAGCTACAACAACTGTGATAGTTCATCAGGTCATATCACTTTACTATGATGCATCCTTTCAAACCAGGAAACAACAACACTTACGATACTGATAATACTGATAAATTTGCTTAGGCATAGCACACACAGAGCAGACTATCGAACTGTGAGGTGTCTGCTGAATTTGACAGAAAGTGTAATGATACACTACACAGGTTGCACATTTAAACAGCTGGCCTACCCATTATCTCACCAAGTCAACCGTTTCACTGTACAGACATAGAGATTTTCATATGGGTTTCAAATGGCTGAATCAACTTATTGTATTTTGGATAAACTGTATTCACTAACAACCACTGCTGTATCCATGAACTGTTACTGTAATGTCTGAAAGACATCTGATTTGAACAGTGGATTTGTGCCACGAATCACTACACGTCAGTAGCTGAGTCAGTCTTTCCCACATTTTGAGGAATGTATTTGTGGTTGTTGACCTCTGGGCAGGGTCATCTGCTGGTGCGACACTGTGACGCACACTTCAGCATCAGCAAAGAGTCATTTGATCAAAACTGCAGAATTACAGACTAAAGACAAAACATAACTGCCTTATCAGATTTCTCACTTTCACAAACAACATCCCTGGACACATCTACAGACAAACAACAAGCTTTCTCTACTTTTTCAGCCCAGTCCTAAACTGGTTGACCAGTCCTTTCTCACAGCATGTCATCCACTCAAGTCTCTAACGTGGTTACAAGATTTTCAAACTGAACTTCTGGTTTAATTTTGATATTAAACTACAGATTTGCCTGCATAATATAAACTCTTTATATTGTTATTGCGCTGTACCTCTTTTTGACAAAAACTATTTTGAAGAACTGAAAGTGTCTTAATTTCTGCTTCACATGCACACTGGTGTGGTGTCTGATTTCTGAATTAATAAAGATTTCATGCAAATTAAACATGACAGCTGTTGATGAAGAACTACTTATACTGTGCACAAAATATGAAACTGTGGGCATTTGGAAAATGATAACGTACATTCGAACTCGGAGCAAGCAGACAGTATGTGATAGGTACAGACAGACACGTGTCACATTTGAGGATGCAGAGAAAACATGCACGGGTGGTTGCAGCAGCGGAACAATGCAGGGCTCCCCATGTGGGGGCAGATACTCTCAGAACGGGATGTTCTCTTTGGTGAACACACACACACAAACAGTGCACAAATGCACATACAAATACACTCCTGTGAATGCACTAGCACACAAATGCAACGAGTCAACAGGTAAAATAACACACAGTCTCTCACTCACTCACACACACACACACACACACACACACACACACACACACACACACACACAGAGACAAGATAAACAGGCGCTCTAACTACACAAAAAAAAAGTTGAGTGTGTTTTAATGTGTAGCAGTTAAGTCTGAGGAAATTTTTTTTCACACTCAGTGCCTGCTCCAATCTGACTTAGCATTTTAGAATCAATTTCGGGATTTTTTTTTTTTATTATTTATTTTAAACCACATGTTTAAAGAACCAGACCTGACTTTGTGTGAATAAGTACCAGAAGCACATTGTAGTGTGACTAATAGCCACTCATTGTCTACCTGTATATGCTTGAATCTAATGCTGTTGTCCACAGAACGTAATTTTTTGATTGCTTCTCTACTAACTTTTCACTTTTATTGTATTTGACAGTTATTATTTACTTAATCCCCCCTTTTTTCTTTTTCGCCACCTACTGATTTGTTAATTCTATTTTATTTTCTATTTATTTAGTTAACTTTTTATTTCATTTCTTAATTTGTTTATTTATTTATTTATTTTTCATTTTTATATGATTGAGAGGTCTTCGTGTTCATTTGGTTGTGTATTTGGTATTTGTACTTTCACATATACCAAAAACACAAAAATCAATAAATCCTTTTTATTTTGTTCTCAATTATTGATCATGACGGCCAAAATTCAAACGAAATTTTCACCACTTTTGGTGTCTTGTGTAAAAGTTTCAACATGATGTAATCACAGTTTCTTTTCCTTATTAAATTCAAAATGTCTGTATTACTAGTTTGATAATATTTAATTTTCTACTGGGGAAACTAAAATCCCTATGTACAATCACAATATGTTAACTATTTGGCCCAAATGTACAATCATAGTTTAGATATACATAAAGACAGCAAATATATTTTACAGTCTGTGGAAAGCTTTAAAAATGTTGGCAGCACATTTATGTGTCTGTTCTTTTCTCTTGTCTTTTTCAGTCTAGTTTTTGTCTTGTTTTGGTTTCATCAAGCAGCAGTTTCACTTCCTCATGCTCAAGGAGCTGTCTGTTGCTAGACCATTGTTATGACTAAATGTCAAATGTTTTTTTAAATGTCTGTAACCAACATACTGATAAAGTAATTGATGGAGTAAACCATGGATGTATTAAAAAAAACATCTGAATGAATGTACTGCCCCCGAGTGGCTGGGAACACCCATTTCATCCTGGTGTACCTTAATAGAAGCTGCAGTTGAAGTAGTAAGTAAATAATTTAATGCAATCAGATGCCTTTCACAAACCGTGAACAAATTGGTTTAATTTCTTTTGAAAACATTCGAAAAAGGCATAGAATATATGATAAATATACACAATACAATATGACATGAAATTTCCTGTAAACTGCTAGAAATAAGAAGATTTATTGTTTTGAAAAAAAAAAGCTAGGGGAAAATGTCCATCCAACTTTATTCATAATAATGTATCTAAAATTAGGTCACAGAATAGTAATATTTCTTAAGCAATTTCCCCTGGTCATTTCCTTGGCTTTTTTTCTCCTTTAACATTATCTTGATTTTTGCATTTTTTTAGAACTTTCTTTACATTTTTAAATAACACCTTTTTCTCTAATTTTCAGGTAATTTTCTTATTATTTTTCTTTTTTCTTTTTTTTCACAGATTTTGTACTACTTTGAGTCATTTCTTCTTAAGTTGCTCATTGTTTTCTTTTTTTTGTTTTAGAAAGAAATCATGCCAGATCATGCAGGTATCAAAGGGTTAGTTCATTTTGGGATACTTTTTGGTGAAAAGAAAAAAAATATCTCGGCTATTGAGGTGTACCAATATGGAGAAACAGAGTACACCTTGTAGAGAGATCATCATCTTTATAAACATTTTGAAAGGAAATTATCTTTACATTTAATTCATGATGTTTAACTATTTTTGTATGTGTGTATATCATAGACTGTATGCAGTATATATAAAAATATGTTTTCCTGTACACTTTGTATTGCATTCAGTGTAGTTTTTGTTTTTGTTGGATTAATGTTGTTTCATCTTTTCTGCTCTTTGTTGTCATTCATCTTTTGTTATACTTAAATATAAAATGTTAATTTAAGGGTTTTTTTTCTTCGCTTTTGTAATGGTTTGTTGTTTTCGAGTTGAAGGCTTGGCTTCTTGAACTCTCAAAAAACTTTTACTCAACTGGATTTTGTGCAATTTTTAATTGTGTGTAATTAAACAAAACTACAAAAAGTGTAGCCAGCTGATATTTTGGGCTGTTTTGGCAGTGAGAATTACACCTTATGCAACATAATTCTTGGTTGATATAACAGGGGGATGCAAATCCTGACAAGTAAAATATCAGTTTTCCCAAAAAAACACATCCACCTTTTGAGTTCCTTTTCAGAAACTTTAGGATAAAACAGTCTTGCCAGCTGTTGCTTTAGGCTGTTGACAGGACATTGTGAATTTCACACATATGTGACATTATTCTTCGCTGCACGACTCCGAACAACACCGAGGGTTAGCTCTGTGACCGGGATTTATGCTAGCTAGCGAAAGTTTGGTCACAAGACATTAGCGCTTCCGGCGCACAATTTACCGAAATACGTTAGTTTTTTACCTGTTCTCCAGAGGCGAGCTGCATCTCCTAGGGGTTTTCATGTTTTTACAAGTGTCCACCGTCTGGCCGGGGTGATAAAACATATTTTTGGGACGAAACAAAACGGTTAAACTTCACATTTCCATATCGGTCACATCCGACCACCTAGCCGAAAAGCTCCGACTGTGTCTTCTGACGTCATCGAAACGCTGTGTTTTTATTGGCTAAATGGCTCCCACTGCATTTCAGTGTAAAATGTAAACTATATACACATAATTCAAAATAAAGGCACACACACTATATATATATATATATATATAAAAAACACAAAACAAAACTATGACATTTTTGTTCTTGTGATTTGATCAGCACACAAAGAAGTTTGTGGTTTATTATTAGCCACACAGTCTAACATAGATGCTCATGTACTTTTTCAAATCAAATACTTCCCCTAATATTCTCTAATATTGCATTCAAAACACAGCAAATTGCAGTCCCTGTAGCACAAAGCACCAATTCAGCATTCTTCTAACAAGATGCACAGAAACCATATGTAGCTCAAAAATTAGCACCAATCTAGACGTAATCTTATTCTCTTCAGCTTTCCAGGTATGGGTGAAGTCTTGCGTTTTTTGTGATATTTTCTAACACATTTGGATTTTTTTTAAAGATAAAAACATCTGAAACTTGGTGAGGAGTTTCATTTAAAAAGCTCTGCTATATTCAACCCATAAGGGTACAGGAAGTCTGGAGATTTAGGGTTAAGGTCGATAAGTTTGGATATTGCACAAAATAGTTTAAAAATAATGATGTGCACAAATTCTGGCTGTTGTGTCCCAGTCCCTTAACATCAGTTCATTGTCTTAGCTTGAAATTTCAAATTTTTTCACGTTTTCACATTTGCTGCTGTACATTAAAGAAAATCAGTGTATAGGGATAAACATATCTGGCATAAATCATAAGAAAACTTTAAAAATTACAAAATTTGAGCCAAAAGAATTTTTTGGCATGTTTTTATTGTCAAGTGTAAGTAATCAACTGTATTTTTTATGACTATATAAATATCATGTTTTTTCAAGTATTTATCCGTAAGAGACCAGCTCCAGTGGTGCAACCTAAAAGATCATATTGTCACAGCCCTCAGGAATTACTATTTGTTTTCATATTAATGCATTCAAGCATGCTAGAAAAATACATCATAGATTGTTTATTACTGCTTATGATTCATGGTAAATTCAGCGTACCTACTCAGACATCATCATTAAATATTGTCTGGTAAAAGTGATTGAAAGTGTGCAGTATTCCCTGTTTACTCTCAGTTTGCAGCGTTTTTTGTCCTGTCTCTAAGACATGGAGGTGTGCAGGATTGTTAATGTCATTTTTATGTTATGTGCAAATTAATCCAATTATACTGTTTCTTCTGATATGACACAAACACAGCAGGGAACTGACAGCAATGCAAACACAGAAATCACCCTGTCTATGTTAGACCGACCTACTAAAACAGAAGAGTTATGATAATTGTTGATAAAAAGAACATAAAAAAATCAAAAAAATCTAATAGTAACACTTTCGCATCTTTATTAAATTAACAGTTTGTACAATTTATTGGAAAGCTCACTAATGCAATGTTAATGATAACCTGATGGGAAACTTTGGCTATGATGAAATAAGGATGCCCTTTGGTTTTACAAAATAAAATATCCACATAAAAAAAAAAAGAAAACAGACAACTGACTGGCTTAAAATTCTAACATAATATGTGTGTCTTAAAGTCACAACATTGTTTCTTTAAAAAAAAAAAAAAGGCACAGATCCTGACAGCACTGCTTTTGTTTAAGCTTGAGGTCTTCAAGACATACAGGTGGAGCATAATGCACATCAAAGTAGCACCTGAACATCCCAGCAGTGATGAGTCGCCCATCTGTGCAGATGGCGAACCAGCTTCTTCACTGGCGTTGTCATATGATGCTCTGCTGAGTTGCAGCAGCAGTTTGATTGGGACATATGCGTGCAGCGGAGTTAGACTTGGACCTCTGACAGTGTCTGAGTAACAAAGCAGCTGATAGCACCACAGAGCTCAACATGAAGGAAGCCCCGCTGAGGAAGAAGGTTGCTTCGTAGTTTCCCGTCATGTCAACCAACCAACCTGGAGACAGAGAAACAGGAAAGATTTGCTACACCTCAGTGGAAAACTAGAATTACCATCTTATGTTGTAAGCCTTCGTTAACCAGTCAAGCTGCAGTTTATATCCATGTCTGACCAGACTCATATGTAGCCATAACAACAGACAGTGCTTTAAATATGGATCTTGCTGCAAAGAAACCACAAATATGGATGGTTAACACACATCTCAATGTGGACACCCGAAATTAGTGTCGCCAATTAAGTATCTGATCAAATGTGTTTATGCAGAACATTATGATGTCACAGAAAAGTTGATCTTTGACCTTTTGGATATAAAATATAATCCATGTATTGTTATATCCTATGAGACATTTGCATGAAATTTCGTCATAATTAGCTAAAAAAATCTTGAGTAATGGCAAAAAAATCAGGTCACAGTGACCTTTATCCAGCCACCGCACTAACCATCATTATTTCAAATCAGAGGCAAAGTAGGTGTGTTACGCGAGTCATAAGGGAAAGGCAACTTGCATGTGGGAGCGGACACATATGAGGGATTTCTGGGAGGTGATAGTCCACGATTTCACAGAGGAATTGTGGATTCAAAACTTCGAGATGATCTGCTCAACTTTTGAAGAGCTATGTCTTGCAATAACACCTCTTGTCTCATGCCCAAGGGAGCCACTTCCTACCAACAAGTGCACAGCCATAGCATCACGTGACCTATAGAAGTGAAAAAAGTGTTCCCATGGCAGTTTTGCCAAATTTGCCTTTTTCAAATCACCTGAAATATCAGCTCATGCGAACGTGAAAACTTTTGCAATAAATGGGAGTTTTCTCTAAATTGACCTGTTTTATTTTGTATTCAGAATATCAATTTGTGCAATTTGAGGGTTAATGGAAACCTGCCGAGTGAAACCCTCAAGAAATTTACATGAGACTTTCAAACGCTGACAGATTCATGAACACTTACCTCCTATTGGTGGGCTAATCAGGTAGGGTATGGCATGCAGGAAGTAGACCACACCCAGAGCGGAGGTCAGGTAGGTGGAGCCCACAACATCAGAGGTTACCACGGGGATGAGCGCCACATACGCCCCGTCAAAGTACCCGTAGAGTATGGAGAATGGCACCAGCAGGGAGAAGGAGTGAAGGAGGTGGATGAACATGCAGCAGAGGCCCTCCATGCCGATCGCCATCATGTAGCTCAGCAAGCGATACCTCTTCAGATACCTAAAGGGAAGGAAATCTCTCAGTTTTGGGCTTTAAATCAATATTTGCCACACAAAAACACACCTACGGCCTCTACTTACTTTCTGTCGGTGATCCATCCAAAGGTGATGTTACCCACAATGCCGCTGACTCCAAATAAGGACATGAGGAAGGCGGCCTGCTTGTGCTCTAGCCCCACGCTGAGAGCGTAAGGGACCAGGTAAACTATCGGAGCGCTGCAGCCATAAGCCAGAAACAGGAAGGACACGGACAGAATCAGGAAGTCGGGTATCATGAGAAAGCCAAACTCCTCCCTAAACTTGAGACAAAAGCCGTCACCTCTGGACGAAGTTTCTGTGCTCACTAAAGGCTCTGCAGTAATGGGTTTATCTAAATGACAGGTATCTGTCGGTTTGGCTTCAGTGAGTCCTGAGTCATCTCCCTTTGCATTCACGTTAGCTGCCTTATTTTTCAAGTTCATGCTTTCAACTAATTTCAAGTCTTCAATTGTGCCACCATCGGCTAGTTTCGGATCTGAGATCTCCCTGAGCATTGTTAGCTTGTTGCTAAATAAAATGCACTCAGCTATCTTCAGATTTGCTAAACTCGGATCAGGTGGGTTTAAGCTTGGTAGAAGGGCTTTGTTCCCCTGAGCTAGTTGGTTGTTTTCCAGTTCAAAGTTTTTGAGCGCTCCATTGGCTATAAGCAGCCTTTGAGTATCCGTTAAGTTGTTGCCTTCCAGCTGCTTTGGCTCCTCTTGGCTGCGGTCAGCAGGTGGTTGTTCAGGGTCTTTTGAGTCCAGTGCTGTCGTCATGCAGTCTGTCTCCAGGTTTGCCACGTGGTTCTCCCAAATCCTGTTGGTGGAGACAAACAGAAAGGAAGAAAATATACTGTATATTAACTGCCTTAACCATAATATTTGGTGCACTATTTCAACCACAGCATTCCTCTGTGCTATTGTTCAAATGTGCAATATTCCTCCAACTCTTGAGTGTAGGCTATATCTGATACATATTGTATATATAGTTATTGTTATTCTAGTAATGTGTATCTCTGTTGTTCATTGTAGAATTGTACACATATTTTTTTATTTGGAACCTACATACTAGTTTTATACATTGCATTGTAGCATAAGACACAGTTATGTATTTTACACACTACACAAATTCTGCACATTATAGATATTTATAATTTAAATATTACATACTAGTGCTAATTGTCTATTACTGTATTTCTATTTTCAACTTTAATATACTTGTGTTGGTACTTATTTCTATATTTCTATAATTTTCTATGCTGGCATAGGAGCAACTGTAACGAAACTCAATTTTCCCACCGGGATCAATAAAGTATTTCTGATTTCTGAATATTGAAATGGATCTAGAAATTGAATTTGGCATATCTTACATGAGATCATTCTCGAAACAGATGGTGGTATCGATCTTATCTGACTGTGATCAAGAAAGTGAATAACTTTATTTCCTAAAATTTCCAACTAATCCAAAAAACAATACGATCATGAAGCAATATGTCCATCAACAGATATCCTGATAATTGGTAAATCGTCATTTATTAAACAAAAATGCAAATACTCTTCTTATTTTAAGGATTTGCTGCTCTTCTCTGCCTTCAATTGTAGATAAATTGTTTTGTTGCAATGTTGTGACCTTTTATGGATGAAATGTTTAATCAAATGATAAACCAAATGATAATAACATAATCTGTCCTAGAATAAGAGGAAAGACTTTTTTACGTGACAGACTTCTCAGATTAACAGTACCCTACAGCAGCAGCGGACGTAAGTATTCACCTTTCACTTCTTCTTGGTTCCAGCGGCCTCATCAGAGCGCCACAGACACACAGGTTGGAAACAAATCCTCCCAGAATGAGCAGAGCTCCTCTCCAGGAGTAATGCTCTATGAGCAGCTGGACCGCAGGAGCCAGGATGAAGGTCCCAATGCCACTCCCTGAAGACGAGGTGAAATTGGATTTGATGGGACGAAATGAGGCAGAAAGTAGAGGAGTAGCACAAGTAGAGGAACTTTAAAAGAGACTAGAGAAAAGCAGGGATGGAAACAGAAAAAGTTTGGTCACAAAGAAAGTGGAAAAAAAAGAAGAATGTAGGAGAAGAAGAGAGGAGATGGGAGATATAAGGTATAAATGACAAGAAAACAAAGCAACAGGTAAGTAAAGATGTCACTACCAGACATGGCGATGCCATAGGCCAGAGCTTTCCTCTCACTGAAGTACCTCCCAACCATCGCTATAGCTGGTGTGTAGCTGAGAGCAAAGCCAAGACCTGCAGAGGATGGATATGTTGCCAAATCTAAACAGCAGTTGTTTGGATGTCAAAGTATATGACACCCTGAAATACATGCATTACATTACATTATGTTACATTTACTTTCAATATGTGCATTGAATCTCCACAAGAACATGAAATGTCATCAGGAATTTTAAATGTAGAAACAAACACACACAAATAAACAAATGAGACATCAATAAGTGATTGGACGGGGCATAAACTGCAAAGACAAACATATCAAAGGGTCCGACCCTTACATGTAAAGAGTTTAAGCCTCACTTTCTGAGTCCTTTGTGAAAGGTTTGAAGGGTAACTCAACACAAATGACACATATAATACTGAGAATGTGATGATTTCTATCAGTAGTATGCCGATAAGAGTTTTTCTCACAATTGGCACTATATCTCTAATTATCATAATTATATATTAAAAATTATTTTTACAGAGTTATTATTTTTAAGTACTTTTTCACGTCATTTTATTTTAGTTTTGTAGTTTGTTTTACTTTTTATCTCATTTCTTTTTCTATAATTTTTAGGGAATAGTTAAAGAATGGTAGTCATTAGGCATATGACAACATGTCTGGCTGAGATTAAACCCAGATACACAATCACAACCTGTAGCAATAAAAAATCAGCAAAGATGCTTGACATAATTAATCAGTTAAGACGTGCAACTGTTCATTTTTTTACAATACAGCACTGGTCAAATAAGCTGCATGTTATTTATTGGTTTCTCTGTCCTCCATCCTTAGGAATCATGCTTTTGAAGTTTAATATATGTTTTATAGAGCATCATAGAGTGCCCAAGTACAACGGGATGTGAGGTGCTTGTGTACCTGTGAGGATGCCCATGGAGACGTACAAATATTCCAGACTAGAAGCGAAGGAGCTGATGACCAGACCAGCAGAGGACAGCAGACCTCCCAGCATCACTGTAGCTCTGCAGGAGAGGCGGTTCCCGAGGAAACCACCCAGAGGAGCTGGAAACACAGTTTGTGTGGATTATTTCACTGACTGACATATTCATCCACGACATTTCATATAAATGCAGAGTAAATAAATCCATAAAAGAAAACTTGATTGTGGATTATTTTCATCAAGGCATCTTTTTTGCACTTTAAATATATTTTTTAATTGCACTCCAGCTTTCATGTACCCATAAACACAACAATATTTAATAATATTAATTTTTAAATAATATTTTGGATAAAAATATTTTTGAAAAAAAAGAAATAATTTTGTCTTATATATCTTCTGTGTAATATCTGCAGCTATCAGTGCAGCTTTTAAAATTTTCTGTCTGTAAAAAGAATCTTGCCCCTCAAATCATATTTTTAGAACATAAATAGTCAAAGACAAATATGTAATGCTTCTGTCCATGTTTTTCATACATGTATGGGCCATAATTAAGGACAAAATGTTTAACCATTTTCATAGTTTTAAGAAATTGGTGAAACATTTCCTTACACCAAACAGAAAAAAAAGTAATTTTTACTCTGCCAAAAGTAGCTTAACTGCAAAATCGATCTGTCTTCAGATGCTGGTGTGTGTTGATGGTCTTACCACAGAGCATGGTGGTGGAGTCGATGAGACTGTGGATCCAGGCGGTGGTGGAGTAATCTTTCTCAAAGTGCAGCTGAAACTCCACAAAGAACATGGAAACACACCTGGACACAGTGACAGAGTAAAGTTGGATTTAGTTCATTTTTTAAAACAAAAAATGGATGTTAAATGTGGATTTTACTTCCTTCTGTGGCTCACTGATGTAACCGTCTGAGGGAGAGTTAGTGTGGTTAATATGTGCAATTAAACTTCAGAGAAAATCAAAAGTCAAAGACAATACTACTAAACATGCGGCAATAAACTTGGGCCACACGGTTTTGCAAGGCCATGGCATGATTTCCTTCATATTCAGGTCAACATGACACCTTGATTTTGATCTTATTAGGAGTCAGCATCATGTCAGAGCTAATAAACTAGAGTTAGGTAAGTGTTTAATAGCTTATGGCTGTCATATCAGCAAATCTAATGGCTTCTGTCCTCCTTAACCCATGTTTTATGACTCTTGTCCTTTGTGAAAATCTCACAGGGAGCTTACAGGTCTCCTGGCATCTGACCAGATCAGATCAGACCTTTGTGAAAGCTGGATAATAAAACTGGTCACTGATCACTTTCTAAAGTTCACATCAATGTCTAGAAATGACTTTAGTCGTCCTTTTACTTACATGCAAACCTGCATTAAAAATAGTAGTGCAGTAAACCCTGTATTATTTATTTTTTCAATATATACATTCTTTATAAGTAGATAGCCTAATTGGACATTAAACTATTTTAAATGCAGGTGTGTTAGAAAGTATCACTTGAGTCTTGAGAAATGAAGATCCTGCTCTTATTTAGTATCAAAATTAATTTGTTCCTCTGGACCTTCGTAAAGGGTATTTTAACTATTATTGAAAAACTCTTGACGAGGGACCAGAAGGATCAAAATGTTGGTATGATTAATAAATTGTGATGCTGAACAAGAGTAATGTGCGGGATCCTCTTGTATCAAGACTTAACACATAAACATATTGAAATGGCAGCAACGGTGGAAATCATATATCAGCTAAAAGCTGAGCTGTGCAGGTAATGTGCTGGCTGCACGAAATTGGGAGATGGAAACATCTCAGCAGGATTGTAAAGTCTTAGTGGAAAAAAGAACATATTGCTGCTGAAACAGGTAAGTGGCTTAATCAGTGTGAGCTGCGTGGGAATGCAGTGTTGCCAAGAAATTACATTAATGCCTTTTTGAGAACAGCAACACAGCAGAACTGTATGTTACACAGTACTGAACATCCAGAAACGCCATGGAGGAACAGAAGAATTCGGCCGCACACAAAACGATGCAATCTCACTGTCCTAAGTTTTATGTTTTCTGTGGTCTTTTAGTAATAGATCAAAACTTCCTCTGACTAAAATATACTAAAATAATCACGGGGAAGGTCACCTCCACAAATCTGCCAAACCAATCATTCCTCAGGAACAAAAAAACAAATCCTCCATAAATTCAGCTTACACCAACAGTGAGGTCTCTTTTTCTTTGTGACGACTCTACACACACACACACACACACACACACACACACATTCACCTGGTCACTGCTCGGATGCAGATGGTGGCGAGGAAACAACCAGCGACGATCATCCAGCCCCAGCCACCTTCTGGCGGGGTCGTGACCGCTGACGTCCTCCTGTCTCTCTCGAGCTTCTCCTCTTTGGTGACTGCCATCGCTCCAGCCAATCACAAGGTAGATTTTCATCAGTGTTTCCGGCCTCTTTTACAAGGGATGCTGGAAGTCACAACTCCTCAAAGTTCTTGTTTTGTCTTTAAAAGTGCGACACGTTTTCATTGGCAGGGCTTGTTGTGTCAAATCTGCAGTTGCTGGATGAAAGATCTTCAGGAAAATCAAAGGACTTCCTTCCTTTTCTGTTTGCTGCTCTTCCTCGATCACTGGGAAAACACAGAAACGACAAGAAAATAAGCCATCATAGTGTAGCACTAGAGGACACATTTTGGGATCACAAAAGCCATTAAGATTCATCTTCTGGGGAGGCATGAACATCAGGGAAGCTCATGATATAGTTGTGGAGGTATTTCAGCCTGAAAATGGTGCACACATTTACATTTGCGGGACTTAGTGGAAAAAGAAGTGGGTAGTTAGTGTAAGCAGGAACAGCCAAAATAGTTGAGAAAACTGGGCAAAAGCACCAAACACAGAAACTCAACTGTATTATTGTAGTTAAATTAACCAAATTATATTAAGACTTTACTCCCCAGAAATATAAAAAATAAATAAGTCATGTTTTATTACCAAATTTTTTTGCTAACCAAAGAAGAGGAAAGTTTTTCTGTTCAACATTAACAGAGAACTTTTCACAACTGTCCTGGAAGCTTGGTGTGGACACAGTTGTAAATACTTTTTGCTGCAAGATAAAAGAGGGTAATTTACTTCTGCGCTTCTGTTTTTCCTCATCTGGCCAGACATAAGCCTGCTGAATAACATCAGGAAAGAAACACTGGCCCATCTGCTGACAGAACACTGGAAAGGAAATATTTCTTTTAAGTTGGCGCCTCTGTGTTTGAATCCTTTTACTACAGCATACTGGCACTTAAACAACAACCTAAACAACAGGTAAGAATCACAGAGAGCTTGTTCGATACCATCCGAGACCCACACTTATTTCCATCACTAAAACACACGCTGGCACTTATCGCTTTACTGCAAAAATGTCTTTTTGAAACAGGACACGAGACACAAGATCAAGACTGTGAAGGAAGATAAACACATTTAACATCTGACCTGATTTGGGTTTATTTACTGGCATGTAAACATGAAGATCTCAAATTGCTGTCCCCACCTACTGTATTGGTGACCTACTGTTTATCACTAACACACACACACACACACACACACACGCGCACACACACACACACACACACACACAGAATAACCAAATATTTGCAGAACTACTGGAGTCACTACATCATAAACAGCTTTTAAAAATAGCCAAATCACCTTTTTGGGTGATTTTGGGATAATTAAGTGTGTTTTTTTGCATATAATTTGCCACATTATGAGATTTGAAAATCGTATGTTTAAAAAAAACTGTAACCACAGTTAACAAAAGACCCAAACACATAAAGTCAAACATCATATCAGAATTTCATTAGCTACAGTTTCCCTTAAAGGTATTAAGTTGGTTCAGTGTGTCCGAAGGAGGCTGTTCCCGGCTGTTTGCATTCGATCACCACACCCTGAGGCTGAGCCCTCTCTTCATCCCCTTAATGTGCCTTGTTGGTGCAGAACCATTGGAGGTGAAAAAGTGTGAGTTTCCATTTGAAAAGCTTGGAGCTGCACACCAGCTGTGCTGTTTTTGCATTTCATCAACTGGGTCTGATTTGGGCCGTTACAAAAACAAAAAGTCCAGACAAACAAGCTGCATATGTGTTTGAGGGGAGTGATAAGAAGTGCTGAAAGAGACCTCCATTACAGGACAGCTAAACTTTCAATTGGGAAATCAAACAATAAAAAAAACCACTGCCAAACTTATTAAAACATAAAAAGAGCATATCTGAAGTGGTATCTGCCCTGCTGAAACTGCTCTTGTTCACTCATTCAAAGGTTTATTTGCCCCTTCTTTTGTTAAGTCATCACGACAGACAGGCTGTAAAGTTTGCATAACGCGTGAGCGCTGATTGACCGCACGTGTACGTCACAGACAGAGAATTCCCATCCTGCTGTTAAGTAAACTGGCAGTGAGCCATGAAAAGAGTGCACAGATTTACTGACAGCTGGACACAACAAGATCTTCAGTTCTGCAGCTTACATTCATTCAAGAGTTAAATAAATGTAGAGTTTGTGACAAAATGTGTCCAGAAAATACATTTGCATGACAAACTCTTAAAATTGGTGCTGTACCTTGGTTATTTTGGGGTTTAATTATTTGTGTATCATGCATATATATGTGTATGTACATGAATGTATGCATATGTTTAATATGTATGCATGTGAGTAATGTTTAAGTGCATCTATAGAAGCATGTGTATGTGAATGGATAGACGTGCATACATGGGTAGCTGTGTCTTCTAATGTTTTATGGTGAATCTTCATTCACATGTACATTTATGTCAGGTAAAACCCATTTTTGAGGCGATTTTGTTCTGCAGTGTTGATTGCCTGTTCATTGCTGTTAATAGCAATAAAGTTTTAAAAAATGGTGCTGTGCATATTCACTGCAGTTCAAAAAATAAAAATGAAAGTGAAAGTATTTCCTTCTCTAAAATCTAGAATTTAAATACAAGAAATGTGCCATGCACATTTTCTTAGTACAATTTTACCAATTACTTTGCAAATCAACACATTTAAGTGTCTGTGTCTTGTTGCAGTATATTTGGTATATTTGGGGGTTTTCTTTAAATATACCAAAGTATAACTATATCACTGAAAACACAAGAATCTGTTAGTCAAAATGGGGCTCTTAATTAATTGTCAGAAACACAAACACATTGAAACAGAGATGAAGCCAAAGTGGAGAGACACAAAGACTGAAAGCAAGTCAAAACACCCAAAGAGAAGTGAAGAGAAAGTGTGTGTGTTGACTTACATCAGTTTCCAGTCGCTCTCTGCTCCTGTGTCACGGCTTCACGGCTCAACTGTTGGGCAGAAACACAAACAGGATGTCAAATAAAATTAAAAAAATGAACAAAGAAAGTTTTCCTGTTGCTGCCTCTCCTGCAAACACCCTGAAGGTGCTCTGCAGCACCAGTGAGCCCGCAAACTGCAGATATGGGGGGAGGGAGGAGACGGAGGAGGAGGAGTTGAAGTGGCCACACCACACAGACATAAAGTGTGGATCAATGGCTACTAGGCCACTTTATTTCACTTTATGGTTTTTTATGGTCATGTCTTTTAATAATCCTATCATGTTGGGAAAAACCTGCGTAGGAACATGCGTAGGCCTTGCAGTTACAGAGTTCACCATACTCTTTTTATCTCTTGTGGTTAAGATAATGCTACACTTCTCTTATGTAATATTCTTACAAAGAGTTTTGTGTTTGGATTTTGTTGTTAAGTTGAATGTTTTACAAAAAAAAACTTGGATTTTATTGCTATTAAAGACCACTTGGGACAAATTTGACCCCATCCCCCAAATTCATCAACACAGCTTCTCTTTTAACACCTTGGTGATTGTTATGTAAACTGCAGATGTTGAGTCAACAGTCACTTTTTATTCTTCCTCTGGAGGATTTTAAACTCCCACAAATTTAGAAATTTCACCTAACGATGTTAAATCCTTTAGAGGAAATGACTGTCATGGCTTTTACTATTTTTGTCTGTTTTCTTTCTTTATTATGTCTTTTTTTTCAGTCTCGTGTGTCCCTTACTTTCACAACATAAACAGTGAGTAAAGAAACATCCAGAACACATATCATCTCTCATCCAGTTTTAGTTTAATTCCTTTTTAGAAAAAAAAAAATCTCTTCACTTCAGTACATACGCATTGCACAAGGCAGGGAGCCATTTTTATACTTTTTTTTTCCTTTTTAACCCTTTCTGTTTTCAAACCGGAGTTAAAAGCAGCAGCAGAACTGACGCCAACAACCAGCACTGGGCTTCCCAAAACTGTCACACCCAGATCACAGAGGAGCCGAGGTGAAACTTGGGCGCTGAAATCCAGCAGACAGAAAACAGATGTCCGGACTGCAGCCTATCAGAGTAAGTATGATTTTTTTAAGCATGATTATGTTTAATCAAAGCCAAATGCACCTGAATGAAACAGAGAAAATTATATTAAATTGACAATTAATGTAAAAAATGATCTGACAGGTTGGTTTAACACACAAAGATTTTTAGACAATCACGAATAAACATGTAGAAATGTATCTAGTCCCAATAAGAAAAATGTCATTAATCATATACCACTAGTAGATTAAACAGACTCCTAAAAGTATTTGTTATCCATCATGGCTAAAGCTGCAGAGAAAAGTGATTCATCTCGGTGCGTCTTCTGTCTGCGTGTGGATTGTAAATCATGTGCCGAGTCATGTTTGGGAAGCCAGGCCCTGAACAGTTGAAACAACTGAATCAACAGACAGATTGCTGGTGTAGAATATATCATATTAATATTATTTACAAAATCTCTGTACAATCAAATACACAAGGGTGAAAAGGTCTGTCCCGCCAGTCAAGCATTCCAGAAGTCAGTTTTAAAAAGGCTGGATGTGTTCACGCAGCAGGATGTTTGACCAGATTGGGAACCGCCTGAACAGTTTAGCAAAGTGGAAAAACAGACGAGCTAAAGGTCAGAACATCACAGGAAACATTACGTCACTGTGACGAGTGTACAACACAAGGTTTGACCGCAGCAAGGTGATTACAGTTTATCAATCCTCAACTATTGCTAATCAGACAAGACGCACAATTTAGATCAAACGAGTCCGTCATGACAAAGCCGTTTAAAAACGGCTGAAGAAAACTGACAAAACGTGCTTCGTATGCTTGTTATGGTGCACAATTTGGCCTAAAACATCCTGTTGTGAGCATCCACCTTAAGTAGTGTTAACAACTACATCAGCAGGACAGAAACTTCAGGAGGAGAAACTTTCCCCGTCAAGATTCAAACAGGATTTCTAACAGGGGAAATCTAACAGGGTTGCATATATTTTTTTAAAAACATTTACAAACAAGTCAAATCAACTCTGGTAGCTTTAGAAGAGGTGAGTTTGTTGAGAGGGACAAAGAGATAGATGAATTACTGCATAGCCTGTTGGTTGGATTTCACTACGGATGACATAACATTTGCCGTTAGGTGGACACTCTAAGCTCCTTACAGTACCGAGAAATACATACTGATCCGAGTACAGGTGGTCCCGGGGGGGATATGAACCCCCAACAAAGCGTTAGTGAGGTTCAAAGCCCAAACTCTAAAATCACAACTCACAGACCATTTCCAAAGCACATAAACACCCACAGCGCTGACTCGTGATGACAGAAAAATCTATGCTTAAAAGCTTAAATGGCTGAATTCTTGCCTCATACTGTATCTGTGTTGCAGAAGAAACACTTTCAAAAAGGACAAAACGTCACAAACATGTCAACTACAGCGCAAGATGTGATACCGCTCTGAGCGATGGGCTTCACGAGTGTCAACAGTTTATGTGAAGAATACAAGTTTCAGCAAGAGTTATTTGGTTTTTGTAGCCAAAAACACTGAAGCTGCAGCAGTACATTAGTACAACAGTAAGGTACAAAAATACTACAAGTAGTTTAGTAGTACAAGTACTCATGATATCCCCAAGACAGTCTGTGGACTCTGGACTAGAACAGTTTCGGATCTGCTGAGTATGAAAATCACATTATAACTCATAATGACACCATGACTAGGAACACACAGGTACACTTTAAAATGAACTTTCAAACACACGTCATAATTGTTATGCAGAGACCTTCATCATCAACATCAGGGCTCAACAATAAGGATTGCCAGCGGCGAGTAAAATGCCACGTCAAGCTAGAAAATCTAGCAACTCACCTGAAAAATTGTGCAAAAATAATTTTAAAAAATGAGCGAACCATCTCGCTTCCCTCTCATCACTATTGACATGCGTTACTCAAATTTGCGAATCCTAGGATAGTGAAGGAATGGCCTGCTCATGAGTGACTAAGATTTGTTTCCCTCATCGGTTGGATTTGTAAGGTTTACGCAAGAGCAGTGGGATTGGTTACGGTGAGAATGTCAGTGTTAGCCAATCAGATGGAGAGTAAGGCAGAGTAAGGCCGGCCATTCCTTTGCCATCCTGTGATTCCCAAATTCACGTGCAGCACTGATTGGGCGCTCGGGAGAAAGTGGTAGCGGCTAAAGACAAAGTTTATGAGCTGAAGTGCGAGTGAACGTTTCATTTATCCTGGAAACAGTGTTTGAGGATTTTGGCAAATCTCCAATGATGTACTGCGCAGTTTGCCACAAGTTTAAGATCGAGGCTGATAAAATAGGGCTGTTTTTCAAAGGCACTTCAAGTTTACCAAAAAATGTCACTGGAGTGCCAGAACAAGAGCTGATAGTATCTTGCTTACATGGCAGCTTAAAGGGCTGCCAGCAAAACAATTTGTATAGGTGAAAATAAAAACTGACTTCGGGCAAGTGAGTCACAAAATATTCTGTGCAAGTCGGGCAAATGAATATTACCATTGAAGCCTAAACATTATCTTCTTTTTTCACGCTTGTCTTCTTTTTTTTTATCCGTTTCCAATCAAATATAGCCCTGACGCCAGGCCCGAGCCACGTGATGATAAAAAATGTTAAAAGCCGCTTCTGTGAATAAGTGCTGCTTGTACTTGGGTCTTCACGTGTTTTGAGATAAAAGGCTCTGCAGGACAGCGATGATCTGTGTTTGAATGTTACAACTTGCAGTCTGATGACTTTTATAAGTGCGGAAAATCACCACATGCTTGAAAGGGCTTCTTTGGCCCCTCAGAGCATGACGGCAGGGATTTACATTTCTGGAAACAATCACACTGGTTCTTCGTGCCAACCACAATAATAATAGAATAAAATAAAATAAAAAGCAAAAAAAAAAGAAAAGAAATTCTGTACAACATTATATTCAAATCACATGGGGAACCCACATTATAACTTATTACTGGCCACAAAAAAGCAGAAAAAAACAGGACATACCTTTTGTAAAAATGTTCCCATACCAAACTGCTGCCCAAAAAAAGTATGAAAAGACAGGTACCAGGTAAACATGTTAAATTCCAGTTGTCAGTATTAATGATCTGTAAGAACTTAATAATGTTGTGGCTTTTCAAATAATTAAAACCATTGCAGTTTTAGTCAAACTTCATGTTTTTGTACGAAGACACACTTATGACTGGTGAGTCATGGATGTGTTAACTGCACTGAATCTTCTGCTACAGTACCATAGCAACAAACGAAAAAACCCAAAAAACAAATGACTAACAAACAAAAAACAAACACAGAAAGCAAGAGTGAAAACCAAAAATACACATTTTTGCAGCAAAGCTCTGCAAAGACATGGAGGTGAAGTTCAGCAGGTTAGAAATAAAAGTAAACCACACATGAAAGTGAAGAGCACAGAGACGGTGTACGCAGGTAAACACACAGTGAAGGCAACTGATCAGGATTTTCAGATGACAGAGGAACACAAAGATAACCAACACCAGCCGGGTTTTAAAGCAGAGTGGAACCAGACAGGTCGAGGCCACTATTACCATCCAAACAAGAGTTGGAAGAAGGCAAACATAAAAACAAACAGACCAAAAAGCACCCGAACAGAACATTTACAGTGTCGTCACAGCTGAAAGTGAGATCGAACACGCTAATGATTCAATGTTTTCAGGAGAAATGGTTGCAAAACTCCAAAATCCCTCCAAAACACGACTACTTAAAAACATTTTTTAAAGAGTTTTACTCATCACACTTGGATAATTGATGTTATCCATGAAGCCTGTTGCAATCAAAGTATCCACAGTACAGAAAAATACAATTTTTAAAATTTTACAGCGACAGAGTCCACTCTGTAAAAAATGTGATTATTCTGTGACCTGATTAAAATTCGGTTTATCTAAAATTTGCAAACATAATTGCTTCAACAGCAGAACCTTTAACATACTAGCATATTGTGAGTTGCTGTGGATATAAACATCAGCTTAAAATCACTATCCAAGAACTATGAACAAAAAAACAAACTTCATAGTAACAAACATGTTATCTGGTGGGGTCAAAGTTTAGTCCGTGGGTACGTTATATGGTCAAGAGGACATAACTCGATTTTGTGGACAAGACGTTCAGAATACTTGCATAACATTCAACGAGCTGATAAGGATTTCACCTATGTTGTTATTAATATAGGTGAAAATTTGAAAAGTTCCTGTCTGCTTTTACATCAGGCTCAGAAACACAGAAAAATAACCGACCTGAAAGTGTCGGTACAGTAGTGATGGTTTGGAGGTATTTGAACAACAAATAGTCGTACAAAAACTGAGAGACGGAGGTGAATTCCACAAAGAGCACAGTTTCTCTGCTGGAGAGTAAAGGCCTGTAGACAGTGGTACTAAAAATGTAAAGCAGCTCAGTTTAATAGCTCAGCTGCTTTGACATTTAAGAGATAAAAGGCTGTAAAGCTCCAGGCAGGGAGGAGGGACACATTATGACTTTAGAGGAAACTACCTTGTTTCTTGAAAGCAGCTACAAGGTAATAATTTTATAATTCATTGACAATGACTGATGACGAAGCGTCTTCACAGCTGACACTGTCATGCATAATACATTACAAGCAAACATTTCTTCTAGGATGAGGTGTGCATGTAATTTACAAATCCAACTTCCCAACATTATTACAGATCAGATAAGATTCTATTAAAAAGTGGCCAGGATACAGGTAACGAAGGGCGATGGCTTCACTACAATCTAAAAGAAAGTCTAAAGTTTAGCACGAAGGGTCCAAGAAGAATAAAAAGTGATTACTGGGATTGTAGCTGGGGAATGGTGGCCAACTCCTTTAATATCGCTAATATTTATATCACTCTGAAAGTATAGTCATGACTGCATTTCGTCACTGTTTGTCAGAGCAAAATGGGGGGGTTAAACCCTTCCCTACCACGCAGCACTTTAGGGAACAAACTACAAACTGTCATGCACAATATCTGCACCATTTAGAAAGCAATGACAGTGCAATCTACAGTATATGTACTGATTCTGCTGCCGGCATATTTGCATGACTGTATATTACACAATGGGCAACCTTTGGCAAGCGTTCTGGTCCCCACTGTCTCTCAAAAGATGACACCATTATTCTGCATCTGTGTCTACAGCAGAGGCTGCTGGACATTTTTCTTAACGCAAGGATTCACATGCATTTTAGTCTCCTCGTTAAATCACACTGTACCCTCCAAACAAGGCAGTCGGGTTGGCTGGAGGGCGAGGAAAGAGGCCTCCACCCTCCTGACGTGACACTGACAGAAAGGGAAAGGTGCAAGAAAAAGAGATGATTCCCAAGAGAAAAATAAATCCCATAGTAGACAGGTTACTGAAGCAGACTGGGTCCTGAACTATAGCTGTGGTGACGCTGGTCAGCAGAAGCAAATAATGCAGACGAAACTGTAGCGCCATCTGTTGGAAGACAAGGTCTTGGTCCCGCGATCTAACACTAAACTCAGCAGGTTAGGTATGAATGTGTGGCAATACGGTGTTAATGTTTACATGTAGGCAGACGGAGGAGAAACAAACAAAAAGCGAAGGCCATGTGCAGTGGAGCTGTAGAAGAATAAAAGATTGTTTTTCTGCTTCCCCTCTGGGCTGAAGGAGGCAGGTGTCATACGAATCTCTACAGGATTTGTCTTCAGTGCACTCCTTCGAAGACTGTGGCACAGTGGGCGACTTTTTGTGCAACAAACAGGCGACAACAAAACGCCTCCCAGCCCTCAGCTGCTGCCACAACTTTCTGTCCAGCTGCAGTTTGGAGCTGGGTGACCATTAGCAGCATTTTTGATGGTTTTACACTGTCAGTAATCTCTATAAACGGGTATCAGCGTATGTATGCAGAATCTGTGGGACAAGATTTTGGTATCATAAGCATTCTGGTTTCAGTTTGTTGTCCAATCACTTTGGAGCAAGCTTAGGTTGCATGCAGCTAAACAGTCCATGTGGAGAGCAAAAGAGGTGTAACTCTCTGGTCAAAATCCAATTTCAGAACTTACTGGGAATCATCTTTTGATGATTTAGTTTTTTACTAGCTGTATTTAAAGTTTATTAGCATTCATACGCAGAAATTTGTTTACAGAGCGTCATGATTCTGTGTATGCAGCGTCTCAAGTTGCCAACTGGACTGTGAACAATGAGCAGCAAACAGTACAGGACGCCTTTGCCCAGATATACGTTGTCCAGAAATCCTCTGGCTTCGACCAATCCTTCAAAATATTGGGCAATTTGCCCCAAGAGGCTAAATTGTCATCAGCCAATGGGTTTTAAAATTGCAGCATCATTAACATTACAGATTCATCTACAGCTGAGGGCAAGAGGCATCAGTCGTTAAACGTTTCTGTTGTCCCAGGAAAAACATTTCTTTGAGTCCCCGGTGGTAAAAATGCCCAGCTATTCGTTCAAAGCAACTTCTTTTCTGTGCAGACAAAGAATCGTCGCACAAAAAGTCGCCCGTGGTGCTACAGCCTCCGGGACGTAATGCTACAGTGGCTATTCACACACAAACACACAGTGACATAAAACACTAAAATACTCTGTGTCTCTGTGCTTCCTGACACAGGGCTGATTACTGGAATCAAAAGATGTGATCACAGGAAACCATAAATTAAAGATTACAATATTAAAACCTCTATGATAAGGGGGGCTCTGTTCGGGGAGTTCAGGAGATGAATGTTAGAGGTTATCATTATTTACAAGTGTTATATTATTAAAATGGCTTTTCTAAGTTTCTGTGTGTCTCTCTCTCTTAGTGTTCCTTTAGCGGCCTCTGTGAACGGGACCTTTCAGCAGCATCATGAGTTGATGACGTCACAGCATCGAGAGTGGATGACATCACAGCATTCAGGGGTGGGTGACATCGTCATGTCGAGGGGTTGATGATGTCACGATATAATTTCCTTCACGGGTCCTCTGTTGTCTTGAGCAGCTCCATCAGCGCCCCGACGGCTCCAAAATAACCCTGCAAAAACACACACACTTCTTACACACACGGTATGATTCAGGAATCCAAAAAAAGACTCTTTTATGCTACAAGGGACATTATTTGGTTTTATTTAATCTAGTTCGACAAATCTCAAGCTTTTGAAGAAAGCAGGTTTAGGTTTTCATTCTGACCAAAGGTTCACAACTTGGTTAAATTCATCTCATATGTCAATCAGTCGAGCGCTCACCTCGTGTTCCAGGAAGAGGGCTCTTAGTTGTCCTTTCGACCAGAAGTCCATGGCATAGGCGAGCAGCTTTGTGGACACTGTGTTGATACGAAGGAAGTTCCCAACAAACACCACACGCTCAATTTTCTGATACGAAGAGAGAGAATAAAAAAGTCAGAAAAATCAGGCCACCCATTATGTGTGTGACATCTAAAATATATATATAACATTTTATGAACAAATGTTTAAAACTTTTCTTTGACTTTTTAAAAGGACACATATCAAATTTTCTTGCCCTAGTTGCTCTGCGTTTTTCCACACATATCAGATTCACACTTGATTCAAACGCAATGCCAGCTAGCGTGCACACACGAGCACAGAAAATGGAGAAACATACATGATGTTGAACAAAACATGTCACAAAGACACATATTAGAGCTACGTTATGTTGTCAGCTTCAGAAATTAAGTATTATGTTACATTACGTGGAGGGACAACCACAAACTACACAAGTGCTTAACATCATGACAGATTGGGTTATTTATTATTTATCTGAAACAGATCAGTGCAAGTGGGCAAAATGCATCACCTCATTCTGACCACGTGGTGGTGCTGCAGAGCTAATAAACTGGTTACCAGTAAATCTCTTCCTGTGCTCCTGTGGTATAACCTGAGCAGCATTTAAAATCAGCAACAAACCAAAAACTGAAGAGCTTTGCAAACTGCAATGAAGTCTATAAAATCCTTGAACTGCTAAATGCTGCTAAAATGTGTCCTCTGTGTTATGGGAATATAGAATTTGCTTAAATATATTTTAGGTAAATGACCTGATATTGTGAAGTGACAAATTTATGGATTAAGAAGGGGTTTAGGGAATCTCTTACATGCTGTAAATGAAAAGACTTTGACGGGGAGCTTTGAAAATGTGAATTAGCTCTTACATTTCACCTCCAGTTTGTCTCCCACAATGGGGAAGAAAATGATCATACTGTAAACGTAATCTCAGTATGTTTGACAATGGTAATATAGAATTTGCTAAAAAACTTTGGTGGAACAACTAGGGAATTCTGGGGAACTAGTAAGGAGGGTCACTTGGACAACATTTTCATCAGTCTGGCCCTCAGAGGAGAATTTTACATGTTATCACTGAAACCATTTAAGGTAAGAACTTTGGACACCAGAGGTAATTCGAATCAAAACTGGACATATTGGTTTATTATATACAAAAATATCACTGACAGCCCTCAACCCTATGTTTGGTGGACGTGTGTGTGTCTTCGCTGCAGCTCTGTGTGCAGTGATAGCCCTGTACAATGCTGCTTGATCGCCATGCCACAAGGCAACACTGTAAAGAAGCTCACAGCACACAGAAAGACTCCAGGCTGATCAGGAAATAACAAGTTTGAAGTTTGGCTGCTGCCACTGGAAAACTTTCAAATCCAGCTTTAACAGTTGATCCAGTTTTTTGTTTTTTTTTCCATTTAACCATTTACTCTAATTTGAGTCATTAATACATAAGACTATTGGATTAAACCACTTTTGGTTGTTTTGCTTTTGGGACACACTCACTGATTATACTATGACGACAATTAGCGACCGCAATCCCGCAATTATTTCAAACACGCCAGCACTCCACTTTTGGTTTCAAAACATAATCACAAAATCACTGTCTTAAATTTAATATTAAACATCATTACTTATTGAAACCATGCAGTTTTTATGTAAGGAGGGTCTTATGCATGCTTTGATTAAAGCAAATTTCCTCCTCTAATTTAGTACAAGCCGGGGTAGAAATAAAGCACATACAGTAACTATAAGTGTGTGTGTGTGTGTGTGTGTGTGTGTAATTGCAGCATGAAGTTGGTTCACTTTATGTTGTTTGTAATGCTGAGCGGCTAGAAGATTATTACCACCACTGGTGAGAGTCACATTGCTCATGTGCTTCTGTAAAAGTGTTACATAAACCACACATGCCTGTTGAGGATGGTGTGTGTGTGTGTGTGTGTGTGTGTGTGTGTGTGTGTGTGTGTGTGTGTGTGTGTGTGTACCTCGTTGACAGCACACATCCGTGCTATGGATCCTATGTTGTTAGTGATGGTGACCAGTGTGGCTCTGGCCAGGTCTTCCTTACTGATGCTGTCTCGCTTCTCTTTGCTCATCATGTGGCCAAAACTGTAAAAACAGACCATAAGAAATGCAATATGTAACAAAATAAAAAAAAAAACAAATCTGTCATTTTACATGTAAACATAAACACACAGACACACTGTCCTCACGGGTGTTATTCAGGTTTGATTAATACTTAACAGATTACAGAGAAAGGAGAAAAACAAATACGCACACAACACGAGCGTCTCTAAATGTCACTACAACCCTCAGAACAACCGTAAACAAGTGTTGTTTGTCAAAGTGTGTGTTTGTGTGTGTGTGTGTGTGTGTGAGTAAGTAAGTGTGTATTTCAACAAATACTAAAAAAGAACACCATAACAATTAACAGTGATTATAATCTGATGACTTTCAACATTTCATTTTATGGATCAACCTTTGACCACAGAGCTGCAGGTTTACTGTATACATACTAAACCCAGATTAGCAAGGAGAGGCCTGAGTGTGCGAGCGAGTTAGTGTGTGTATGCGTGTGCCAGTCAGCTATAATTTCATAAACCATTTGCTGATATGTGTATTTCTGTTATGACTGTGTCCTTTGTGCAGCCACGCATTCATACAAAGCATGAAACAGGACATTGTGTCCACACACAAATTAAATCCTTTTAGGTGATTTTGGATAGTTCATGTTCTTACTGTAATGTTGTGTGAGCAATTTCCTAATTAATGCGGACAAATAAATCAGTGCTTTAAGCTGATTCAGCAATTGCAAAGCTGATTTCATCCACTTCATACAATTAGTTTAATAATTTGCATCAAATTACTTAATTGGCTTTATATTTTGTTGAGCTGAGATTATTCCAGGTTCATTTAGCGACTCATGAGACACAATTAAGAGAAAGATCTATTTTACGATTCACTTTAGGGCTGAGTTGATTTTGCCGATCCAGTGTACGAGCTTACAATCCAATTTCATTGTATGCAAACCGTCTGAACCGGCGTTTGTCATTACGTCATGTTCTGGCAAACTGAATAGTAGCCGACAATGCAACCTGTGCTGATGGCGTCAGAGCGCTAAATCCAACTTGAATTGCATTACTAATAAGAAATATGACAATGTGATTATCATAACATTATGTGACAAACTAACACAACCACAACAATATGAAGGAGATCAAATTTCAGTGGAGGCATTAAGAGTGTTGCACATTGTGTTTGTTTACTTGAAAGTTCATGTGTTTTTTTGGGCTGACGGGACCAGAGGAGAGCGCTCTCTGAGCCCATTTTTATGTGCCGTTTTTCCTCCTGAGTGAAGTGAATCATCCAGTAGTAATATTTAGCCGGTCCAGTGTTTGGCTTAAGGCTCATTAAAACTCCTTTTATACACAAAAATAGATCCATCTGTTTCAAATGTTGCAAACCTCACTGCCCTCGTCCTTCCATGCGTCCTACGTGATGGCATAAGTACAGCCATTAGATGGCACTAGAGCGCAGAGCCGAAACTTTCACATACAGCTGTGGTTTGTGAGGCCATTAAATACATTGCGAAATGTGAACGGGGAATCATTTTTACTATATTACCTATGTCCTTCGTGCATGTGGGCGGAGAATTCTTTTCACTATACTACCTATGTCTGCACTAATATCTCTGCAATGCTACACTGTGGTACTGCTCCGTTTCATCTTTACCTGCGCACAAATAGCCATAATATGCATGTCTGTATACATATCTGACATTATATAGCATAAATGATCCCTAAATATTAAACCGGTTAGACACTTTGAACAATGCCCCAATCCATCTGTAGGGTTTTACCCAAATCAGAATTTTCCAAGTCACTTTGAGTCAGTAGTTATGGCAGAATTTTCACCTTTTTTATTTCTCAGGTGAAGACACCTCACCCACATAATGAGAAGTACATTATTCGTGGCCACTGCTCAGTTACAGTAAAGTCCATGAGCAGTGCAGCCTTCCCACACTCAACTCCTGACTCATGTTTCAGTGCCTTTGAACATTTTGGAAAGAAACTATTGACAAGGGCACTGATCAAATAAATGTATGGATTCAGTGTTTTGTCTTAAGAAACAATCTGCATTGCTCCAAACTTTTAAAGGTTCCCAAAGAGTTCATTTCTCTTCCTCAAATACTACAGGCTCAGGAGTTTCCCAGTATAATCGAAACCCTTTTTATTAACGGCCCTTGAGACCTTCAGCATTCAGCGGATAAAAGCATCCTCCTAAAGTCATCTGTGTTAACGTTCTAGGGCTCTTCTATTTGCACTTTTGTCCATGCCAAGTCAAACCACTGTACCTTTATTTGGGTTTTCATTACCAGTCTAAACACACTGAGTTGTGCGAAGTCACGCCCGGATGGATCATCTCCAGAGTGATGCCAAAGCACACGCAACCACATCAGGAGAGTGATTCATGTGTTACATGCACATCGTTTAAATTCATTTACTGTGCCAATCAAAGGCTCACGGCAGCTTTTAAGGTGGAATGTTTTCTTTCTCTTGATGTCATGAGTCAATCAACACACTTTAAATGTCAATTTAATTCAATGACAATTTCCATTTGTTTTTATTGTCTCATACATGACATACACTTTAGTGATGATTGGATCTTCAAGCATGTGACTTGATTGTGCAAACTGGAAATATTCTATTTTCTCACTTGGAGAACAAAAAAGTGGCGGGGCATTGTTTGCAGTATGCTCTACAGCTGTGAATATGAGATACTGCAAGCAGTTATGAGGAGATGGGCATCTGGTGTAGGTTCATGAGAAAGAAATAAACACATGACAACAGTACAAAAAAGTTGTTGCTCACAAAGAGATCAGTGTCCCTTTGATTTATAAGGACAAGTTTGTAATCAGTTAAAAGACATGCCTCCCTGTTATGTGGAGATGCAAATTCCTGCCACGCTGGGCTGACATGCCAAGTCAAACTGGGTCAAGCCAAACCTGCATGTGTACGGAAAAAGGACAAAACCTTCAGGTGATAAAACCCTTATCGCACTCACCTGGATGCCACAATTGAGCCCTGAAGGCCAAAGCGCTCGTAGTCTCCTCCGTAGATATCTTTCACCAGCTTGTCTACGTTGGTGGAGTCGCCCTTACTGGCCATTTCCAACGCCTCCTCAAAAGTCTCGCAGCCCGTCAGCAGACAGCAAAGGCCCAGGAATGTACCACCTCCCAGACTGAAAGTAAGAGACAAAGAGCATAAATACAGAGATACGAGTGTGAGGAAGACAATAAGAGAGTGAAGAGGTTTAGAGAGGAAGTGAAAAAGATGAGTGTTACACACAGCAAATGAGGAAATGGTAGGAGGAAAAGTACATTATGAAAGAGGGGAATGAAGAAGAGAGGAACAAACAGATATTGAAGAAGGGTATAAATGGAAATGGATTACATGAAGCAACGGTAATGAACGTGTGATTGTTTTCTGTTTGAAATTAATCTGCAAAGATTTATTTTACTAAATAAAATCCCCATTTATTGACTAGTTACTTTTTTATTATCTTTATTTGTTGTCATTTATCTTTGGTTTTATTTTACTGTAAAATGTTAATTGTGGGTTATTTCTTTTATTTGTCCCTTCCTGAAACATTTTTCTTTTTTTATTCAGCTGAATTTTATGCAGTTTTTATTGTGGTCAAAAACAAAGAAACGACAAATAAATAATAATAATAACTGACTTCTGTGCTCAGCTCTAAGATCTCTTCCAAGTAAGGGTGGCGATATAGCCCTAAAATAATATCCCAATATTTCAGGGTACTGTTGTGAATATTCTTGACAATATTACAAAATACTGACAAATATTTTATTATTAATTCTAATAACACACAAGTACAACACAATAAGTGTTAAAGTTTTACATGTCATCACATGAAAAAGTAAAAAATTATGTCTCAAATCTCTTTAGTTGGTAAGCTACAACTGAGACGTAATAAGCTTCAGATTCTGTTTAAAATATAGATAGTACATATACATAAAATCAGACAAAATTTACACTTCTAAACAGCTAAAATACAAAAAATATAACCTTGAAAATGCAAATACTTTATGTATTAATAAAATAAATCAACACACATCCTAAAGGACTAAGTTGTTTTCTTCTTCCTGGATCTTAAGGCGTTGCTATTTCTCCTCTACTCTTCCCGCTACAATGTGTGTCACTCAGTGCTGAGCATCAGACCCTCCCACACACACCCACACACACCCACACACACCCACACCCACACACACACACACACACACAGATCACATTTATTTTGAAAGGTTGTTGTGGAATGATGACTTGCGCACTGACATTTAAGTGGGCATCAAGTAGCTTTACATTACAACAGTCAACAGGCGTATGACAAAAGTACCGGATGACACCAATTCTTGCATGTACAGGGCGAGAAAGAAGAGGAAGCTAGACGCTGTGCTGCTGCCAGCATTAAGTCACTTTTGTAGTATGAAAAGCACAGGACTGTTCACAGAACATCACGAACGCCCAGGCCTCTCGACGCCACTGATTCCACACTCCACTTTTTGGAAATGCACTCCTTCATTGTGGAGCCGGTAACAATTTGCTTTCTGCCATGCTTTTTGTTGCCGTGCGTAACGATCTGACGATTGAAATATTGCCATAATCAGGATATGAATTTTTCTTATATTAAAAATGACAGCAGTATTATCACAAACAATATGATAAGCCACTCCTTTGCTTTTAAGTGCTTCAGTCTCTTACACCACCAGTCAAGTGTCAGGACTTCTGTTTGGGCAATGCACATCAGACCTCTAACGCCTGAGAAATGTTTAATTCTTGTATCACGAGCAGTCAGCTGCATAAACTCACCCACATTTGCTTCAGCGGTAAACTTTGGCACAAATACACTACAAAATAAACATAAGGGCTGAGGCGTGAGGTCACTGAGCATGTACTTTAGATGACTGAACGAGATGAGAACTGGCTCTATCGGCTATATGGGTGAACTATTTGATGACAGATAATTGTGACGCTTGATAAATGAAATATAAAATGTAAAATAACACATCAGCATGCTCTTATAATATCTGTGAGTGGCTTTCTTTGATTTTCTGACTGTTTTTAACAGTTCACTACCTGATCACAACCTAGTCCTACTATTGCATAAGTACAAGAGGTACTAAGGTGACCATAGATAAAGGGTGACTGGAGTTATGGCTTATCTGTTGGATCTACTAAAGCTATAAAAAGCACCTGGCCAACTTCAACTTTTGCACACATTCATTCCTGCAAAACAAGTTTAAAACTTTTTGGGCTAAAGGTAGTCTTTCTGTTTTTGGGTCAAACTTTGTGACAAACACATCAGTGAAAAGGCCCTCTTCACTAGGCCTTGTTTTCCAGCATCACACTTTTCATTGTCATTAAACAGCAAATTATAGCTGGTGTTTTTAGCTGGTTCTCTTTTTTTTACTAAATAGATGTCTACCCTCCTCACCTGGTCCCAGTCACCCGTTTGTAGTTGTTCTCCGAGTACACGGCCAGTATGGAGACCCCGGAGCCGATGTTGACCAGCAGCATGGGGAAGTGGTTATCCAGGGTGCAGGGCTTCTTCACGCAGCTCTGGGTGTCCGATGGGTTCTCGAAGTAGTAGCCCTCTGGGTGTCCGTTGAAGCTCACCTTGTCCATGAACAGCAGGCCGCGGATCAGGCAGTCCAGCTCGTCGAGCTTCAGCAGCTCCAGGTCGGCCATCTGCAGCCAAAATGGAGGCGAGTTCAATTATTGAGAAGACACTTAACAGTATCAAAGGCGTTTAACCTTTCAAGATGATTTAAAGTAAAAGACGATTCCTTGAAAGCTTCGATTCGTCAGTTTTATGAAGCTAAAATGATTTTCAAAGCACTTGAGTGTGTAAAAGGTCTTGGTTCAGCTCAGTTCTTGCTGCAGTGCCAAGGGAGAGTTCATTGATCCTACTGCACTGCAGAAAGGGTCAATGAAGGTAAAAAGGCACTGAGACGGACAGAAATCAAATGTGCTCTCTTCTAAAAGTTGTGCAGAAATGTATGAATAGCCTCAAACAACTGCGGAGACATCGAGGCATATATTATACACATAAACTTCAATAAGTATATTTTAAGAAAAAGAAAAAAATTAAAAGTGAAATATAATTGAGTATAAAAGTAGTTGCAGATTTGTTTTCTGACTGTCAACTTTTCAATTAATCATCTTATCTTTCCAGCTAAATCAAACGGTCACATTAAAAGAGACTTTTTTTCTGGCCTCACCGTTCTGAAGTCATTCTCAAACTTGTATGCTCCGCCTCCGGTGGCGCAGAGCGTTGTGTGCAGGCTGGAGAAGTTCTTGTCCCGACCCATCTGGATGAAACGAGGCATGGCCTGTGTTGGGAAGCGGATGAAGTGCAGGTTCCCCGTCCTGCCGCACATGGTCAGGTTCCTCAGCTCCAAGTGGACGTCACGAACACCCGTTTTACCTGAGTGAGGGAGAAACAAGACACACTAAAAAACTTAAAACTCACCTGAGCATTTTCCACAATTCTTGTATTAACGTTTCTATTATTGAATCTGAAGTAAAGAACAACATTTTAATCTTATGCAATATATTAAAGACACATGATGTAAAGTATATCCTCCTGCTACCTTCCTGTTACGTGACATAGATCTGACACGTCCTGTTTTAGAAACTAAACAAATCTGGTGTGTGGGTGGGACCACACGTACGTGTGTATGTCTGTGAGTGCGTGGGTGGGCAGACATACCATAGGCCACGTTTGAGGTGAGGTAGCGGCGGATGGACTTGAGGTTTTCCACTTCTTCCTGTTCTTCCTCTGCAGTTATATCGACTGGCTCAAAGTACACCAACTTGACCAAGGTGCCACCGATGTCCATACCAAACCACGGGAAGGCTGGAGAGAAGAGGAAGACTGTAATTAGCTTCTTTAAGTCATAAAACAGATCGAAATGACAAAATCCAGGATTTTATTCATGCCAGTCATTAACATTTTTAAAGCTGACAATTTAGTTGCTAAAAGACATTTAATTTAATCAGGGCAGGTAAAGAGGTACTATTAAGCAAATGGAAATATACCACCAGAAATATATATGTGATAGTAAATACACACATTAGAATTGCTGCTGATTAATTAATCATTTTCTGTCTATCTGTTTGGGCCAATTCAGGTTATCCAACCCTAAATTGTGACCCCCTTCCTATTCATGTGACCCTGGGTCAGAGAAAAAAATTGATTCAATGATAATGATGTTTAAATATCACCTAAGTGCTACTCAAAAGACAAAGACAAAAGATAAGGGAGAGAGAAAAGCATACATCTACAGGTCAGCAGTGAAGTGTATGGAACTACAGTGCACAGCTGAAAAATCAGCCAATTGATTGATCAACAGACAATTAAATTAAACCAATTTAAAAACAGATTCATCTTTTCAGTGCTTTTTCAAACAAAATTTGCGAAGTATTTGCAGTTTCCAGCTTTTTCAACACGATGCTTTGCTGCTTTTTGTTGTGACCACATACACTAGTAAACTGAGTCACTTCTGAATGGATTTTGATGATTGAATGATATTTTAATGCATCATCGTCAGTCAGAAATTTTAATAGCTGATTTTCACAAATTTCAACATAAAACAATTAGTCATGAAAACAATCGGCAGAGTGACGGGAGGACTCTGGATAGTCAATTGGGGAGAACATTGAGCTCAGCACAAAAAAAAAAAACTCTTCCAGCAGAACCGGCTAGGAAAAAGAAAAAAAGAACCACCGCAGCTCAACAAGAGCCTGGTAACCATGGAAACAGACAACCCCCCTCCTCCATCATCTCCTTTTCTCGCTGTCTCTTCAGCCTCCTATTTTCTCTTTCACTTAGCGCCATTGCTCAGCCTCCATCGCTCAGCCTCCATCGCGTTCTCATACACACCATCTATCTTTCTTTCTCCCTCTCTGCCTACACCGACTGCATCACTTTCTCCTGTTTTGTTTCCTTTTCCTCTCCATATCCTCCCTTCTTTCTCCCTCGGTTTTATCTTTTCCCTTTCTCATTCTCTCCTGCTGCTCTCCCCGTCCTTTGCTTTCTCTTTGTCTCTTGATCAATCTAATTTAATTAGAGTAAGATTTACAGGAATGGACCGAAGAGAACTGATACTGCAAAACGTTAATGCAACTACTATATTACGGGTACATCAGCTCCTATCAGTTTAGTGGGCTTAATTTCAATGATACTTAGAGCTAAAGCAATTTAACAATTAACTGACAAAAAAAAACTGCAACTACAAATATTCACTAGTTCTTGCTCTCCCCCATTTGATGTTTTTCTGTTTTATATCATTAAAATGTCATCTTGGGCTCCGATATTGTGGCAGGCATTTTCTTCTTCTTTGGTAGATTAAACAATTAGGGTAGTGAACAATGCAATTTCAGAGTAATCAATAAACATAGTTGTACCACCAGTGATAATAGAATCAAATAAATTTGATTGGAATTACAAAATTTAAGTTGCTTAAATATAAGAAAAATTAAAGTGCTCATTTTAGGATAGTGACAATCCCCTAAGCTTTGTATTACAATCTGTAATTTTCAAATTGAAAAATGCAATCATGCCTTGATTTTACAAAAGCCTGGTTTTAATGTGATTTATTTGTAGATAAACAAAAATATATTCTAGGCCAGAGAAGACAGGTCAAATTGAAAACACTTGTTTACAAAAAGGCAGATGAAAAACTTATTTAACACTAAAATCAAATGAAAAAATGATGAATATCAAACTGAACCGAAGGAAAATTCACACATTAAATATATTTTTAATTTGGCAGAAAGATCTTTTATAGTCAAATTTTGTTTCTATTTTTAGAAGCCACCAGTATCGATTCACATTTCTTTGCATTGGCAGTTTATCAAATATGTCGTTGCTCTGGATAAGTGAGACAAATGTTTGATGACATTGTGCTTTTCACTTATGACCAGGCCCATACAAAATATGCACCCCCGCAATCCAGACCACACCTCTGCAGGCGTTTTCAAAAGATGTTGTCTTGAACTAACCTTGTCTTTCACATTATAAGCCAAAAATACATATTATGACAAACTCTACAGATTTTCATTCTGGATCACCTCTGAGAAAAAAACCGCAAATTTTGTGTGGGTCTGCTTATGTCAGTCACTATGAAACAGTGAGGTTATTCAGGGTCAAATCGGAGAGGGCATCTCAGCATTCTTTACATTTCGAAACATTGATGTTATGTGTTTACAGCACAGTTCACACGTGAGAAAAGAACGCCAAGGAACCAGTCATTTAACAATCAGTGTGTCTTTAGTTTGGGACAATGACTACCCTGTGCAGCTGTTTGAGATTGCACGTGTTTACTGGCACATGTTGTTGTGGAGAGGAGCAGCGTTTTACAAAAAGAATGCGTTAAATCCAAATATTCGGTGCAAAGTGATGGGGGCCAGCCAACGGCGCCACCAAGACGCCATACTTAATTTATAAACACCCATAACCAGACAGGAACACTAATATAACACTAATATATTACTCACAAACACCTTAAGAAATTGTGAAAAATAGCTGTTACAGTTTTCTAAAGCCCAAGATAACATCTTAACTGTCTAAGTTTAGGGTCACATAAAATAAAGAAAAGCAGCAGATTTTCACAATGAAGCTGGAACTAGGAGATTGTTTGGCCTTTTTTGCATGAAAAATAATTAAAGCATTATGAAAACACATAAACTTCCTGCTGATTGACTTATCGACCAACTGATAAATTGTTTTGGCTCTAGGGAAGTTAAATATATGAGCACCATTCTGAAGTTTGCATGAATCTTCCTGATTGGTTAAAGACGAGTATTTATCAGCACAGTCTTAGTATGCTGATAAATAAGTATGAGTAACAATCACTCAAACGTCTGGTGACATATTCTGGTCCCGTCGGTGCCTTCTGCATCAGACTCGCATGACAATCAGGAGATGTGACTGTTTCACAACAGACTTTTGAGGGGAACTGAATTATTCTGTCTGGCTTATTGAGGCAAAGTCCACTCTCAGATTAGAGCCACCAAATTTTAGGCCATTAATAGAGTTATTGTAGTTTTGTATCAGTCATTGATGTTTTGTTTTTCGTCTTTTAGTTTAGTTTCAGTTAGTTTCCAGAGTGTATTTGCTTATTTTTAGCTTTTTGGTTTAAAGATGTTTAGTTTTAGTTTTTATCATTTTCAGTCTCACCTTTAGATTGGTATTATAATATGTGGGTATTGGTCAAAACTAAGATTTAAGAAGTTCAGAATAGGTATTATGATACAAAAAGATAACTTCCTGAAGGCAACTGACTCACACTAATGTAGACGTCCCTCACTCCTCCTCACTCTGTTGTGTCGACAAATTTTACCATTTCTTTTATATTTTAGTACATAATATTGTTTCAGTTAGTTTTTGTTGCCTCAAAAGTCCATTTTTTATTTTTATGTCAGTTAACAAAATGTTTTTACACCTAGTCTTGGTTTTTAGTTAAGTTTTGGGTAACAATAATAACCTTGGTCATGAGTAAGCAACATGTAAACATGTACTTTTTTTAGCTTGTTAGCTTCTAGTGGTTTTAGCAATGTAAATGAATGTTTACTTAACTGTCTCTTGCTGCATTAAAAATCTACTATCATTAGGTAAGACAATGGTTGCATATACTGTACGAGCAGCATGTTACAACCTTCAGTGCCCTCAATCTTGTGTTTGCTGTTTATCGTATCATACCACATGCGATGATACTGTTTATAGTGACTGAAAACGGTGTGTGACACGTGTTGTCAATTAAAAGTCCTGGACAACAACAATAACAACATAAGGCTGCAGTCAGTCCAAAAATTATGAATAACTGAATTTTGCTATTATTGTCTTGAAGGTTTAAATTGTAATTCAAACTTGACAACATTATAAAATCTATCACATAACTGATACCAAAAATGGCAACTTTTAATGTTCAAATACATTTTTTTTTTAGATAAAGTCATAGTCTGGTGGTACTGTATTGAACTTATATGTTCAGGTGTTACTTGGTCCATGAAACCTGGAGTACTCAGTAACTGAAACCAACAGCATGAGTGCTATAGCACTATCACTGCTGCTGCTGCCACTGTTACCTGTTGGTGCTACACCTGCTGCCTCTACACCTGCTGCTGCTCTACTATAGTGGCTGGTGTTTGGTTACTTTTCAGCATGGGTCACCTATCGCCTCCTCTATTGTTTGCTTGACTTTTTGTTACGGTGCCCTCTCACCCACTGACTTGCTCTGATGCCTGTAAACATGAACTGAGAAGCATAGATTTTGCATTGCCTGCTACAGAGGTCAAATAAACTCCTCTGAACTGTTTTTCCCCTGCAAACATAGCTTTGAGCATAGATCAGTTTATGACAACTTGATCTTGTTGAACTAAATTACTTGATAAGAGCTTGATAATGATCCTTCGTTTTCTGTTATTACCATGCATGAACTCTGCAGAATACACATATGTTTCCCCAACAACATAATTGAGGTCAGCTGCTTTACCCTTAGACATAAAAAAATAAAGACACAAAACAAGTATAAAAGCTGATAAAGAACTGCTGGCAACAGAAATACGATCCTCTTCTCTGATATAGGCCAGCCAAGGTACATGACGGAGTCTGCCTCACATGACAATCACATTTTCCTCCACAGCCTCAGCCAAAAACACTCACAACAGCACATGAAAATAAAATTATGTCTTAATGTCTCTATTTTTTTCTAGTACAACAAATTGTGACTTGCTCTCTGGAATAGATTAAATGAAGAAATATATATCATATTTATAATAAGAGTTGTATGGAGCTAATATTTTGTTTGTGTATTTTAAATGACAACCTGCACCCTTTATAAGATTAGTTTCAGCTTCTCTGCTCTATGAACAGGTTTTTAGTCCCAAGGTGCAAAACTAAGTGTTATTAAGACAGCTTTGTTTCGGCTGCTACGTGAACACACAGAAAAAGATCATTTTTTGAACCTTATGATTATTTATTCATAGTTTTAAGATTGTTTTTATTTTAGGGACTGGTTGTGTAGCGTTTTTTTTTTGCATTTATTAGATATTTAACATTTTGATTAGCACTGGGACACTTATTTCATTTTATCTTTTATCTTCTTTTCATGTTTTATCTGGTATGTTGTCTGTGGTGTCTCAATCTGTGTCACTGGATGCCTTGTACTTTAAACTGCAAACCTAATGTACCTATGGGAACAAATAAAGTAACCCGAGCCTGAAACTTTTGATACATGTATGTTTCAAGAAACAGCAAATTTACTGTGCTTCCCTTCCTCAAATGCAATGATGTCATAGTGGAAATTCCTCAAATTGTATTCAGGCCATGTGAAACTCACAATTCACAACATTAAAACTCAAAAGGAATAAATCTATTAAGTGGGGGAGGAAATGTTAACAACCTGAGTGCTTCTTTACAGCATAAATGATTGTTTGTGGTTTCAGATTACACAGAAGTGTTAACTCCATTCACTGTCTAGCAAAGATGTAGACTGCTGTGTGGAAATTGTGTGTGTCTTATTTTTTTTAATACTGTATAAAAAGTGAAAGTGAAATTATTTCAGTATTTTTCGTGTGGCATATGTAATGGCTACAGTATGAAAAAAGGATCCTTGAGGGTGCATGGGAGTTTGCCCAACCAGTCCACATGTGCTTTTTGGACTTGGAGAAGGCATTCGACCTTGTCCCTTCAGGGAGTCCTGAGGGGGGTACTCCGGGAATATTGGGTATCGGACCCCCTGATACGGGCCGTCCGTTCCCTGTACGACTGGTGCCAGAGCTTGGTCGGCATTGCCGGCAGTAAGTCGGCCTTGTTTCCAGTGAGGGTTGGACTCCTTTGTCACCGATTCTGTTCAGAACTTTTATGGACAGAATTTCTAGGTGCAGCCAGGGTGTTGAGGGGGTCCGGTTTGGATTGGGTCGCTGCTTTTCGCAGACGATGTGGTCCTGTTGGCTTCATTAGGCCGTGACCTTCAGCTCTCACTGGATCGGTTTGCAGCCGAGTGTGAAGCGGCCGGGATGAGAATCAGCACCCCCAAATCGAGGCCATGGTTCTCAGCCGGAAAAGAGTGGAGTGCCCCCTCCAGATCGTGGAGGAGATCCTGCCCCAAGTGGAGGAGTTTAAGTACCTCAGGGTCTTGTTTATGAGTGAGGGACGGATGTAGCGGGAGATCGACAGGCGGATCTGTGCAGCGTCTGCAGTAATGCAGACTCTGCACCGATCTGTCGTGGTGATTTACCGGTCGATCCTCGTTCCTACCCTCACCTATGGTCACAAGCTTTGGGTAGTGACCGAAAGAACAAGATTGCGGGTACAAGCAGCTGAAATGAGCTTCCTCCGTAGGGTGGCTGGGCTCTCCCTTAGAGACAGGGTGAGAAACTCTGTAATTCGGGAGGAGCTCCGAGTAGAGCCGCTGCTCCTCCGTGTTGAGAAGAGCCAGATGAGGTGGCCCGGGCATCTAATTAGGTACCTCCTTGGTGAGGTGTTCAGGGCACGTCCCACCGGTAGGAGGCCCCGGGGAAAACCCAGGACACGCTGGAGAGACTATGTCTCTCAGCAGGCCTGGGAACGCCTCGGGATCCCCCGGGAAAAGCTGGACGAAGTGGCCGGGGAGAGGGAAGTCTGGGCTTCCCTGCTTAGGCTGCTGCCCCCGCGACCCGACCCCGGATAAGCAGAAGAAAATGGATGGATGGATGAAAAAAGGGTTATTTTTTTATAGTTGAGTAAAACAGCGAACCGGTTGTACAGAATTACGAAGAATGAGAGGGACATAATTAACCTTTGTAGGCGAGTCCTATTGTATGACAATCACTCAGGTGTCGGAGCTGGAATTTGAACAACAGGCATCCTCTGAATCTAATTAGACAGGTTTTGATTTAACTTGGCATGTATTGACTGCACCTCACCCATGATCGTCAAATCGTGCAACCAAAGAACAATAAACACCAACAAAGAAAAACTGCTACATGATGCCATGGGAAATATTACTGCTCTCGTGTCACCTAGCTGCCAGTGATGTCAAGATACGTCGCTGTAATGACTGAAGAGACATCACAGGAACACAATGTACCGGCCTACATTCTTTCTTTCTTTCATTCACTGCAGCCCTGTGGCTAAAATCACACATACACATCTACAAAAAGCAAGGAACTATAATGATGTGGTTCCTCAGATGCATGTCAACGGCTCTTTGACCAAGGTATTTAACTCTCGTGCATATGTGTTGATGCCAGATCAACCATCGAACATCCCTCTATGAATGAATTGAACATTTAAACGTCCTTTAATCCTCATGTTGCAGGGTTTCCTCTTTAAAAAGCACACAGACACACATATCATGCGCACACACACTGTGCATACAGCCAAAGGTCAGTGTGGCAAGGAGCAGGGTCGGAGAGCGAGGCGTGATTTGTGTCCATGTAGGTGAAAGGTCTCCGGCCTAACACACCTCTGCCTCGCACTCTCCACGCAGTAGCTACAGTGTGTGTGTGTACAGTCTGATATAATTTACAAAGTCTACAAGGCCTCATGCTTACTGTTCAGATTTCAAACATTACTTTAGGGATTCTCAGCAGCAATCATTTCTATTAAATGTCCTCTTGCTTAGCCTTTAATCTCAGGTTTGTCTCGTGTGCTACTATACTCTACAGAGAGCACAGGACAAGAAGGACACATGCACAACACGTCTGTGATAAGACAAGAAACACCAGCAGGCAGCTGAACACTGTGTGCATACAGTGGATCTAATAATAAAGTCATTAGTAAACAAAACATCACAGGAAGTTGTGTCCTCTGTCCTCTTATCACTGATTCAGTCACAATTATTGTCTTCTACAAATATAATACCGGTTATTATGATACTATTAGTAGAACTACTACTCAAAGTACTACAGCTATCTCTAGATTCACTACTTCTGCTTTATTACTGCATTTGAGTACTGTAGTTACTAGAGACCTGCTGTCAATTAAGTCAATTAGTCAATTAAGATATTGATAATAGAAAATTAATCTGCAACATTTCAATTAGGTATTTCAGTGACTTGTTAAGCAAAAATGGCAATTATTTTCTTGTTTCAGATTCCCCACTGTGCGGCTTTTTTCCTTTTCCTCGTCTTAGGCTATAATAAACTAAATCAGAACTGCAACTCATGATTATTATTCAATTAATCCATAAATAATTTGGGTCTATAAGATGTCAGACAACAGCAAAATTGTTCAGCCGTTAAATTATTATTTTTTGTTTGTTTGTTTTAGACTTTTGGATAAAATATGCAATTTAAACATGTCAGCGTGGACTTTTGGAAACTCTAGTGGACATTTTTTCTGATCTTTGATTTCTCAAACTATATGGACAATAATTAATAGAGGTATTAATGCCATTATGACCACTATATGACTGCTGTCAAATACCTTAACATCTACCAGTCAAACAAGCTGTAGTGCCATCCAGGTTTACCTAAATAATAACGCTTTACGTGAACGAATCTCAGTCTACAAATCGACAGAGGCAGTTTAACGTGCAGATCACCGAGCTTCAGGGAGTGAGACTTTGATATCCTGTAAAACAAACAGACGATTTGGCAGCTATCTTCCTCACTCTGTCTAGTACAATAACACATCAGACTGAAGACAAAGACAGAGCGAGGACAGAAGAGCACTTTCAGACAGGAGGAGGAGCCCCCCCAGTGAAACTTGTTAGCACGCCCCCTTTACGATCCTTCTGCAGCAGAAAGTGGTGGAACATTGACTCGACCTGTGGCACACCTGTTTGACAAACGTGTATCTCTTTATGGGAGTTATTCTGTTACTAAGTTAACACAAATTCAGGCTGTAACCAGCTGGAAACTGAACTCACTGCCCTGAATTTAAGGCTCTTCTCTTAAAAATGAACACCAGATTTAACAGAGAAACACCCAACTGAAGTCTTGATTCGTCAAACTGGACCAAAGACCCTATGATCATAGGCGCACTGCCAATCAAACTTAACCCTCTAACCCCACAAAAAACATCTTGCATCAGCTGTTGAGACAACTTGCAAATAAAACACTTTAGTGCTGTTGATGCTGCTGCCAATACTGTATGCAAAACATCTTTTAACATATCTCTAGCCTGGGCGCCCCAGTAATGGTTGCCAGGTTGAATTGGCAATTGATTCTTGGCCTTCAGTTGGCACCAATGGCAATCTTTTTTTTAGAGACAATGGCGAGGCAAATGACGTTTAATGTGTACTTAGTATCGAAGTGACTCGAAATATAAGATGACTAAAAATGGCTGCCAAATTTCCAGTCTCGGCAACCAAAAGCCGATGCCTGGTTGCCACTTTTAAAGGTTAATGTTGAAACCTGTAAGCGCAAATCACAAATCCACTTTACAGTGCAGTGGCAGTATGATAAAGTCTTACTCCTTCCAATGATGTTACTGTGACCAGCTCTGTTACTTCAACCCTTCTAAATACTCTTTACTCATAATAACATAAGTTCTTAATACTGCCGTGCTTTCTGTTTGTATTTTAAGGCGACCCTACACAGCTGACACAATGGTGCAACGCGCCTCCTTCAAAGCCATATGTAACACTGGCATTGTCTACAAACCAGTTAAACAGGGAGATTAAAGTATGACACAAAAGCTTGTAAAAATGGACAGACAGAACATTACAATAATCCGTGCTCTGTAAACAAGAAATAAAGCACGCTTAAGAAACAGGCGCTGTGCTCAGTTCATGAGAACACAACCTCTTTGGTGTAGCAAATCTGGGAAATTGTAGTTACTGGTATGTTTGCACATTTCCTGTCTATATTCCTCTTATTTTTGTGGCTTTTGCTCTGTACTGAAAAACAGCAACATCCCCCAAAAGGCCTCATTCAGTAAGGTATTTATTGTCTGGTTTAAACACTGGTATAAAAACACGTGACAGCGTCTCAGCTGCGGGTTTTAAATGAAAGATATGTATAACATTAAAGTGGAAAAGAGCTGAAGAATGAGCTTGATGGTTAAAATAAAGGCATGTCAGTTTTAGGAGACAGTCAATGAAAATTGCTGGCAAGTTTGGTGTAAACAAGGGCTGATGCAGGCAGCGCTACCCCGTTCCTACGCCAACTTAAACCCCGATTAGAAAAAAATCTGAGGACAAAAGTGAAAAATCACAACCCCAAGGGGAATACATTCCAGGTTCAGCTCTCAGTGGGTGAAAGCTTAGAGGGTTATCCGGGTTTATCAGGACGGCTGGACACCGTCCAAGGATAACTCGGCCATAAAGCAGAGGAGCTCTGACCGGACATTTCAAAGTTTACTGATGAAATATCATCTTAATTATGTAATCTGGGCTGATTCTTGTGCAGAGCCTTTCTCTCTCAGGCATCGCAGCAGACCACGGCAAACAACTAATGCGTTATCAGCTGTGTGTTCATTGCAACATCATATTTCTCCAGTTATTTGTTCATCCATAATCACCCCAGTACAGACCATATTTTACTAAAGATTGCTAAGTTGTTTCATGCTGATATTCCTGTTTTCAGACTGGTTTATTTAGCTTTCAGTGTAACTTAGAAATGTAATATCTCATGTTACTCCCAGATAATGAATCTGTAGCACATACTGTATATCCACAGGACTGTGTCTAATAAACTATCAACATGTCCTACCAACAAAAGCAGTTCTTGTACATTTTTGCATGTGTTGATTCTGTTTTTATCTCATTGTGCTGGATGTTTTGTTTTTTTTAAATAAACCACTGATAGCTAAACTATCTTAACATAAACTACCCTCATATACTCATATTCCATTGAAAGGAGATAGCTGATGCTTCAGTTAACATTAAATGCATTTAAACTGCTAAAAACAGATTTGAATAAATTCTTTGCATCCATTAAACAAAGGAGCAATGACATAAAAGGTACTGTGTGAAACTAGACAATGAAAAAATTACATAGAGCACTACTTTACCAGAGCAGACAACATGAATGCAAGTCACCTTATTTACTCAGGTCAAGAACCAAACCTGAGGTAAACTACTCTTACACAGGTATAACCTGTCAGACCCACAGTGTGTTTTGGTGGTAAATAAACGTTTAGCTTAATTAGAAAGGACGTAGCCTTCAGAAATGTTTCCTTAGAAAAACAGTTAATAGTTACAATACTTTGTAGTGACTTGCCGCCACAAAATAAATGAATAACTGCACCAGGAAACAGTGAAATGCTTCTGGTTAGAGGTAGGTGATATGCAATTATCAGGCTTCCGACAGCTCAAGGCTGTTAGATCAGGACTTTTTAATGTCAACTGAAGGCAAATTTAAGACCAATTTTACAATAACCAAAATTGTAGAAAAAAAGAACTAACACCAATTACTTATTAGGGATAATTTTGCCTAAAAATATGTATTTAAACATTTAATTGTTTATTTTTCATTTGATTGGATGTCGGAAATATACACAAGTGTTGTTGATTCCTTTATCTCTGACATTAAATTTGATAAATTCTTTGAAAAAAAAAATGTTTACAATGCGATGTCAGAAAAAAAGGATGAATTAAAATCCTTCTCCCAATGTCTCAGGATTTTTAAGACTTTGAAAGACTGATTTAAGACATTTTTATACAAATTACGGCTTTATTTTTAAATGAAACTAATACCATTTAAGACTACTCAAGGATTTGTGGGAACCCTGAATGATTGACACAGCAGTAAACAATATTGATGTTGCTATATTTATCTATATTTATTAAAGCATTAAGGCTGAACTGATGCTCAGCCTTTAAGTCAAATAATTTCTCAGCGTTTCGCCAAATAAAATCTTTTTTTTTTTAATATGTCTACTTTGGGGTGTCAATAAGTCTCATAATAGACAAATTTTACAATAGAATGCTTAACCACAAAATCTCAACAGGGATGTCTGTCATTACAAGGTTATGTGGTGAGATGATAAAATGTCATCTTGAACTATTGGTATCCGCAGGTAAATTCCCTGAAGGCAGAAACTGAAAAGGATGCCCCCTCCGCCCTATCTGTCTCTCCCAAACACAATTAATGACAGATGCAAGGAATGCTGATTAGATAACTTGGCAACAGGGCACCTCAACTTGCAAACGGTCTCTCTGCAAACATGCAAACAGGAGAAGAACAAGTTTTACCATGACAGCATCACTCAGCCACAACAAACCCAGAGCCCTCGACTCAACAGACTCGACAATAATTCCCTGATGTGGTCGCCAATCAGCTGCCTGCAAAAGCTTGACTTTAAACAGCACGTTTTTGTATTTAAGAGTACCATCTGCCTCTTTTAATGAGCGACCTTTAGAAATCTGATAAACTTTGAACTTTGATGAACTTTTAACAGCCTAAACCAAGTTTTAAAGTGAAATCTAAATCCACTAAACCCGTTAACACCTGGATCGACATCAGTTTTCATGTGCTGCATTCAGACTTCTTTCACTACCATCAAAACCTCTGAAACCTGAGAAGACTGGTTTGATTTATGTCAAAAACATAATGACCAACTTGGCAAGCAATGTCCTGCAAACTGCGAAGAAAAAGTAAAATGTCACAAGAAAATGGTCAGAAAATTAGCTGTTGGGGATTATTAGGTATTATCAAAAACACAGGAAAAATGTTTAGAAAACTTTTATTTATTATTACTTTTTTATTAGGTCATTTTAGTTTTCTTTTCTTTTTTTTGGCATATTTTTAGGCAATTTTCTTGTAACTTCTTAATAATTTCTTGCCAATTTTTGAGCCATTTCTTGTGAAGTTGCTTGTCATCCTCTTACCATGTTCTTGAAAAAAAGCAAGCCATTTTGCTCAGTTTTCAAAGCTTTAAGGAAAAACACAAGTAAGACATTTCAGTTGTTTCTCTGCAATATCTAGACCTTCTCAATACCACAAAAATCAAACAAAAACACTTACCAGGTTTCTTTTCACTTTTAAGCTTCATATTGAGGCAAATTGTCAGTTCAGAGGTGTAAACAAAAATAAAATAAAATAACCAATAACTGATTAACGTATTGGTAGAGGCTCAGAAGGTCTCAGTCCGTCTTGGATATTTAAGAAGACTTCATACACAGAGAAAAAGGACACTTTTCGACATTCTGCGCAAAAACTGCAAAGTTTCCCTGGATGATCTTCACTCAAACATGCACTCACATCATCCGAAATACTGGGTAAATAAGTGGGCTGGGCCCTAGAGCCTCACGAAGACAGGAGTCGACTGTTGATTGGCTGAGGCAAGCCAGGCCCACTTATCAGGAGCTTTTTCACCACCGGGTAACCGACCAATCAGAGCGCACCAAATGCAACCTGAGGGTTCATGACAACAAAAGGGGGTCTCCCTGACGACAGCAGGCTGGTAGATTGGACAGATCAGCCTGAGACACCAACCAGCTAATCTGATCATAAAGAGGAGATCCGAAGGGACAACATTGTGACCTAAAACCATGAAACGACGACAGCAGTCAACAGAGAGGACAGCGAGGGGAAAATACACGCTGGGTGTCACTGCAACACAGCATGACGCTGAAGTTAGTTTCAGATTTGTAGCTTCTGATTCAGAAGTTAAGGGGAAAGTTAAGGGGAAGTCACTTGTAAAGCTTAATGACCGATCCTCGGCTTACTGCACTTCCCAATGTGGTGGAAACATGTTAGATGTTTCAAGTAAAGCCTCAACGCTGTCTGAAGCCCACTTTCAAATCTGTAAAACTTCAGAAAATTCAGAAAAATGGAGATTTCACTGCGTTTTTCACATGTAAACCACATTAGTCAAGATCAAAAGTCAGTTCCATTTTTGATTGAAAAAATAAAATAAAAATGAATAATAATAGTAATAATAATAGTAACTAGAAAATTACTAATCAACTAATTAATCACTAATTAGAAAATGTACTTATTGTGAGAACAGTAGCACTTGCTATACATAAAAGAACAGACTAGCTTGTTGATGGTGAGACATGGATTACTGTACTATTCCTTACAAATATGTGCTGAAAAACAAAATCACACAGTTATTATCTAGCAAATTCTGTTTTTTAAGATACATTCCTGACATGAATGACAAATGTAGCTTCTGTAACAATATGGAAGAAACATTAGAACATTTATTTTTTCAATGTGTACATGTGATGATCTTCAGGACTGACTCTCAGTCGAATCTGGCAAGAAAATTTCACTCAAAGAACATGATTTGTTACTTATATTCCAAAATCGAAATTTCTCCAAGAATTAATAGTATGTAATTGATTTTCTCATTATTTCAGCTAAATTTTGCATTCATAATTTTTTTAAGAAGTTGCCTTTATACACCACTTTGAAATAAAAAGCTGGTTTACATGTCTTAAAAAATATGTGATACAAAATTAACCAAAGCTATTAATTTATGTTTATGTGTTTTCATACTTGTCCATTTAATTTTATTTATATCATTTTACTCTGTTTGGTTTGTACTTGTATCAATATCTAGCTTAACAATATATAATACAAAATTATCTAAAACTGTTAATTCATGCAAATCTTACTGCTTAATCATATATCTAATAGTAAACCTCTATTTAAGTTCATGCTTGAGCCTATTTTATTTTAGACTGTCTGATTTGTACCTAATTGTGACATTATTTTCATTTGTAAAGTTTTCTATTGACCACTGAATGCTAATTAAAGCATAATAACTTTCCCCTTAACTCTCCCCTTAACTGCTGAATCGGAAGCTACGAATCGGAAGCGAACTTCAGCGCCGTCAACACGGCATGGTTGTGCAAACCCCAGCTGATCGTTGGAGGGTTGCAGCAACCCGGTCACAGCGACCACACACTGTCGATGACTCCACCATCAGAAAAAAAGTCAAATTCATGTGCACAATTTAATAGCAGCTGTCAAGTTTGTTTTCCCAAAGCACGTTGACACTTACGTGGTCTGTTCCGTCTCACCGACTCCGTCCTCCTCCGTAGCCGGCACCTCTTGGCCGGGGACCCGTTGCACTCCGCATCGTCTCCGCGGTGCAGATGATGCATGTTCTCAAACGTGCTGCTGGTGCTCGAGCTGAAAGTGTTGTTGGTGCTGCAGCCGTTAGCGTGAAATGCCCGTTGGCTCTGCCCGTTGTTGACATGAAAAGGTCCCGACGCTCCGTTCTTGTCGATCATTGACTTGGCTTTATCCATGGCAGCAGCTAGCCTAGCTTAGCATCTGCAATGGGTGAAAAAAAAAGCACAAGCACGGCCGCTAGCGGCGAAAAACCCGGTTAGCTCGGCTGGCTAATGTTAGCCCGGCTGCTTGCAAGCTAGTCAGACAGTCGCGCGACCAGCAAACCGTATCTTTTCTCGTATTTAAATGAATTTTACCCTGAAATATCACGCTAAATTTTGACGTACATTCTTGCTTTGATTGCGTCTAAAATCAAAACGCCAGCAGTCGTTAAAACACACCGTTTCTTTTGAGGTCACTCGCGGTCATTTCCCCACATTGAGATTCTGGCAGGCGCAGCAGCAGCCGGTGTGCGCGCGCGTGTGTGCGTGTGTTGGCGGTGGACTGCTACGTCACAGCAGCGCCTCCTGAACCAGTTCACCTCCTCCGACCGGTTTCTCCTCTCTGCTGCACCATCACACTGAAACCTTACACTCAAACACGGCGGTGGAGGGAGGATCCACTTCCTTTACTGCAGTTAAAGTAGACCGCTAATAATAATAAAAACCAAACTGTGTTAAAATACAATGTGTCAAATCAAAGGCATGCATTGAAAAAAATAAATATATATAATGTTTTAAATGATCAGTATGGAAATCATGTTAGACAAAATGTGAAAAAGGTATGTCCATTTGAAAAGCACGACTGCTACTAAAAGTAAGTAAAAATCTAAATAAAACATCCGACAAAAAATACAGATAAAGCTCAAAATTATTAAAACAATAAAAACAAACAACCAAAAACCTCAGAATTATTTGCAAAACTGAAAAAAATATCAAAAACTCAATATTGTAAAAAAAATAATGAAAAATAAAAAAAAAAGACCCAAAGAAACAAAATTGTAAAAACAACAAAATAGATACAAATAGAAAGACAATGGAAAAACTCGAAGTTGTAAAAAAGGCACCCCCCCCCCCAAAAAAAACACACAAAATCGCAAAAAAATTAATTAAAACTCCAAACTCCAAATTAAAAACCTCCAAATTTGATTTAAAGACTTCAGTGTTTATCAAAATACTTTTCACTCATTTTACATAAATTGACAGATTAATTAACCAACTAATCATTTCGGCTGTAGCCTACTTGTGAAAACTGTTTGGTAATTTAATTTATAACAAACATTATGTTTTGTAAACTCTTCTCATGTTTTATAACGCAAAAAGCGTAATTTGTAGTGTGACCACGTCTGTCACATAAATGTAGTGAAATAAAAGTACAATATTTCTCTCTTAAATTTAGTGGAGTACAAAATATAAAGTGGGATGAAAAGAAAATACTCAAAGTACAACTATCTCAATTTGTACTTAAGTACAGTACTTGAATAAATTATTAATAAAATCAATGCAAGAGAGGACTTGTCCAGAGATGGCTACAGCACAGAAATGCAGTGCGGTCGCCCCCCGTTGGTTTATTAAACAAAGTCCACACAGTACCAGTCCTGCAGCTGTGGGCGCTTTATTTATAAAAGTCACTGTTCCCTGTCACCCTCATTCCCCCGCAGTCCTCTACACGTGTGATGTACGCACAAAGCTGCCAGTCACTGTGTGAGTCTCTAAAATGAACTGCTGTAACCCTGTAGTTGCATGCAAAAGCTTAAAGCCAGCTATAGGAATGCTTTTCTCTGAGGCTAGCCTTTGTCATACTGTAGAGCAATTTATAATTGCTGTTTCTGATTTTTTTATTACTGGGTAACCTCAACACAATTAGACTTTAAAGGAAATATTGCAAAATGTTATAGCAAAAAACATTGTCTTGAGATTAAGAATGTTTAAAAACCATTTAACTATTCATTATTTCAGGGAGACCTGATATGAAGCAGAGCACTGAACAGAGAGTACAGTTCAATCCCGTTACACAGGTCAAACAACAATCTCAGGCTGATAAGGGAAAACAGTGACGAGTCTGGGGCCATTCAGAAGACATTTCTCTCTGTCTTTCTTGGCACCGAATTCCTGAAATACATCTCAGTTTTCAAAAACTATCTGAAGCTATGACTATATGGTTTTAATCAGAAAGCAATGACAATGACGGTCTTTTCAAGACTTGTAAATATGCAAACTGTAACGTAATTAGCTGAAGTAGTACTTTAAAAAACAACAGTGACTACCATTCATTAGCCGTAAGTAACTATAGGGTTAAATACAGCCAAAACATCATTCCACAAGCGTAATTGCAGTTCATTGGCAAGTGAAGTACCATATACCTTATTTATTAATATGAATTTATTTTATTTCATTTTTCTTTTTATCGCTTTTTTGTTTGAATGGCTTTTTTGTTTGTTTTTTGTTTAGGTCTTTTTATGTGTATTTATTTATATAGACATTTTGAGTCTTACAGTTTGCATTTTCTGCCCTCCTGTTTCAATTTTTTGAATCCCGTACATCTGGTAAGACTGTTTGGCTCAATGTTGTTATTATTAATTATTATAATTATTATTATTATTGCCTTCTGATTGTCTGGTTTATGCTGTCTTCACTTGTCAAAGCACTTCGTACACCCTTTTTTAAATGTGCTGTGTAAAGTATTATTTTTATGATTATAAGAAATGGTGTTAATTTTAAGAAGCACCATACGGAGTAAAAATGCTCAATGATAAACATGATCAGATTTTTTTTTTTTTTACACAAGTGGAGCAATGCTGACTTATTCCAGTCACTAGGGAATTAGAAATGCATGTTGTAATGTCACATTTTCCACTATAACAAACACCACCAATTACTGTAAGTGTTATTTTTAAAATGTTCCTTATGTGGAGAAATCCATGAATGAGAAGAGTGTCAATACTGCAGGCTAATGGAGTCTTGAAATGCTGCCATCTTCTGGTGAAACATAATTAAATGTTGAACATTTCTTACTCAGCAATGAGTTTTTTAAAACTACAATTTAAAAAGTGGTCTTGCTTTCAAGATAGAGTAAAGCATTTTTTTGCACCACATGGTTGTAATAATATTCCTATAAATTAACCTGTGACCTAGACTTGGTAAGAATCAGGTCAACACTGTATAAAAATCCCCTAACAGTCCACTGTGCCTCGAGTCTCTCCTCTTCTTCTGTAAATAAGGCCTGCGCAGAATTTATGCACCTGAGAGCACCTGTTCACAGTAAATTATATATATAACTGACTGTTTCAGAAACAAAATGCAATTCATTTCTTTTATTTTGTTAAATAAAGGACTTATTTCCAACTTTAGTGAAATAACCTGGTCCAGTTTTACAAAAACAAAAAAAACCCCTGTTAACCAAACACACTATACATGTAAAAATGCTATTCTTTTTGTGACAATGAAATTTTCCCTTTGACCGTCCCATCACTGAAATTAACCTCTGACCTACACAGGCATTGCATTAACAGAAATCAATTAAAGTGACTATATAAACCCTTTTAATTAGGGATGCATAGTAATAATAATAATACTGGCATGTCAGCGGTATCAGCAGATATAATATACTTATTTCTGCTGATATCACAAACCAATAATTTATTTTTTTTTGTAATTGTCAAAGTGAACTGGTAGTATTTTTCTTATTTTGCACAATGAATGAATATTACATACACTGAAATGCATTGTATTTTATGTCTCCATCTGCTGCTGGACCGTCACATTAAGAGTATGCATAGTATCATGTTAATTTCACTAATGAAGAGACTTGATGATCACTAAAATAATGTGGAGATAAAAGTGGATGTATCAATATCAGTATCAATTATCAGCTAAATTTGTTGTCTTTATATCGGCATATCAGCAAAAAATCCCATATTGTGCATCCCCACTTTTAATCTTGGACAAACATTTAATGTTATTGTTTAGTATGTTTCAGTGAGAGCATAGTGTGATGATTTGATACCGTGACACATAATTCAGCTGTCTAATATCATGACAAAACCATATTTTATTCAGCAAATAAGGCATGAGCGTCAGTGAAACTGCATTTAGATGTCACATCTAAAGTAATAATTCACTTTAAAAAATGCTTATAGTTCCTGCCTGATGATTAGCATAGTTTGCCACACAGACTGGAGGCAGAGAGAGACCTGCAGTGTAATGTTAGATCATTAGATGTAGTTACAGTTACATTAAATCTTAAGGCCACATAAGACCTTTATGTGACGGTATGTCGGCACTTTGGCTGCTTGTGAGGTAGATAAAGAGGTTTGTCTTTGACTGTTTACACTAAGAATTTTTTCTTTTCAGTGTAAAGTTCAGCTCATTGTACGGTCAAGAGAGATTTAGCATAGAGAATACCGGCGAGTTAATTCATCTCATCCGTTTTGTGTTTCTACCAAGGAAGTTCGATCCCGTCCCAGCTGTACGCCTTGCCTGTCTTTTCGATGTTCAGAGTGTCTATGATGCTCATCAGACAGTTCACAGAGTGTTCGGCGCTGAACAGTTTGTCTTTTGGCACGTTCTTGTGATACGGTCGAGAGAGGTCTGTGTTGACCGTCCCTGGATGTAAGGACACACACACCACCTGGAAAAAAAACAGAAACGAGTTCATCAGCTCTATAAAATAAAGGCCATGGGTATATTATAATAATAATAATAATAATAATAATAATAATAATAATAATAATAACAACTGAAAGCTCTGTTTTTAAAGGTGCTACATGAATAAAAAGTGCTTTGACAAACAAAGCAAAGCAGAAGGAATAAGGGTTTCTTGCAGAGCCAAATGATAATGCTGACAAAATTTAAAGTTTAAGTAAACAAGAGAGAAACAATTACAAAACAAAAACAACAATAACAACCCATACCAATAAGAATTAATATAATACAAATAATACAAAGAATATCTGCAGTAAATACAGAAATAAAACATAATAACATAAATAACATAATTAAACACGATCAAGACAGAGTAAAAGACTGCATTAAAAGATAAATTAAAAGGGCATAAAGGCAAGTCTAATGGTTTTTAATAATGATTTAAATGAAGTCACTGATTCTGCAGCCTTATCTCCTCAGGCAGGTCCTTCCAGAGCCGAGGCGCCCTGATGGCAAACGCACCATCACCGCAACATTTATGTTTTGTAGCCTGGGACCAGACCCAAACCAGCTTTAAGCAATCAGTAAAATATTAAAATCAATTCTAAAATGAACAGGGAGCCAGTGGAGGGAAGCTGTATGTTAAAACCTGTGAGAAGCCCAGCTGCCTGTTCTGAACTAGCTAAAGAGAGATCTTTGATTAATACCAGCAAGGAGGGAGTTACAGTAATCAGGTCTGGAAAAGATGAATGTATGGATGACTTTTTCCAGGTCTGAGTGTGAGAGCATGTATAAAGGCATCCCGCATGCCTCTCCACATACGTTTTGTCTGCTGGTCTTGGAAAAGAGAAAAAGGCAACCAATTGTCTCCACTCTTGTCACATAATATGAATGTTAAAGCAACTATGACAACACTCAAACCCACCTTGGGTCGACTGCGGCCCAGCTCTATGGACAGATTCCTGGTCGCCATGTTGAGAGCTGCTTTAGACATTCTGTAGCTGTACCAACCACCGAGACCTAAAAGGAGTGAAAGGAGAGAGGAAAAAGCTCAGATAAAGACCAGTGAGTCATACCATGATATACCAGCATGCAACCATTACCAGAGTAACCACCACTAACACAATACCCACCGTTGTCACCAATGGACCCCACTTTGGCGGTGATGTTGACGATGATGCCGCTGTGCTGTTTGGATTTCTCTGCAGGCTGTTGACCAAAACTACCCCCACCTTTCTGAAGGAGCGGAGCAAAATACTTGGCCATGACCAGGGGACCCACTGTGTTGGTCGTCAAGGTGGAAATGATGCCCTGAAATTCAGATCTTAACAATTAAAAAATGAACCTCTGGATAGATAAGGGATACATGATTGTGTTTGTGCATTGAGTGCCTGAAAAAAACTGCAGAAGAAATGATCTCCTTAAAACTTCAATGCAGAAAAACTCAGTACAAAAATTCATTTAACAAAAAAACATCTATTGGTACAGAACTTTAAAAGAACATGTGAATGTTGCACCCAGCGGCATTTAATTTCATTAAAATCTCAGTCTGAATGGAATTAATTGACACTGCCTCCTGCTGTTTTCTGTGGCGTAAACTGAAGACCTATACCTTTAATATCTCTTTTTTATTTTAAATAACATTTCTGCCTTTATTTTAAATTGTAATCCTTGGATTTTACCTCATATAATCCCTGCTATTTAATATTATTCTATTTCATTTATTCATCTTATTTTTATTTTATAGACTTTTATTTAAGCTATTTTTGTTTCTTTGTTTGCTTTTAAACATATTTTATTGTCTTGCAAATCTTGATGTATATTTGTCTTTTCCTTTAAATCGTGTCTGTGATCATTTAATTTTGCCATGTGAAGCACTTTGGGCTGCACGTTTGAATAAAAGGTGCTGTAATGTTGAGTTGAGTTTGAGTATTTTAATGGAAGCAACCACTGAGGCGAAATTAACATAAAAATTTAAATGACCTTCACAATAATATGATCTTGTACATTCTATTAATGCCGAATTTACAGTTAGATCCTAAATATTCTTCTAAGATAATAGTGTCTCGCGATATTATTGGACATTTCCTAAATAAGTCAGGTCAATTTTAAACAACAGAATTTATTAAGGAAGTCAAGGGGGGTCAATATTGAGGGTCCACTGACACTACAACGGTCTGTCCTAAGTCCAAGGACCCTTTAAGAAATCACTGTTATGGGTCCTCACTTATCACAAAACCTGACAATTTTAACTGACCCCCATTAAATATGATAACCTTAACTGAATTGAATTAAAAGCACATTTAATAAAAGTCTATAAAATCAGACAATACTGTGCATCAGTTACATTCCACTTTTTATAATAAGATAGCAGCTCAAAGTGTCCTCACACCATGCCTTACCTGAGCAGAAACATCCCTCAGGCTGGTCTCTCCTTTTCCGGACGGATGAAGCATCGCCGAGGAGTTGACGATCAGATCCAGCCGGCCGAAGCTCTCCTTAACCCGGTCCGCAGCTCCGCGGATGTCCTCCTCCCGGTTCACGTCCAGTTTGAGGACGGTTATTCTGCCCGGGTGTTGTCCGGCCAGGTCCCGCAGCTCGGCCGCTCCGTCCGGGTTCCGACATGTCGCTATAACGGCGGCGGGGGTTTTGTTTTTCAGGATGTGTTTGCAGAATTGAAGCCCCAGTCCTCTGCTGGCTCCTTGTATGAGCGCCACGGGGGAAGCCATGACAGAAGTGACGTAACACTGAGGGCGGAAGGATGGAGAGTAGTAGTGTTTGATGCCTTCACTTCCGCCTGAAACGTCGTAATTTTGAACTTTCCGGGAAAGATAGCAAAAATATATGCGGATTAGTGACTTTTAAAAGGCATATAGGCTCCGTTGACAGGTTTTGTCTATGTCAGCGCTGAAATGTGCTTTTAAATCATAATTTGACTTTTTTTTAATATATAAAAGTTGGCGCTAACGAGGATAACGTGAAGGCAGCATGTTTCACAACAAGCAAAGTGCGCTCTCTGTTGGTCATATGGAGGGCACTTACACAACTCTGATTTATGCACTTTTCTATTTTGGTGCACTCAGTTAGAAGTATAAAAATAATTTGTCTTATATTCAAACACTCCCAAAACTTCACCTCACGTTTATAGACCTCCTGTTGGGCTTTTTCTTTAATGTTAGAATCTGGTCACTGTAACACTATTATTGCTATAATAATAATAATAATAATAATAATAATAATAATAATAATAATAATTATAATTATTCCGTTCTTTACTATGCGTTAATTCAATTATATAAATGCATCTAGATAGATGAATAGAAGTATAGGGCACTTTATGGAAAACGAAAACAAGAGCATACTCCTATGTTTTTGCATGTTTATTTAATTTATCCAGAAATTCGTTGTAGGTTACCGGAAAGAATGATACATACAAAACAAATGACATAAGTAAACAGCAACATCAAAAAATTTACTTGATCCGTGGAGGTATCATGGAAAAATATATAGCGTTTGACATTTATCCTCCAGTCCAGAAGGCGGCGGTACCGTCCTCATTACATCCGATATGAAAGCATTTGCGATTGAAAATGAAATGTAAAATGAAAAAAATAAAAATACAACTATACGAAAATACATATTTTAATATTATTCTACAAATAAAAAAAAATAATCATAAAATATAGAAAATAGACAATTAAATCTCGTCAAGCCCAAGCCGGAAGAGGGACCGGTTGCCTAGCGACCAGTGGAAGTGTAGCGTCAGTTAGCTAGCTAGGCTAACCTGCTAACACATCTAATATGCTCCGTGAAACAGCTTATAAATGCCACCAAAAAGAAAAGGACCTTTGCAGCTTGTCCAGAGAGAAGTGGACGAAATCAAAAAACAGGTTAGTCGCAGAATTGGGCTTTCTTTGGTGTTTCTCGCGGTTAAGTTTGAACTCAACAACAGTGGGATTGAATGACAGACTGACAGTAACTGATTCAGCGATGACACCAACAAAGTGATCATGAGCTATAACACTTATCAGCTCCGTGTGTGGGATAAACGTCTTTGTCAATTTTGCTGTTAGCTAAAAGCCCTTTACAGGTGTGCCTCTTGCTCGCATAAAAGTCAAGAATTGGCTGAAGATGAATCACGTTTGGCGGTTGATTATTTCAGTAAGAAATGTAAACAAAGTTAAAAGTTAAAGAGAATTTCCCTTTACAGTTAGTACCCTTTGTTAAAGACGTGAATACCGACTTTTCTGAAATACACTAAGAAAAAAGTCTCATGACTTGTTTAATGAAGTTGTAAGTGTAAAGGTAGGTAAACGTGAAAATGCGAGATTATTAAACGAGTATTGGCCGGGAGCAGAAGATATTTGTTCTTCACACAACACAACACAACACAACACAACACAACACAACACAACACAACACAACACAACACATACAAAGTGCAGGATCACATGATGGCTTGTCGTTTTGCTGCAGGAGAAAACATACAGAATATATTACAGATATGAGACATGTTTTTAGCTATGTCATTAAACATCAAGTATAAAAACTACAAGATGCAATGATGCAAAAAATGTACAGATGCAATTCAAGTTTGACTGCACATTGGTTTCAACACCCCTTTGTTCTCTGCCAACTGATCTTTTAATTCTTCTTATTTAGGTTGACAGTCTGTTGAAGGATGTGCAGAGTCAGGCTGGATCCACAGAGGAGGCATTTCGGAGGTAAACAGCTCTAACAGAGCCACGGGAACATCTTTTTAAAGTGATGCATTGAGGTTTGATTTTTGTCTAAATGTCCATTTCCAAACAGATGTCAAGAACTGCAGATGTCTGCAGAAAAAGCATTAAATACACTGAAGAAACTGACCAAGGTTTGTGCTTTACTGTCAATAAACTGGTGAACTACTATTTTATTATTAAACGTCTTCTTTGTATAAAGTGTATGTGGTACAATATTCAGATCTATTGTTTGACTTATGTCAGTTGTTTTTATCCTTAAAATTGACATTATTTTTTGTCCCAAATCAATATAATCCTGTTTTCTGAAAGGGGATATCCCCGAGAGTCCAAGAAAGTCAGATATTGGTGACTTGGACATTGTGTGATTTTTTTTTTTTAAGATTTCTGACATTAATTTAGCAGCTAAAATTAATGTTAGAAAACTTGCCTCATTTTCTAGGCAGATGAGCTGGCTCCAGTGGGGAACTATGATCAGAGGAAGCAGGAGGAGGAGAGACGCCTGCAGAACATCTTGGAGCTTGTAAACACCCTCTCTCTGGAGCTTTCACCACCAGGACCCAGTACTGCTGCAGGGTGTGTGACCTGCATGTTCTCTGCAAAGAAAATACAGAAAAAGTGGTCAATTATGATTGTTTTAGTTTGTACATGCTCTTTTTATGATCCAAGTATATATATCATATTCATTGTTTAAGTGGCCTAATTTTCCTGCAACAAATTGAATCTGCATGTATCCTTTGTATAGAAATATTAGCACTGGTTTAAATTCATGAGTTTGACATGTAATCCAAATTTCACATATGTTTTCACATTACTGTGTTCTGATCCACAGTGATGTTTCAAAGGAAGACACAGAGGTGGAGGATGATGATGAGGATGATGATGAAGAGAGTAGCGATGATGATGATGATGATGATGATGAAGCCAATGATGGAGATGAGAAGCAAGCTGTGAAATCGCCGTCTCAGTCAGACTCTCACATCTACACAGCCCTGAGTGATTTCAAAGGAGAACAGGAGGGAGATCTGTCTGTTCAGGTGAAGTACTGCCTGTTTCAGAGATAAAGCACAGACTGGCTAAAAAAAGCAGTGCCTAAAATGTATACAATAAGAGGCTCGGTTTAGTTGTTCCTATCTTTCTAGCATCTCAAAAAGTTGCATTGTATTACATGTACTAGCAGAGGAGGGTGCTCTTGCTCCCCAAATCGTATGTGCACATCCCTGCAGGGACAATTTAAGTCAAATAAAGACTGACAGGGAAAAAGTATGAAGTCAAGTATTCCTGACAAGCTTGTCAACTCCACACGTCTTTAATTTTGAGCTGAGAAAGTATGTTTGTTAGTAATGCATGTATAACGTGAAGTAACTTGACTTTGTTTCCCTGCTGATTTCAGAGAGGGGAGGTGTTGAGGATTATCAGGAAGACGGCAGATGGATGGTGGCTGGCTGAGGACGCCAAAGGCAACAGAGGAGTGGTTCCAAAAACCTACCTGAAGGTACACAAGCTGCTCGACATCTGCATCACATCATACTTTCTTGTGTTGGTAATTTTAGATGTAAGTAGCTGCAGTGTGTTGATGTAAATGGGTGAAATTTAAGAGTTTTTGCCACTAATTTTTTTTAGCTTGGCTCTGGTGTTGATGATGAAGAAGATGATGATGACGATGATGATGAAGATGAGGAGTCAGAGTCAGATGGTGACGAACTGGCTGACGACCAAGAGAAACAGGGGTTCTTTATTTTAACCTATTTTCATTTAGATTTTGTAGATTGCTTGTTTTAATATGTAACCTCGTCAGGGGTTCTGAATGGGAATTAGAGGCAGCTCCCAAATCTATGACTGACACTTATTAACTATCAATCAATTAAATTTTAATTCTTTTCTTCAACAGCACTTCTCCACATTCCAACTGGAGTACTGTCAAAAAGGCTTTGACTGAGGTAAATATCTCCAAACTACAAGTACTACTCCTGATGTTACTGTAATCTTCCTACTGACAAATATTAAACCCACTCATTATGTAGTATAGCGCTGGACTGAAAAGGTCAGAGCTTCAAAGCTTTATTCATAACACTGACATCTGAATTCTAAATCAGCTTGTATGCTGATGCAATATTACAGCACTGTTAATTACAAGTTGATAGAATAAATGATGAACCATTCCCTTCAAATTGAGGATTTTATTTCATTTGTTTGGTTGATGATGTCACAAATATGACAAAAACATATATTTGAAGCTTTATTTAAAGAAGCTTTGAATGTAAAACATGACATTCGGTACAGCCCGAATCATATGTACGATGATTCATGTTTTTTACTCTCTCTCTCTGTGTGTGTGTGTGTGTGTGTGTGTGTGTGTTTGTGTTTGTGTGTTTGTGTGTGACAGATTGATGCAACAGATGTGCTCTCTGCTATGGGGGCTATACCTTCAGGATTCAGACCATCAACTCTCAATAAATTGCTGGTGGAGGAAGGTCATTATACCCTCTGTAACACACATACACACACATGCACTCACACATACTCAGACACACACACACACACACACACACACTTATTTTAAACTGACAGGCTTGCAGGTGCTTTTTACAGCTGAATTCCACCACACTTGTCTCAGAGCACACTATTAATTAATTATTCGCAATTAACGGATTATTTTCTTGATTTATCAATGAGTCGTTCTGTTACAAAATGTCAGAAATTGTAAAATGCAGATCATGATTTCCCAGAGTCTAAACGACCTCCTCTGAACCAATCAAAGAGCAACAGTCATGCAGTAAGAAACAGAGGCAGAGAGGCCATTTCGGTGATTCCTTCACAATTTATACCACCGCCACTACAACGTCCAGAGTATGCCTGTCACTGTTAGTACTAGTAGTTGTTTAACTAATGAATGCCATATGATTTAAAAGCAAGCAGTAACCCTTTTTTTTCTAGGTATAACATACCGAGCAAGTCACTATATTCAGCCAGAGCTCAGCCAATCACAGCTCTCCTTTAGTGACCTCTTCCTGGATCCAGACACGGGCAGGGTGAGGCGCTCTCTCTGCTTCTGTCTCTCTCATCGTCTCTGTGATTAATAGAGATGATGTTTTTTGGTTTCTCACACTGCGGACCATCCACCATGAACATGCTTCTTTGATAAAAACACTTCATATTTCTGTTAATCTTCACTTTCCTGTTCTGTCTCGTAGGTTCGTGCTCGGCAGGTCAGGACTTGTGTTTGTTTCAGTTTGTGGAGCTGCAGGATGATTCCTACTCCTGGCGTTGGAGTTCAGGTCCTCAGCAGACACATCCGCCTCTGTGCCTTTGATGGAACTCAGGTGGAGTATTTCTGTTGAATATAAAGCCACACTGTACTTCCTGACCCGAACCAAGTCTCTGAAGCATGGAAACAATTAAATAAATATTTTTAAAATAAATTATACACAAAATCAGTGTATAGTTGCATGTTTCTCTGCAACTTTCTCTGTTGCTGTTTTACATTATCAGCCCCTTATGATTTGTTAGTTTATTCATCTGTTGCAACATTTCAGACAATTCTTATTAATTTATGACGCAAATCAGGGAAATTATGAAATTATAACATTTTGTTATTCAGACCAGACTTTATTGCTTTTCACCCTGTTTTTTTGTCTAAGGGTTTTTTTTTGTTGTTGTATTTTTAATGAGCTGTATTTGTGTTTCAGGTTTTGAGTAACATCCACACAGTGAGAGCATCCTACAACTCCAAGAGCCCCAAAACCTGGAACTTCTCTCCAAGGGTATGTTTTCAGCATTGTAAATGTGGAATTACAAGCTGTTATTTTCTCTCTGTTGTGTGGTGTTGCTCAAACCGCATTTTGAACCAAAACTCTGATGATTGGCACTGAGATGCAGTGCTAAAATTCACTCTATCTTGGACTTACGGTTGAATTTAAGTCTGAAATCCAGCATTTTAATGTGTGTGTGTGTGTGTGTTTGCTCCAGATGACAGGTATCCTACCTGCCCTCCTTGATGGAGACTGCTTCCTTCGCTGCAACTCTGCATCTCCTGATCTCGGTATCCTCTTTGAACTGGGAGTCACCTTTATACGCAATGTGAGAACAAACACACACATACAGATACACTTGGTAGTGATGAGATTAAGTCAGTGCAGACAGGACACATAAAATCACACAGGAAATGAGAAATTGCTATACTGAGCGTTTTTTTGTTGTCATGGAAGACATCTTAGCAGAAATTCTAATTACTGATAAAGCAGTTTTTGGAAAAGCAGCTGTGTGTGATCTTCTGTGTGTGTTTTAGTCTACAGGTGAGAGAGGGGACCTGAGCTGTGGCTGGACTTTCCTCAAACTGACTGATGATGCTGGAAATCCACTCCCCAACAGGTACACACACATACAGCATTTCATGGTACAAAAGCATCCGTGCATACACTGCACACAGTATTAGATCCACAAAAATGCCAGGACACTGTTTTGTACACGTACTCATTCATGTAGCCAGCCACATACATACTCACAATATGTATTTTTTCATACACACAGACACAATCTTACAGTGTAAATAGCACACAAATGCAAGGGCACACACATTTTTGTTTAAAGTCATCTATTCTTCTTTTTATATACATGTCCAGTTTGAAAGAATGAATACATAACTGAAAATGAAACATACCTACTGAATTAGCGATGTGTACTTAATGCTTTAAAATCTAATTTATTGCCTTGCAAAAGCAATAAAAAAGAAAACAATAAAAAAGTGACATATTTTTGTCCTGCACCTGCGTGACTGGATGTGCACACACTAGTTTCCCTTTTAAAATTGAATCCTAATCCTAATCTAATGTGTAGGACCTATGAGCTGCCAGTGAACGGAGGCACTCCCTATGAGAAGGATGTAGCGATGGAGGCATCAGTCACCAGAGGAAGTAAGAAGACACAGCAGAGCTCAACACTTGCAGCACATGTGTGACAAAAAGCTTAAATCAAAGCTCAGTATTAGCATTTGTTAGATTTGAAACTTGCTCAGTACATAAAAAACTTTTTGTAAACTTTGATTTCATTAGTATGACCAGCATGTTTTCTCTCTTCTGTTCTCCTCTCAGCTCCAGCTGGTGTTTTCCAGCAGATGCTTCAGGCCAGGCGGCAGCCCAAACTCATTGTGAAGTTGAAATCGGCCAACAGCCGGACCAGAACGCAGCTCAGGTGGGGGGATCAGCACGAAAATCTTCGAAGATGTGCAGTGGACTTTGTTATTTAATTTAAAAACAATAAATGTGTACAAGTATGTTTTCTTCTTCAGTCTCCTTCCGGACACTCTGCTGCACTCTCTGAGCTGCGTCCACCTGCTGGCTCTACACAGGCAGCTGCTGGCCGACGCACTGCTGATGGACAGGCCTACCATGCAGGATGCAGGTAACACACACACACACATACACAATGACTTATCTAAATCGTAGATATTCATAGTTGTTTGAAATATTTCAAATAACTCTGTGTTTTTCAGATCTGATATGCAGTCCTGTACTTTCTACCTTCCCTGTGCTGTTGGACCAACCAGACCTGCTGGATGCTCTCAGGGTCAGTAGGGAGAACATAAGAGTTAAATCTATTCCTTTCAACCAAATAATAAATCTTTAATTTATAATAATTTGTGAACATTTCATGCCAACACCTCTTAATAATGGTGTACAATATAAAATAAATGTGTATGTATTCTTTCAGACTGCCTGGCTGGGTGCTGAGACAAGCATGAGCAGAGCACAGAAGGTCAGAGTGTGTGTGTGTGTGTGTGTGTGTGTGTGTGTGTGTGTGTGTGTGCGCGTGTGTGTGTGTGTGTAGTACTGATAGTGACCTGTAGAGGGTGCTGACAGTTTGAGTAATCTGTGTTTTGTGCTGACCAGGTGTGAAAATAAACTGTTCCTTCCTTCCTCTGTGTTTGCAGAGAGACCTGTCCTATTTAAAACAGGAGTTTGTTAAAGTCTACATTTCATCCGTCTACTTCCTCCTCCACTCGCCCTTGCTGCCCTGTCATCGCTGGGCGGACCCGCCATCAGAGGAGCAGCGAGCCAGAGTCATCTACACCACTTTGGATGCTCTCAAAAACACCCAAAGCAACACCGGCAAATGTGGAAGCCCAGAGGTCTTTGTCGACCCTGAGCGTCAGCATCTCGCCTTCGATATCACAGAGTTGACCTTTGACCTCCTCCATGTGGCGCGGTGACATCAAATCACTTAGAAGGAAGGTTGATTATTTTCAGAGTTCATTTTAACGTAAAATCATGTAATCAAGTATATTCTAGACATAGGTGTGGTTTATTTGATAAACAAATAAAGCCCTTAAATGTGCCATAAACACATTTTGGAACCAAACTTAAAGAATAAGGCTGGTGATATTTTATATTTTTGTAACTGTCAATAAATCCAATGAAAAGACTAAAAACAAAAATGTTTCATTTCATTTCTTAATACTTTCAGACTTTTAATCACAAGTAAATAGTGTTTTTGTTGGGGACTATTTTCAGCTGTGCATTAATACACATGTGGTGAATGGAGCTCAAAATAAACTACAGTATGCATGTTCTTTGTGATGAAGAAACAAGTGACCTAGTGTAATCAGGTCCCTCACTGACATGTTTTTGATTGTTTTTGAACAACAACAGATGGCACGGAGGAATCAGTGATGTCAGCTTTGGATTCACAAAGAATATATAATTGGATCAATTCATTGTATGTTAGTTTTTTCGGGTGGATTTGTTGCTTCTACTCTGTATTGCACAGGAAACACGGCTATTAAATGAAGGCAGGGCACGTGCTTTGATCCCACGGGAGCTTTGGGGTATGATCAGTGTAACTGGAGCAGACAGCGCTCTTTGGTCTTTGCTCTTTAGGTGCTCTGTCTTCAGCCTCCTTATGCTCAAATGGATGGAGGCCAATATACATTTCATTACATATACATTCATTGCTTTTTGGCAAGTTGACCAGACTTTACTTCTCATGTGTTGTAGCCAAATGTTATGATGCACTATGACACAAAGTCCCAGCTTTCATTTAATAACTTTGACAGTGAAGTGGTCTCTTTTTTTTGAAAACTGCAAACATAACACACAGTGCATGCACAAAGACATTTCTGTGAACCTTCTGATTACATGGACGCTGATTATAGATAATGAACCTGGTAATTGACTGTGAAATAAAAGCAAATGTGTACAATGCTATCGTCATCACCAAACATCCCTGTTTAACAAAATCATGCCGTAAACTCTGCTCCTCTTAAAGTAAACACTAAAACGGACTACAGTAATAAGGCAGTGAGACTCTGTGCCAAGAGCAAAACAGATTTCTGTAATAATAGAGTGTTTTTTTATACTGACAATTACTGCCAAATTTTTATTTATATTTTAATAAACATATTAAAGTCAGTTGTTGATTTGTTACAGACTTTATTGTACACTGTTTTCTAGTCTGCCATCTGACTGGTCACTGAGTAGCGACTTTCATCTCCACCTATTAGTTCATTTGTTGTGTGTGTGTGTGTGTGTGTGTGTGTGAGAGAGTGTGTGTGTGTGTGTGTCTATGGTGTCGAGTTACAGGGTATAAGAGCAGTGTTCAGAGTTAATAATTAGAGTGCTGTCGTCTTTTTTTAGCCTGGTATAAAAGAACAGGAGCAGTGAGAGGCTGGCTCAGTCTGGGCGCTGACAGGCTCAGATTATCCATCAGTTTGTAGTTTCACATCCTATTAAGATGAATCATAACAAGTGATACAACAGTTCATCATACAATAACCTTTGTGTTAGCATAACAGTCATTGAAACAAAATGGAAATTATTCGGCCCAAAGCTTTAGAAAGTATGCAGGTTAAATAATCGATCATAAGTCTTGGGTTATGACTTTTAAAAATGTTGAGATGGCATTTATATATTTTAATGACTCAAGAATAAATATAAAAACTGTATTTAAATTGGAAGATTATTTTTAATGTGGTCTTCATGGTTTAAAGGTTGCAAGAAATGTTGCAATTCCCACCTTCACAACATCCTAGCAAGGTGGACAGATCTGTTTGGAGACCAATAACAAGGAAAACAAATGTGCATATTTAGATATATAATGTCAGTAAGCATCACATAATGTGTGTTTTTTAATCTGGTGGAAGGATTTTGCACTAAAAGTTGATTCGACAAATATATGATTGGTTATAGTGTGATACACTGTGCCCACCCCGTTGACGACTCCAAAGTCCGGCACCTTGAATGCTGTCTCTCATGATTTTTTCTTCTTTTCATTTCGTTGACTTAAAGAAATAGTTCAGCACACCACAACTTAAAACACACTCACATTTAACCCACAACCTAACCTCTAACTAACAAATGAGACACTGAGGAAAATGTCCTCATGCTCCTGGAAAGATCTCAGTGTCTCATGTCCATAACTTCAGACGAGCCTTTCTTTGGTGCAGTGTTTGCTGGTAAATAATAATGCATATCCTGTATTTCCACATTCCAGCGCTGTTGCCATGGTGCCTGTGGTGACCAGTGATCGTTGCTTATTGTTGGGAGAAAAAAAACTGGCTTACCATCAGAGTAATAGAATATCTTAAGGCTGCAATAAACAAAGGAGGAAAACGCTTTGAGCAGCTCAGGCAGGACGGAAGTTGTAGAATTACCTCACTGTTGTTGCTTTAATCACATAGAGACATCATGTTGACACAGAAACATGGAGCAGATTTATTTGTTGGCTGTTGATTAAAGCTTTTTTCATCCACTACTATGCATTACACAAGAAATTACTATTGACAACTTCTTCTTTGCTTATCACTGCTGGTCTGCTGTAAACAGATTGTGTCTGAAAAAAACATGAAGATTTATTTCTGCAGTTATTATATTAACATTATTGACACATATTTGATTCACTAATATGATCAAAAGCAACACTTTTTGTCTGTGATCATAAATATAATAAAAAATGATTACATTCTGACAAGAAACTAAAACAAAGCACTGCATAAACAAATAATAATGATAAAACAAAAGTAATCTATACAGATTTTTTCAAAAGAAAGTGCTTTACAAAAACAATCAACAATGATCAAATCTAAGTTTAAAAGCTACATATGGAGCAAATGAGATATAAATGAAAAAGAGTAGTAAATAAAACAAACAAATAAATAAATAAATACAACAAAAAATAAAATAAAGACACTAAAAAGCTCATCACAATTTACCACTTATTATTATTCATTCATATTTATTCAGTTTGAATAAATAATCAAGTCTATATGATGATTTGATGATCTGAAAAAACACAGTTCTTTAAAATGTTTGTTTTCCTACAGGGAAATGTATTTGTACTGTGGGCACTGAAAAACAACATACAGTGTGCACTAAAAACACAATCATTAAACAACTAATCATTTCAGAACATCCTTTGCTCTCATTTACCACATTATTTATCAGTATTGTTACAAAAACGTCATTGTTTGCATGAGTTAGAAGCCTGTACTGCGGTGATACTCAACTTACTGCCCACGGGCCACATCTGGCCTGTGACAGGGAGGAAAGTAACCTGCTGACCATTTTCTAACTCACAGAGACAGAAAACTGATTCACACAGGCAAGTTTTTTGGATTTTGAAAAGAAATACCTGAGTAGACATTGAAAAAACAACCCACAAAAATATAGCTTATCATTGTATTTTTTTTATTATTATTTTTTATAAGTTTCGTGGGAGGATCCTCCAGAAATCTGGACTAGACTTCCTGAATGTCCAAATGCTTCTCAAATCTTCCTAAGGCCGCTGTTTACATCTGACCAGTGTGGGGCTGCTGAAACTGGATTTGCCTCATTTAGTTATTTTATCTGATGAATATTATTAATGTTTGATCATTAACTGGCCCCTGGCCTTATCTCAGTTTTCAAAAGTGGCCCCCATGCCAAAACAAGCTGAATATCCCTGCTGTATGGGCTGAGTGTAAAAGCCCTCTTTGTTGAGATTCATTGAAAAAAATTGGAAAAGTGATGTATGAAGATATTAATCTTGAATAAGTTGTATAAATATGTATAACCTGGCTTCAGTGCAGACAGTACAGTAACTCAAAGGCAAACTGAAATGCAATCCATCTGCTAATCTCTGAATTTTGGCCATTATTGTGTGTAGAGGAATGATACTCAGCACAGACAGAGCAGCTCACTTTCGACATGACTGTAAAATATTGAGACATTCTCACCCACTTTTCTTTGTGTCCCAGGAGGACCATTGTGTCTGAGGAGGAGGACGAAGGGGAGGAAGAGCAGGTTTAGCAGAAAAGTGGGAGTTTCCGGGGAATAGTTGTAGACTGGAAAGATGATCCAGGAAGCATTAGGATGTTTTTATTATTTTTTTTACTCCTTGTTTGAATAGGCAGACATCCATCCTTTACAGGAAGAAAAAAAGCAGACTGCTGGAGGACAACAAATTTTAAATCCCATACAATATGACATAGTGCACATATTATACATAATAGACAGATGATACCATCCATCATTCCACACATTCTCTTTTTATTTGTCATATAAACAAATTTCAGAGGAATTAAATTAAAGTTGAATGTGAAAAAAAATGTCCAGAGCCAACTGTCATGTCTCGTTCTACTGAATAAATACATAAATAAATAAATAAATCATAAAGAATTTGTACCCCAAATGCCAGATGAATGTGTAAAAATGTGTGTTTTTGAAAATTTAATAAATAAAATAAACAAACAAATGTTGGGAAAGAATTTGTATTCCCCTCAGTTGTTTGTGTCCATTTATTTCCCCACACTCATTAAGATGCATTTCTCATTCCCAAAATCAGAAGCCAAGGGAACAGCTGGGGGGATTATGTTGTATGTAGGATGTTTAATATTGGCAAACCGTTTATGTTTGTGTTTCTCCCGAGAGGTCAGAGGTCAGGTCCATCTACAGAGCAGGTAACCCTGCAGGAAATCAGCACTGCAGAGCAGTTACTCTCATACAAGTTTAAGTGTAGTTTGTGCGTCCATAAGGCTGTGCCATGCGTGGGACTGAGGACGTAGCAAAATTACAAAAGTGGACAAAAACTGGCAAGAAAATGAACTGGATTTGGCAGGCAACAAACCATGCTGGGCAACAATGTGGCAGGGAATGATAGTCGAGCAGGTTGTCTTATAGACACAGTCTTGATTGCAGGCAGGTTTGTAGATTGATGAGTGCCACCAGGTGTGTAGAGTGAAGGAGTGCAGATAAGGGTGGTGGGGAGACAAGAGACAAAACCAAAACACAGCAGACACACAACAAGCACACAAAAACGACCGGAAAAATTAAAATAAAAAACAAGTCACCCAGGGCCAGATGTGACAATATTATACATAATGAAGAAATGATACCATCGATCATCATAGATGTCATAATAACAAAATTCAGAGTAATTTTCTTAATTGTCATGTCTTGCTCCAGTTAAATAAATAAATAAAATAAAATAAAAATATAAGGAACTTTTACCCAAACTTGCTGGATGAATGTTTATGTATTTAAATGAATAAATAGATACATTTTAAAAAAAAACATAAGGAACTTGTACCGAAACTTGCCAGATAAATTTTTTTTAAAAAAGTGCTTTTGAAATTTCCATAATAAAATAAACAAATAAATGAATGAAAAAATGTTGGAAAAGAATTTGCTTTCCCCTCAGTTATAAGTAAGCACCTTTAAGACATATGCATTCATTTGTGTTTGTGTCCATTTATTTCCCTACACTCAAGATCAGAATTTAGGTGAGCAGCAGGGGGGGTTATGTTGTATGTCAGACGTTTAGCCTTTTAAGTTTGTGTTTCCTCCCGGATGTCAGAGGTCAGTTTCATCTGCAGAGCACTTCCCCCAGCAGTAACTGGGGAGAGGCAGTGCAATTACTCGCAAACAATTTGTGTGTCCATCAGACCGCGCGGCTCAACTCGAAGGCAGAGTTCACGGCGCGATGTAGTGAGCTCCTGAGATATTTTACATTTTTCTTTTACTTTTTCTTATGGATAAAACAAGTATGCTTTTGTCATTGAGGACACAAAACACAATGCATTCTTTATCATTGTTTGTGGATGTGTGTGTAACTACACCTGACACTGACAAACAGCCATTGTAGTTTGACAGAGCTGGCAAGGGTTCCCATGGAGGTGTTTCTGTGTATGTGTGTGTGTGTGTGCGTGTGTGCGTGTGTGTGTAGAGTTATGGCCGTAACAAGATCTAAAGTGGAGGAGCTAGTCCAAGGCGTGTCTCTCTTAACACTGGCCAAACACAACTTGTTGGCTGCCTGGCGAGTGTAACACTGTTTCTGTGCATGTGTGTTTATTTGGTGGTTGATAAGACAAGATAGTTTTACAGTTCATTATATGGGTAGATAACGAAACCATTAAGAATCCTATCGATTAAATTACAACATGTAAATTCTTGCTGAAGTGTCTCAGAATGTGAACTGAAAATCTGTATCTTCCGGTTAGATGTTTGGGATGATGATAATTGGAGTCTAAGGTTAGTAGAAGTGAATCTGTTCAACAACTAGTAATTTTGGTGTTTTTAATCACTCTCACTGCTCACATTAGCAGCTGTTTTCAGCCAGCAGTCAGCAGTCACCAAAAAAGAAAAAGGAAAAAAAAAACCAACAGAGGCCATGTGCCTGCCCCATGTCTACTATTTGGTGGCATTATTTAAAACCAATGAACAACAAAACTGGTGTCATTTTAGTAAGTCATCACTGTTTTCTGCTGCGTTTTACTCCCCTAACATGGCTGTGTTTTAGCAATGTTTTTTTCTTGTGGGGATAAATCATCAACAAGCAATCGTTTTCGTGGCATTTAGTGCTACCAAAACCATTTAAAAAAAAAAAAAAGTCAAAACATGATCTTTTCCTTATCATAACCAGTTGGGTTTTGTGCCTGAACCTCACACATTAATCACTTTGTTGCTGAAATGTAAAGAAGCTAAAGGTTCATTGTATCTGTTACACATGTGGTTGCATTAACTTTAAAACCTGCATTAATAGATTTTGACCAGTTTGGCTGCAGCACTACAAGCTGTAAACACAACACTGACATATCCTCATCTTATGAGGTCGTTAGTGCAGCGTTAATGATATTGCATTTCACATTTGCATAGTTATAGATTAAAAATAGATATAGTTAGCACCTAATTGTAGCTGATGTTATGTAAACCTGCTGTAGTTCATTACAAATAATAATTCCAGATTATTAGTTTCCTTTAAAACTTGTGAAACAAGTAATTCACTGTGTCAGAAACTTAATTTAAAACACCCTTGAGGTTATACTGAGGGGTGCGGTCACAAAGTTTTCCTTTAAAATGAGACAGAATAAAATAATATCATCCCTGAACAAACTTTTTCACTTCAACAAACCTCTGTTTCTGCTGCCAAACACAGGATCAGCAGACATCAATTTTTGCTTCCTTTTCTCATTCCTACGTGTTTAAACAGCAAATGTTAAAGCTTTAATGAGCTAAAGGTTATGGAAATCTCTTAGCAGTCATGTCGGATTGACCGGATCACGTCATCAGGAGGAACAGCCCTCGCTCTAATTGTTGGTGTGTGACCTTTAGCTTTATAGCGACAGAAGAGCGTCTCCAAACACACTTCACTGACCTCAGCAGGGATCTACAGGTTGACTCAGGGTGTGTCAGCATCTGCACAACAAAGCAAGACAGCCCCAATTTGGACAACATGAAAGCACCTCTTACTCTACTCTCAGAGTGACTCGATGCACAAAATTCAAATACTGTGACGGTCTGTAAAATGCCTCATTAGCTAAGAGTTTCTTCAGCCCTCATTGGAAGGCTGTTTCATCAAGATGGAAGAGTAGTACATCGAAACAAATATGCAAAGGTTAAACATGATACTGAAGTGAATGAGACATTATTTATGTATTTACGTGTCATTTTAAGCCCATATCTACATTATAGTTTGGGGCTGGTCCACTCTCTGTCGTTCTGTAATCCTTCCACTGCTTGGTTTCCAAATACACACAATTATACGCACAAGAAAAGAGGCAGTGCAGCTTTTGTGAACTACGCTCCAAAATGATGGAGTACCCTTCCAAAAGCTATAAGAGAAGTTTGCCCTGTGAACATTTTTAAATGACAGCTGATACTTTGTCTGGAATTTAATTACTGTATTTCTGTAAATATAATTTTTTTTAAGTCTCTAATTTTTTACCATAAATACTAGTGTACTTTTTACCTTCACATTTTTAAATGTATTTATCACTGACTGTCTTTTGATTGTCTAATTTTGTCTTTTTGATTTTGTTTGATTTTATTTTTGTGAAGCAACTTTGAGCCGCATCCCTTGTATAAATGTGCTCTATAAATAATTCTCTATAAAATATTCTTATTATTATTATTATTATTATTATTATTACTATTATTACTATTATTATTATTATTATTATTTTTATTATTATTATTATTATTTCCATTATCATCTGTAATTTTTAATGATATTACCTGACACCACAAAAAAGCTCAATGTGGTAATAATAGTGTGAAATCTGTCACATACTAAAAACTGGTATCTTTTCAATAAAACACAATGGTTTTCATGTTGTTTGTTTCTGATAATGGTTTAGCAACAGAGATAAAAACTCTTACGAGTGTCTGTGTTGCAGATTGATTGCTAATGAACTGAAAAAGACAAAAAGGAAGAGGCTTCCTGCACAATAGGTTTTGTATATTGTGCCGAGTTTTAATCCCTGAGCCTGGAAACCATCACTCTGTGTTTGGCAGTTTCACTGGTTGACACACTCAGAGACAAAAGCACAATCCGACTCTTAACACACCACTGTGACTCACAGCTGATCAACAATTGACATCATCTCTGACAAACACTGAACAAAATAAATTTCATGAATTCTGGACAGTTTCTTGCAGCTTCCTGCAGTCTCTGCTGGTTGGATATTTTCTCTCCTGGCGTCAGGTGGAAAACTACAGTGTAACAACCACTCCCAGCTTCTCTCTTTGCTTTGTTTCGCCTCCAAAACCACTTCATCTGTGTGTCCCTGTTTGTCCTTCCCCATCCTCCCACACACTTTACCTCAACAGACCCTCCCTCCCTCTCTCTCCGTCCATTTAGCCTCAAAGTTAATTCAGCAGGAATGCAGTTCAGTGGGTTTCCATACAAACACGCAGATCAAAAAATGAACATAAACTTAAACTTGCATTTAACTGATAAGGAGATCAAAGGTTGGACATAAAGTTTCGTGATATAAGCCAAAAAAAGGCTGTTTCAGTTCCTGTTTTCATACATATGCACGCAAAATAAATAGACTAAAAACATATCAGGCTTGGATCAAAAAGTTTTGGGCTGCTGGATGGTTACTTTTGCAGGCCACGTATGTATTATGACTGTATTATATTAACCCATTACAGGACTTTTAAGCCCCTTTCAGACATGCACCTCCGTACATAAATGTGAATTAATGTTAAGGCTGCAGGAGCACAAGCTTCGATACACAGAGATAATTAAATATTGTTCACCTTTTGTTGTTTTAATTTAGTTTGGGAGCTGCTTTTCAGTGTGGTGCTACACTATAAAACTGCTGTCGAAATAAAAACTAAAGTGTGTCTGTGTTATGTAGGATTCTTGTGTGATCCAGCGGCTGTGCAAGGTAACCAAACAGAGAAGTAATTGAAATTAATGTGGAACTAGAATAAACATTTCATTGAAATAAACTAATATAGCATACTTCAAAATAAAAATAAATTAAATTTTTTCATATTGTATTTGTTAACCATGGCTGTAGTGAACGGTGTTCACCTGCAGTATCCCTTGTGAATGCTGCATTAGTTGCCTCAAGGTCACTTTTTTGTGTGCATGTAAACAGGTGGTTGCCATTTACATAGACACAAGCCAAAAAGCACCTGTCAAACTGGTAGTTTCAACCAGAGGAATGGATGGGTAGGTGGAGGAGAGGCAGAGGGAGGTGCAGGATGAGGGAGAGGTGGGGTAGAGACAGACGGCCTTTAAAAAGCAGATTAAAACAGGTAACACATCTCATTCACACACAAACACACACACACACACAGTGTTTTGGACTATGGCTTCCACCACCTCGGGTGATGTTCTGCCCACAGGCGGCAGGATCTTTACCAGCATTCCTGATGTCTTCTTCATCCCTGAGTTTGTGAGTGTCTTCATTGTCGTTTTTCTGTTTTTTTGGGGGGTCCCTGTTTCCCCTCTCTCCTGTTTGAAACATTATCCCTTTAAGTCTTTCCATTTGGTGAGTCGTAGATCCGCTTTCTTTCATCTACTTTTTTCCCTATCATTTCTAAATCTCTCGGGTCAGCACCATTTAGATTATGATCTTGTTTCCTTGACTCTCTGTTCCTCCCCATCACTGCTCCATTGGGGCGAGTCTCGATTTCAGATAGGAATCTGCCTCGTCTTGTTATGTTGGTCAGCGGGCATCAGTGTTTGATCAGCGGGGCCAACAGGGTGACCAGCAAACTAACTGTGAAGATCAGATGAGCTGATGCAACAATAATAAGAAGGCTGGAGCCTCATATCTCTTTTTATTAATGATTTTTGGCAAAGAATTACCAGTTGTGTCACTCAGTAAACTTGGCAACCGGTTAAGTTTACACTGACAGTTGTTCCCATGGGGCAAACTGTTTCCGGCAAATAATGTCATAGCAACGGGAAAACAGCAACTGTAACAGGTTTAAGCAGCAAAAAGCAAAATATCAAGCGAAAATGTCACGACATTTGAAAACTGCAGATTTTTTTATTTCAGCTGTAAGAGGAGGTCTGTGATGTCATAGCTGGAATAATAGATAGTGGTGGAGGAAGTACGCAGATCCTTTACTTAAACTGTGAAAATACTCTGTTACTAATAAAAGTCTTGCATTGGAAAAGTTACTTAAGTAAAAGTGAGTAATCAGGAAAACGGACTTTAAATATTGGAGTAAAAGTGAAATCTAGAAAAATAAATAAATAATTAAATACAACCCCCAAAAATAAAAAAATTTTAAAAAGATGGCTATTAATTTTTGTCAGTTGGCTAATTAACAATCTTTGGAAAGCTTTTTGGTAATTTAATTTATAACAAAACAACCCCTCATTTTGAACTCTTTTTATGATTTTATTTAACATATTTTTTTACATATGATAAATGTGTTTTTTGTTTTGTCTTGTTTAGTCTTGCAAAAGTAACCATCAGTTTTTCACAATCCAATTTGGGAACTTCATTCCCCTTGTGAACAGAAATTCAGTTTGTCATTGCTAACTGTAAATACCAAACCCAAAGTTTTTTAGGGGCATTTTATGTTGTTTGTATAGGACAGAAAATAAGGTGAGAGAGTGGGAATTGAGGTTGCAATCAATGTGTCAATCTTTAAAAACCCAGATCTGGCTCTCCAATCAAACTTGTATCATTTACTAGATTTTACTCTTGTGAGAATTGATGCACAGACTTCCCTCTTCAAGGGAAAAGTGTCCACTCAGAGCTGCTTGGAAACTATTGAAATCTCAAATTTCTTTGCTTATCTCTCACATCTGTCCTTAAGGTGGAGTATGAGACAATTTCCAACATTGGCACCATTAAAAGTCAATATTTTATTAAAGAAATATAACCTGACACACATAGCTCCTGTTGAAATGATTCAGAAACTATTATAGAAACTGCAGTTTCTGTACTGAAGATTAAATCTGTGTGACAAAGGTGGAAAAACGGCTTTAGTTGCAGGAGGTGTAAATCTAAACCAACCATCAAGGTTTACTTGCTGGCTTGCGTCTTTTTTCTGGCTGCCAGCCAGCGCACCTTTTCATGAAATAACCTGCTGCACAGGTATGGATATATACTGGTGATGTTAACTACGCTGGTCAGATTTGGCATTGTGCCTCTAAACCGTCATGGATATAGAAAGGGCAGGTAAGGTAACTGACAGATGTGTTCGCTCGGTGGCTTTTTTGGCTACTGTCAAGTGTTGTTTACACTGGAATTTAATGATGGTGAAGTTTCAAACAAAATTAAAAATTAAAAAAGACAGTATGTTGATAAAAATGTGGCAATGCTTTTCCAAATCCTCTGCCCTTAGCAATCACAAAATTTCACAACACTTTTTTCACCTGTGTGTTACACGGATGAATGAATGAAATGAACAAGACTGCAAATAATGTAACAATGTGTAGGCTACACACAGAGCGCAGTTTCAGTTGGCAGTAATTTAAAACAAATATTTCAAAATGAGCTGAGGTCATAAAAGGCTGCTGAAGTTTGGATACAACTGCCTCGTTAGCATTAACAGCCTGTTCTCATTCTGAAGTCGTCAAATACCGTTGCTTTTGCGGACGGCCGCCAAAAGTCACCTTTGCAGCTGTATGATACGCCTCCAGGTGGCATCAGCTGAGGACGCAGCTGGACAGAATCAGTTGTGGTGTTATGATACGCTGCTGGACAGCCAGAAGGCACCTGCTGCAGCAGCTTGATACACCTTTGACCAGCATCAGTTGAGAACGTGGCTGGACGAAAACTGTCGCATCAGGTTGAAATGCTGCCAGTAACATCATGATGATCATCATTGGCAGGTGGGAGGGGAGTTGAATGGATCCAACTAACACACATTTATTTAGGAGTCTGGTGCTCGCTTCCTGTGTGAATGTGGGGTTTTTTGTTGTACCCCTAACCATTCAACTCTGTCTCATTCCAAACTCGTAAAATAGCTTTGTCAGTGCTTTTGGCCTGAAAGCACAACGCCAAAAGGCACATGAAACACCACTCGACTGCACCAGGTGAGAATGTGCCCGATCAGAACAGGGCCCGGTGTGTGCCGCGTCCGCCTGAAACACACACGAGTGGCACCACTTGAGAACATGGCATGTGCGCATGAAACGCAACAGGACAGCGTCAGGCTGAAATGCTGCTGGTAACAACGTAATATAAGGAACACAAGGGAGCCTTTAGGATGCATGGAGGAACCAACCCGGGACTTTGATACGTGAGCTTGGTGTTTGCTTTCCTTCCCCTAAACCTAACCATCTGTGCAAGCATGCTTTTGTTGACGTCCCGGTGTTGGTTATCATGTGCAGTTGTTGCCTAAACATAACCACAAGCAGTGTAATCCCACCATGTGCATTTGTTGACATCTTGGTAGCAGAATCGCGGAACGTCAATATCAGATGCAGAAGGATACCTAACTCGTGATATATAGACACGGAAGTCCTCTAACAAAGTGGGTACATGTGACGAGTTAGGATGATAACCACTTGTTTTTGTAGCATAGTTCCACCATGTGCTGTTATTGACATCCCAGCGTTGGTTACAGCGTCCCAGAATGTCAACAGCAGATGCAGGATACCTAGAGCATAAGACATAGACACAGAAGTCCACTGTAAAAAAACAGTTTGTGATGATTTGGGATGAGAAAGCACTGGGATTATGGTGCTCTGAGAGGCTCTGGGTGGGGGACGGCGGCTATAGTCAGCTAGAAACAGTTAATTAACTCCGATGGCAACTCATAGTAATACAAACACTTCTTTTTTTAATACCTAAACAAACCCCATCCAGCAGCTTAGAACCACCTGGCGGAGATATTTGATGCTTGAAAGATCGATTTTGAGTGGACCTTAAATGGGCTGCAGGCCAATGCCCTTTTACCTGGAATGGCATTTGAATCTATGGATAATGCTCCTCTTGTATGGGGAAAGATTTTTCTGATATGGAGTAGTACAGATAAGGCTTACACAATATTTGCTGATACACTACATGTGATAGCTCAAAGTTGTGTTTGTATTAAGTAATGCCGTGTTTCCACAGTGATGAACTGTTTGCTCACCTCTGTATCTCACTTTCCCAACGTGCTGTGCTCGGGTATTTGACTAATGTGGCTTTCCCCCATCAAAGGTTGGAATTTAAAATGAGAGTCATGCAAATGACGGGACTTGTTATGTAGTGAAAGAAATAGCTGACAGGCTGAGGCAGGTACATTTGAACAGGTTTGTTACTCAATGGATATCAACAGTTTGACCTGCTGTAACGAAACGACTGAGAATGTAGAAAACTTTGAATTTCTCATTTTAAGAGCCTCTTAATCAGTTTTTTGAGAGTAAAAAATATCCCTACAAATTAGAAATTACAAATTAAAATGCAGAAAAAGAAGTAGAATGAAATAAAAATAAAAGAAATATAGGTCATTACAAATGCAATATAATTATAAGTGTTAGATAATATACAAATATAAAAAGGCTGTGTGAGGAGAAGAAACATACATGATCCTGTACCTGTTTTAGGTGTGGGAACAAAGTTGTTTCTCCTTCAGCACATAACCTCCACAAACCATTTTACCCTTCATTTTAATGCACAAACTTTGTTTGAACCCACAAAACGTACTTGATTTGAATTTCTTATCAAAGGTTGAAAATTTTCTAGAATAAAAAAAACATTGCATATCACAAGGTTGACATGCAAAGAGGGAAAAAAGCCTTTTTAAAGGGGACATTTGATGTAAAAGTCACTGTTTATAGAGTTCAATGAATGTATCATGGTGGAGAAATATTTGAACTACTTGCAGGTGTATTGTTTCAGTATGGGCGGGTTGCATTCTTTTTGTGTGGTCACATTGAATTTTCATTGCTGAGCAAAAAAAAAAAAAAAATCATAGTGGCTACATTATGAATAGACTCTCCTGACTTTGAACTGGCTGTGTTTACACAGCTGAGTGACACCTGGTTTCACTGTGTTTGTGAGACAATTTACCAAGAAAAAATGGGCATGTTGTCTTACTCTTGACTTTTACCTGACAGATAGATTTTAAGAGTGCACATAGATTTTAAAAATGCAGCTTTCCAAAGCGATGGCTGAAAGGAGCAACATTTAAAAAAAAAACAAGCCTGGCACTGATGCTTTACTGGACATGTTCAACAAAAAAAATCTAAATAACTTCAACATTTACGATAGACACAAGCTTGAAATTGTGTCTGAACAGTGAGATTCCCTGCTTTGTAGCCACCCCACTTTACGCCCCTGGCCCTCATTCATTTCAAGTCACAGATCTGTGCATCACAGGTGGAGTAATCCCATAAGTTAGTCTTTAATTTTGTTTTTTTTTTCAACTTTAAGTTTAGATGATGAGATTGCCCCATCTGCCCTGCTACCCTACACACCACACATTGTTTACTATCCAAAATAATGCCCAGGACATAACTCGCTAATAAAAAGGCATATTTGCACCAAACTTCACATGGAACTTCACATTGTAAAATAAAAAAATAACATTTAATTAAATTTTTAAAAAAGAAAGGTGAATAAAAATAAAATAAAATAAAATAAAATAAAATAAAATAAAATAAAATAAAATAAAATAAAATAAAATAAAATAAAATAAAATAAAATCCCCTGGTTGACTTCGGGGTCTTTGTTTTCACTGGGCATTTTTTTTAAATGTCAGATATGGGATGCCCACACAAAGCATGCCTGTGAGTTGCAGCAGAAAGAAAGATATGTTTTCTGACACTTGATACTGACTGAAAGAATAAGCTCAAGCAATTTTGTTGTCTATAGGCATTAGAAGGTTTAAGCATGTCTTATGCTTCCACAAAAGATATCAAACTAACCATAAAACCAGTTCTTAACATTTTAACACACAACAAGCATGTTTAAATTTCATTAATTCAGATAAATAGCTGTTAGAAACCTGATTATTCCTGTTGAAACTGCACCAAAAAATCACTGTGTAACATGACGTGTAAAATCGTAAGGGGAGGGGGCCTTTTGTCTTGTTTCCCTGAGTAAATGTGAAGGATTTCTCTCCACGAGAGAGCTGTGATGGCAGGTATATTCTCTACATGTGTTAGTCCCTAACCTGAGAAGCAAAGGAGTTTATTTGTTGCTGCAATTGTCAGAAATGTTCCCCCTAGAAAGCTGCTTGTTGAGAGCTGAATGCACCTCTGAAAGTGTTTGCTGCAGCTCAGCTCCTGCACACCTGATACTTAACGGCTTCATGGTGATTGATTGAGCTGCAGAAACACCTGTGGGGTGTGTGTTCAACCCTCAACTGCTCAGCTGGAGAAAATCAAAGTTAAGTCACAAAAGACCTTTTCCACTGCAGTGAACTTGTCAACATTTAGAATAACGCTGTTCTATTCAAGTGTCTCAGTATCACACGCCAAGCATAAAGTCTTATTGCACAACAACAATTAAAGGACACTAAAAAGAAAAATGGTTTTCCTGTACACAGTATCTATAGAAACATTTCAAAGTGCCTCTTATCACGAAATAAATGGTGGAGGTTCATGCTCTATCTAAATGCCAAAGACTCTTTCAAGCAGAATGTTTGTTAAAGGAGGAGAAAGAAAGACTGTGAAAATACACCCAAGAGTGACAACATTATGTTTGTGTGTGTGTGTGTGTGTGGTGTGTTTTCGAATTATAGTCCTTAAGCCCAACCCACATCCCAACCCTTATTGTGAAGGAGCATCACCAATTTTACATATTTACACATGAAGAACTGAGGGAGCTTTCTACAGTCGAAAAAAAGACAATGAATTTAGAGCATGTGCTGCAAAATGTGAATTTTTACAGATATATGCTGCAGTCACATAATCCTCAGACGGTCCCATTTCCCGAGTTCGGAGGTCATTCTTCACACATTAGTGTATTCATGAGCTTTAGGTCATGATGTGGAAACAACATGGGTGCTACAAAGAAGATTTGTACCACTTTTTTTTTTTTTGGGACAGAAGGATGTCGTATGCTGTAAAGCCCTCTGAGGTAAATTGTGATTTGCAATAATTGGCTTAATAAATAAAATGATTGAAAAAACAGATTGAAGCTCTATATTACAAAATGATTTTGTCCCAGACTTGTTGCTGCACTAGTTCACCCCCCTTAAACTAAAATATTGTTTTATAATGGTTATGAATAACTTTTGTAACTACTGTAGGTCAGTCTATGTAGACAGAAACTGTTTAGACTTAATACCCGATAAGAAATTAAATGCTAGCAAAAAAACAAAAGTGCAGATAGGAAATGATTTAGTTTCAGTAGTTTTCAGTAAACTTTTCAATAATAACAATGCTGACAAAGTAAAAACATGCACTTCCAGGATTCTAGGAAACTGCTTATTCATCGCTGACCATTTGATTAAATTTATTTCAACATTGTAGCGAACAAAAACATAATTTAATCTCTGTCTTTCTCCCTGAATCATTTTTTCCCCTCACCCCTCACCCATCTCCCCCTCCCTGATCTGAGTGACCCTGCAGGTGTTCGGAGGTTTGGTTTGGATCCTGGTGGCGTCCACTCGGGTCTTTCCAGACAACCCGCTGGGCTGGGTGATGTTCGTGTCCGTCTTCTGCTTCGTATTCACGACACTTTGGTTTTTCATCTTCCTCTGCGGAGCCAATCAGAGCAGCATCTGGCCCTCCCTGGTTAGACACGCCCACCACCTCCTGCTGAATGGCTTATTTGGATACATGGTTAACTGTGGATAGATAGATGGCCAAAAGTATGTGGATGGTCAAAAGTATGTGAGCACTGGGAAGTAAGATGTCTTCCCCAAACTGTTCCCGCAAAGTTGGAAGCAGAGTTTTCAGTTTAAAATATATTTCTGTGCTGTAACATTAAAAATACTACAACACGCAGGGGTGTCCACATACTTTTTGGCGTGTAGTGCAGACTTTTTTCCTATTGCTGCCTACTTCCTTCATTAACTTCTCACTTCTCTTCCCTTCCTCTGTGTCCTTTCAGGATGTGGGTTATCATTTTGTGGCCGTGGTTTTCTACCTCAGTGCGTCGGTGGATCTGGCTTACATCACCGTCCTGAAAGGCTGGGGTTTGACAATTGTGTCCGGTTTTCCGGGTTTGACGTCGTTAATTGATCCTGACAATCTCAAAATCTACCGACTGGACATTGCTGCAGTGGTATGTCAAACACACACACGTAAACATCCTAACTTTTGCTATATTTAAATGTTTGATACACTGTACCTCATTCAAGACGACACTCTAAAATTCAGTCAGAGAAAATATGAAATATAAGTAATTAAGTTTCTGATATTTTTTTCTATACAAAGTATTTTTTAAATTATTTATGAAACTACAGTTTCCTCTTTTACTTGTCATTAAGTAGATTTAAGGTTTTATCACCATCGTCATATATACAATAAATTATCTTTTTGTCACGTCATCATTCAGTCAAACTGGAAATAATCCACGGGACATTTTATCTGCATAGTTTTGTCATTTTATACATTTTTTTTAGTTCAACTTGACAAAATTTGGCACCTTTGGATGTTGTGAGATCTCAGGTAGAATTTTTAATAAAGTTCTGTGAGTCTGAATAACATTTGGCTGCAGAGCATCAATTTTTAATGAATAAGATATAATCTCACCTTGCAGCTTTAATGCGATCGTCTCTGTGTATACAAATCAGATTGCATCCCTGTGTCATTTAAATCAGTGTGTTAACATCTGTGCCACCGTGTGTGTGTGCGTGTGTGTTTTCAGGTGATGTCCTACATTGCCACTCTTCTCTACTTCCTCCATGCCATTTTCTCTGCCATCCGATGGAAGAGGTCCTAATAAAACAAAACACAAACTAAGTACAAGAAGCCCAACAGAAGAACCAAATAACCAACGAAACACGATTTAATTTTTTTATTTTAATTTTTATTTTTTCGATTTTCATGTTAGCAAGAAGAACTTACTTTTAATCCAAAGTGCCAAAACATCAAATGAATGAATAAGCGGGAAAAACAAGCAGGTTAACTGATAAATGTCACGTGTTACCCCACTATTGACCATTTCTTAATCAAAGAGAGGCAGAGATTTGGTCAGAAGTTAAATGAGTCTGTTCAAGTTAAAATATGTTTTCATAAATAATTGTATAATTAATACAGTATAGAGAAGGTTAATGAGTGTAAATAACTAATTTAACCACAAATCTAATTATATATCTTGGAGCAGGTATGACATTCAGATATTGTAAGATTTTTTTATGAGGACATGTGACTTTTTTTTTTGATGCACTGTATTTTTTTCACCAAATAAGAAAAACACTTTAAAAGGATCAGTTCATTCAAATTCATACCGAAAAATAATAATATTTCTTAACTTAACTCTGGACATTCTGAGTATTCTTGAGGTAGAAAGTAAGTACAATAAAAGTTTTTCACAGCTTTTAAAGATACATTTCCAGTGCTGCTACCACCAAGTTACATTCACCTCTACTGTATTTCTGAGTCAAGGCCTCCAACATTATGTGTAGTACACAGTATTATTGGAACACTGGGTACTACACTTCCCATAATGCAACTCAACACCCCTCCCTGGTAAATTCCATGTCCATAGTTTGTGCAGATTATAGTGCAGTCTTTCTTTTATACATTTTAAGTCTTTTCATCCCTTAGTGACATTATCAGAGGTTGCTTTCTTAGACTGTGTGTAAAATCCGTGGACTGCCCCTTTAAACTGTCAGTTTGAGAGACCTCACTCAAACTGAAACAGCTGGTAAATGAAGTGTGCTAAAAGCCTGTGGTGTTCGTTTCATTTTGTGTCCAAATTTAACATCTAAAGGGAACAAGAAATAATTATGTATTTGTTAGATGTAAAACTACAGAACCTGATCTGTGTCCGGACATCACTCAGCAGAGTTTAATTAAAATGTCATTGGTCATTGTTGACTTTGCTATATAGGTAAAATAACCGATGATCCCAAAATGTGTCACAATATTACAGCGCCAGAGGTTCGGCTCCAACATTTCTTCAAATAAAAGTAACACTGAAGCATTTTACTTAAAATTGTTCAAAATTTTCAGCAGCAGAGCTTAGTGTTAGAGTAGCACAGTACATTTAAATTGCTAATAAATCTTGTGCCGTTAAAAACCTGAAACCTTGAGGATCTAAAAGACGTGACTGAAGAGAGGAATGCCCTTTATGTCCTGTATGTTTTCTCAAAGTTTACGATGAACAAAAAAATAAATGGATAAATATCAATGAATAAATGATTCTCCCTCTTGATCATCACACATTTTTTAAATTTTATCTTTATTTTTTAATAAAGTTTTTTTCTTTTTTAAAACGGTCAGTTTTGATGCATGTTATAAATGGATGTTTCCATATGATTTATTCTATTTTATTTTATTTCTGTTGCATTTTTATGAGAACTTCCAAAATTTGAGGATGTTAATGTTTAGATAATTTCACTTCACAGGTGTTTTGGGGATGTGAAATAAATTAATTGAAACATTTTGTCTTTTGTGTTCATTGGATGTCTTGGGATTAGCGCTGATTCTGAAACACAGATTGTGTGTCATGAAGACAGCAGTTTCACACCTTTCATTACCATAAAAAGATTGTGTGACAATACAGTTAACTTGTCATTTTCACCTGTTTATCATTTTGCAACACAGGAAGTTTCAGCCTTTAAAAGAGTTGTCTCCCATGTTACACATGTATTCTGTAATACTCATGTAACATGTTACATTTGTATATATGTTTGTTTTTTTTATTTTATTATGGATATGTATGAAACTGTATTTTTTGACTGTTTAACAGTCATTTTATTTTAAATTCTCAATTCTGATTTTAAAGTCTTAATTTCAGACTCCAGAAAATGCATCAGTAGACTGAGCCAGAGACACTTGTATCCCTCCTTTTAACAAGCACAATGAGGGGTTACTGGCATGTTTCATAAAAGTTCACGAGTATTCAACACTCAACACGAAGCTGGAAAAATCGCAGAAAAAACCTAGAGGGAGCAGACAGACGAGAAACAAAGTACTAAAGAAAAACACGAAGCCAAACTACAAACAAACCACTGTTTGAAGAACATGAAGGGAATCACAAGGACTCAGAAAAGACAAGAGGAGCACAAGGACTAAATAAACAAGGAGAGCAGGGAGATAATGAGGAACGGGTGAAACAAATCAGGGCGGGGTAGACAATCACTTTAGCAGGAAAACACACAAGGAAATAAAGTAAAACCAGCCATTACACATGAGGAGTGAACCCACAAAATAAAACAGGAAACAGACTAAACATGAACATGCAAAAAGAAAAAAAAACACAAACAGAAAACCCTGAAAACAAAGTCTACAAGATAACTGACAATAAAACCAAATATAATGAAAGTTGACGAACATACAGAGTGGTTTATTGTCTTCTCCTCCTCTCTGTTTTTGCCCTGACTTACCTGCATTGTACTGTCAGGTAAGTGGTGTTAGCATCACACACTGTAGCCTCAGGGCATAAGTTCTCTGAGTTAATGTGTCTGAACATTTTCAGGTTTCCAGTCTGCATTTATCATGTATTAACCTGTGTCTGAAAAAGTGATATATTAGCTGCACAATTATAAAAAAAATCGTCAGTACTTTAACCACCTCAGTATGTAAACAGCCTTTTAAATTTTACTGCATTTTGTGTCTGGATTTTTGCCTTATTAAAAAATGTTTGTTGTTTTCATACTGTGGTCCAAAGCAATACAGTCTTACAAAGAAATGCTGCGTCTTGCCTGTTTCTTCATTTTTTGCTTATTTTGTAGATTAAGCTTGCATGCGGTTTGTGCATCAGGTTTCGCCCAGTCGCTGGAGAAAAATATCAGCATTGTACATTTTTTGCAATCCATGAATAGGTAACCTTTGCATGCAAATCAACGTTTCTGAAATTGTATAATATGTAATCTGACTTTGTCTTCTGGAAAGGAAAGGATGGTGTTACCTGCTCAGCTGTAGACTACTTCAGACCACTGTTCCAGACCAACAAAAGACAAAAACAGTTATGTTTTAGCATGCTTTTTAGGCTCCAAATGTGGGTATTTTGTAGAAAACAGTCAGCAGAGATAGTTCCACGAAAAGTTTTAGTATCAATTGTTTTTTCTTAAATTATGCTGCTTTTTTAATGTGAATTGTGTCCCCCAAAAATGATATTTTAAGCCAAAACATAATCTTTTACTAACCATAATTGAGTGGTTTGTGTGCCTAAACCTAACCGTGCATTAACTACAGCATTGTTGAAATAAAGGTTTCCATGAATCCAAGATAAAGTAACATGCAAACGTAAAATATCTGTGGTTTGCAGAAATGTAAAATGTCAGCGTTTTTTCTAGTGACTATGTTGATGCAACACACGCATGCCTGGAAATCAGCATGCAGTACGCATGCCAGGCTTGTAGTTGGTGGGTGTAATTTTACATAGTAAGTTTGCATTTTCAAGGCCCCAAAATGCTGTTGTCGTTTGCGCGAAAGGACAAAAGTTTGATGCTAGAACCCTAAAACACCTCCAGAGCTGAGGGGCTGCAGAGTCAGATGACACTTGTGTTTTTCTGTGGGCTTGTGACCTGGAGTGACCTCTTTCATACTGTACACAATCATCTGATCTATTAACATAAAAATATCGATAATAAGTGCAGCTTTAAATTAAATCTGTGTAAGTATCTGAGATCCATAAAACCCATTTATGAGCATCTATATTTTGAAAAGAAACTCCTGTGTACATTACAAATACAGTCTGCAGGCGCTCAGCTAACACAATGTAAGGGTCATAAAGTCAGAGCTCAAACTCACTGAGCTGTTTCTTTACTCAGCAGGAACAATGAAGATATTTCAGCTGCACGGGTTTCACTGTGGCCCCCCGGGACACAAAATTCCTCCTCTGGTAGTTTTAAAATCCTTTCGCAGGTCACCAGCTCACATGAAACACCCGGTAGCCCAGGGTGCTGTCAGACGGAGGGTGTGTCTGGTTTGTGCCAGTGTTGTGAGACGGGAGCAGAACGGGTTTGTCAGCTAACTTAGCTTTCCTATAAGGGTCAGTAACACCTACTGCTGCTCCGTTAGTTGAGAGGAGAGGGCAGGACGCTCGCTGTAGACTCGGCACCGGAGAAGGAACAGGCAGAGATGGCTGCAACTACTGCTCAGCCTATGGGGAGCCTGCCCAGCGGACTGGAGATCTGCACCACGGCCCCGGATATATTTTACCTGCCTGAGCTGGTGAGTGGATAATGATAGAGGACAAAGCAGCTGTCCTTGAAAGCAGTACGAAGGATTTTTATTTATTTGTTTCATCAGTTTTTTGATTTCCTTTTTTTTTTTTTTTTAAATTAAGCTGATTTAATTTCAATGTATTTTTATGCAACAAATATTGTAACTAATGGTCATGAATTCTTTTCATGGAAACTATTTAAAAATTTTTTCCAAACAATATATATCTCAAAGGTCATCCATCCTTATGCATATAATTCATATAATAAATATAATTCATAAAATTTAAATGAATTAAGGGACAAAAGGCTATTGGTGGACACAGAGTCACTGTTTGGGGCCTCAGCTGCACATTTTGCAGTTCACAGACAAACAAAATGCATGATTTTTTTAAAATTAGTCCACATTTTAGTATAAATTTTTCTGTTATAACTCCCGATTCGATAACTTCACGATCAAAGTTTGCACTTTGAAAAAAAACAAACCATATTTTATTTTAATTTTGTGGTGATAAATCTTCAAATAATAACGATTGTTGATTGATTTTTAACTCTTTTTATAAAAGAGAAAAAAAAATGTGCAGACGATGGTGAAATGTCTTCCTCACATGGGAGGAGCGCCTTCATTCGTCTTTTCACAGCTCACATTTCGCTCATATTGTATTTGTGCTACTAATCTAAGAAGGAATGCGGTCAGCTCTTCTTCTCCCTCAATGATGACAAAAGATAGAAACTGCTCAAATGACCGAAATGCACAGAGGAAGGTGTTTCGGTTTATTTGTCTGATAAGCGCTCCGACATTTAATTAGGTTGTTTATTTTAGCTTTTATTTATCAAGGGAAGGGTTGTGATGAGAATGCAGGTTCAACGTTTCTAACGCCCTGCTTCTTCTGCAGATGTTATTCTAATGTGCATCTGCATATGTTAAGTCTTGAAATATGAACATTAGTACAGATTTCTTGCTTCTCTGCTGCTGGGCACTGATCGAATGCCTTTTTTAAGAGCATCATGGCAGTTTAACTTCACCAATAATTTCCTTTGACTGTTCAGTTCTTCCAGTTGAAACAGACTGTATGAAAATGCAATTTTAAACTATTAATGTCGATCGTCTTAACTAAAACTAAGAAGGAGAGGAGAAAGTCTGACACTATAATGATGATTTTTGGTTTTAAATTATGCCAGTTAATGATAAGCAATGTATGCAATCTCATTCTAATTTTTATTTTTTTTTAATTTTTGTTATTTATTTTTTTTATGAACCATATTCACAAACAACCGGAGTTGACTAAAATGGTGACGAGTGATAAACTGGGAAAAATGTTAAATAATTTTGCTTTGATGGTGCAACATTGTCTTGAGAAAATCAAGACATGAGTGTTAAATGCATTGAGAATCTGTAGACTGCACTGATCTGATGCTAAAAAAGTCAGCCATACAATATTTTTCTGTACTTTTATTATCACAAATGGATTAAACAGAGCACAGTGATCTGACTTTTAATGACCCTGACATGCATTTATATTTGGTTACAGTTTACGGTGACGAGGTGTTTAATGAACTGAGAAACTGCACTCCAAACATTTGTCCTTTTTGTAGTCTACCAGATGAATTTTCTGTTTTTCCTTCTCTTTTTCCTCTCCCTTATTTGCCAAAGTTGGTTGGCTAATTAAAACTAATTCAGTGCACATGTGCTGAATGTTTGAGATTTTGATTAGCATTGTTTTGTTGACTTGCAGGTCAAAGACAAAAGGTTCCAACGGCACATTGAACTATTGTGACTGAATTGCAGTTCAAAATAGTTACGTTATCTCAAAATTTGGTGTTGACATAGACGTCTGGATGTATTTTGCAAATCACCTTTTGAATTGCGTACTGCTTGTGATCCAGTTGTTGGTCTTTTTTCCAAAGGTTGTAAGACTGAAATATTATCCCTTTTTTATTTTGTTTAAACGTTCAGTTACGTTTGAGAGAGGAATGCACTTTTTCCTCCTAATATCAACCTAATATCAAGCAGCAGTAAAACTTCTGCTCTTAGATCTTTAAAATGACTGAGGAAAGTTATTCTAGTGACTATATCCTGTCACCATGCAGAGAAAGTGTAATAAGCTTTTTGTGAGAGGCAAGACTTGACATAACAGTTGGTACTTATTGTTATGTTTGCAACAGTTGATTCTGCATAACTTGTGGTTAAATTGACACAAAGCTGCAGTACCCTTAATATGTGCATTCACTTTTGGACGCGCATATAATCAGTCAAGTTGTATTACATAATGTAACACTTTGAATTCCAGAGTTTCGACTATACGGATGTGGTTAACACGCTATCTGAGCTAACCTGGCAAACCAAACACCACCCATCCTGTATCAAGGGACATGAAGAAAGTCAGGAGGCGTTTGTTTATTCAGCATTTAGAGGGATGTGACTTCTGATTCTGTTCATTTGTTATTCAGACACTCAGTTTTATTATGTTCTCATCTGACTTTTAATTTCTATATATCTATATATATTACTTTTTTTTTTTTTTTTTTACATTTTGCAGTTTTGATTGACTTTAGATCTGTGCTTTTATAGACTGTTACATATTCTTCGTTAGTATTTAAAACCTTTGAAACCTTGAAGCAAAAAGGTTTAATTCTTTTAAAAGCACGGGAAAAGGCAATGAGCAATTTGCAAGAAACTAAAAGGTGACAAAAGAAACAATCTTAAAATTAATGTTTAAAAGAAAGGGTTAAAATGCACTTTTAGCCTGTAACATCTGATCCATGTGTAGCCGTGTATATCTGCCAGCAGCCATGTAATGTTTCATCAATAACACAGATGGCCTCACAAAGCACTGTCCAGGTCAAAATAATGGCACTGAAGGATACGAAACAGCAAAAGGAGACACATTTGGATCAGTTTTCATGAAGGAAAAACGGGTTTCGGAAGAATAAGATCATCGCTATTTTCATTTGCTTACGTAGGCTCTGTCTTTCCTTTCAGCTTCTAATTGTCATTACTAAGGTGGCTTTAACAGAGAAACCAAAAATGTGTCGCAACTTGTCTCAGTTAGACAGAAAGATGTAGGTCACAGGTCATTTTGGGTAAAATAACCAGCCGTAGGAGCAGAAACCTAAAGTATCAAAATACATTTCTGTTGGTGGTAGGATTTTATGTCTTCAGGGAATTACTCCAGTGCAAAAAAACATTAATTTTAGTCATGTCAGCCTGAGAACAGGATTCAATGACTTGCTGTTGTCACTGTCACAGTGTGACACTGAAAAGAAGAGATTAAAGATGGACAATAAGGGACACAGATGGAGGAGCTGAAAAGAGGTTTTGAAGAAAGGAGCACTGAAGGAATACTTCACTCACAAAATAATCATTTGCATATCAGTTGCTCAGCACTTGTTACGTTGAACTTGTGAAGAAAAGGTTTTTGTTGCATGCCTCCACGGAGAGCAAATAATCCAAAAATGGCAAACATTCTTGAGGAATTAGAGTTTCCCAAACATCTCCTCAAGTACCACTTGTTTTAGATCTCTCCTGCTCCGACACAGCTGATTCAAATGAGCAGCTCGTTATGAACTCTTGAAGCTGCTTGATGACAAGCTGATCATTTAATTTAGCTGTTCTGCAGCAGGGAGAGATCTAAAACATGCAGGACAGGTGGTACTGGAGAGGGGGTTTGGGAAACGTTGAATTAGAGTTAACAGACGCATAATCAAGTCTCATTTAATCATTCCTATACTCAGAACTTCCCCAACACAAGCATTTTCACTTAAACCAAACACATCTTAATATCATTGTACTTGAGCAAGCGCATGCATTTGAACTCTGCAACAATATTTAAGCCTGGGCATGAAATTTTGTTCAGACATTCATGCATATCACATTAATGTCAGTTTAACCCTTTAAAAGCAGCAAATACTTTCCATGTGCTGCTTTCAAATGCCATGCACATGTATTTAAACCTTTGAGCCCTGAGCACATTGTTGTTATTTCTTTCAGAAATATGGGGAAAAGACAATGAGCAACTTTTGAACTAGAGTTTCCACAAATTGCAAGGAATTAGTAGATTTAGATAATCATTTTTAAGAAAGATAGGGGAAAATGACCAGGGAAAAAAGAAAAATGCTCAGGAGAACTACATTCATAATTGTTATAATTACATATTTAAAATTATGTTACAGAATTATATAGTTTTTAAGGACTTTTTGCCTGTTTGCTTTATGAACTAATTTTCAGATAAATTTCTTGTACTTAAAAAAAATTAATTTCTTACCAGTTTTAGATAATTTCCTCTTTATTTGCTCCTTGCCTTTTTTCTCATGTTTTTTAACCAAATCACGCCAATTTTCTCAAGTATCAAAGGGAACGCTAAAAAAAAAGCAAACAAACAAAAAAACACAATACCAACCACCCACCTGTTTTTTCTGTCTTTGCAGGTGTTTGGAGGCCTGGTGTGGATCCTGGTGGCATCGACCCACGTAGACCCTCCGAACCCTCTGGGCTGGGTGATGTTTGTCTCCGTCTTCTGCTTCGTCATGACCTTCCTGTGGATGATCATCTTTGCTGCTGGCGGTCATAAGAACAGCTCTGGCTGGGCTGCTGCTGTAAGACCTGAGAGACAGAATCAGATCAGAATGAGAGAAAGATATAAAAGTGATGCACTGTGGCCACGTTGTAATATTATTTCATTTGTGTGTGTTCAGGACTTTGCTTACCACGGCCTGGCAGCGTTCTTCTACCTCAGTGCAGGGGTGGATTTGGCGTACATCACCATTCAGAATAAAGAAGACGTATTCAAAACCTACCAGATCGACATCGCTGCTGTGGTGAGAACTGATTTCAGGACAGAGTATCAACAATTTGCACTGTATTCACTGAAAAACACGACTAAAAGCTATCATATCTTTACATTTCTGGAGCCAGAGGGTTTTTCATCTTTCCTCAAACCCTGGTTTGGAAGGCTTAAAAAATGTTGCAAATTTGTTTTCCTACAGGGGTCCCTGCTAAGCCACCAATGTCCTCAAATCCTAGAAATGCCCCTAGTTTTAACTAATTGCATGTTGTTTTTTGCAATATATTTCATTTCATGTGTTTTAAGCCAACATGTTATTTAAATTTTATCCAAAAAAGTAATATGTGGTAATTTGGAACCTGTGGCTGCACCAGTTGGGAACTACTGCACTACAACATGTTATATCCTGTTTGTTTAATCTTAAGAAAGTGTATGACTCTATGAGCAAGGCTGAGAAAATCAAATCAAAGTGAACTTTAGAGGCCTTGGAGGACAGATTTTGTCACCTTTGACAGATCCAGGACAGCTGTCTCCAGTCTTTGTGCTATAAGCTAAATTCAACTACTTGATATTTATTGTGCAAGCATGAGAGTCGTATAACTCCTCTCATCTAACTCTCAACAAGACAGCAAAACACCATATATCCCTAAAATAGTTGGCAAAGCAGCAAATAACTATTCACACAACAGGCTGATCCTCAACAAACAACAACATCTACAAAAAGTAGATTTAAGTCTGTCTTGTGTGTTTACTTGTGTGTTTCAGGTGTTTGCCTTTTTGGCCACACTCCACTACTTCATCCACACCATCCTCTCCTCCATCCGATGGAAAAACTTCTGAAGAGCGACGCAGAATCGCAGACTCGTGTGTCCGAGAAGTACTGTGCATCCTGTGTGTGTGTATGTGAGCATATGGTGGAATTACCCACGAGTGACATCAAACCTCGTCAGATTTATAACGTAGGTTTTAAGCCCAATTTTCGGACATTTGATAATGTTTAGTGAAGCACCATAAAACATTATTTCAAGCATGCAGGAAGCAAATGAGGAGCTGTACTGTAGAAAAGTAATGTGTTCTTATGAAAGCAAAAAAAAACCAAAAAAAAAACCCATAATGTCGAGATGATGAAAATGGGAAAGTGCTGTCATTTTGTTAGACTCAATTTAAAATAGTTATTTTCCCTTTTTTTTCTCTAAATCATTGTGATTGTTTATGATGTGAGAAAGGGTGTCATTTTTATTTGTCTTTTTAGAAAACCATGGGTTATGGTTGAATGTTATTGCAGACTGAGCTTTCATAAAGGAGCTGATCTGCAAACTGAACCAGCCCCCCAGTCTTAAATACATTAAGTTTAAAACCATTATGTTACCTTTCTTACATGTTATGCTCTTAAATCTAGACCTCTCGCTGCCATCAGAGCCATCTCTCCTCCTTTTTGTTATTTGTGATCAGACTGACACACGTTTGTTTCAGTTAGACAACTACAGAGAAAGCTCTAAAATATTTCTCATTGATTTTTATAATTTTTCATCTTTTTAAACGACTACCAATTAGTTTTTCTTTGTCATATAGATTCAATGCCAGCCAATCGTCAGTACTTAAAGGATGGTGAACTGTAATTTTTAGCTGTAAGGCAGAAATTTGTATAGTTTTGCCATTTTTGTATTCTCAAGATTAAAACAAGTCGCAGATATAAACATAACTGAGTCCTTTTTTTATGTTGCTCTATTATTCGTTTGATTTATTGTTAGTTTTAATAGCCATTGTGGAGTTTTAGCTTTACAGTTGCTGCAGTTAAATCTACAGTGTTGTTGTTAGTCTCGTCCTGTCAAACATGTAACAGTGGACACATATTTACCACTTTCTTATTTCAATATTTAAAGAGTTGATAGGCAGAGCCAAGAGTGCTGAAATGATAACAATGGCTATGATCACAGCTACATTTTGGAAAACAACAATTTTTGATACAAACTATTTTTGAAACAACTATTTTTGATGCTTATTATGTTCAAAGGGACCTTTCAGTGATTGTAGCTGTCATTGAAAACAACATATAGTAACTGGGGTCCCCATTAACTCACCTGATACAAAGCGTGCGCCCAATGTGCCAGAGCTGTGTCCTTATCGAAACCCCGGGGTTCGATCCCATCCTCTGTCCTTCTGCTGCATGTCTCCGTCTCTTTTTACTTGACATTCTTCAGCCTTGCTATCAAATAAAGTCAAAAAGATATTATTAGTAAGAACCATTCTTACAATCATGCCCCTTTTTACACAACTTTCAGCCATGCAGATATACAGTTTTCTGCTGACACTGGATGAATCCTCCTCACCTCCTCTGTAGCACCACCATGCCACTGAAGTATCTGTTCATCCAGAAAAATATCTACTGAATGCACTGGGACACACTTTGGTCAGTGGTGGAAAAACTACTCAGATACTTTATTTAAGTACTAAGACATCAATGTACAAATATTTGATTATGAGCTAAAGTCCTGCATTCCAGTTTTCCAGTGTCATACTGACCTTGAGTAGCAGGACAGGTGATGTGGACACAGGTCAGTGAACTAATATGCTCCAGGTGAGGCTTGAACTCACAACCTCGGCATTGCTCTGCAGTGAACTGTCTTATAAGTACCGCGCGCTGACCGATTGCGCCACTGGAGCTTGAAACAATCTCATGTAGGTTGCTGTAAAATGATGAAAACTGAGACGCCGTTGTTGATAAAAGGTTTTGACTTCTTCAAACATATTGTCACGCTTTCTTTGTTTTGTTGGTTTGGTTTGAGGTTTTGAAATTGAGAACAATCAGCAGCATGTCATGATTATAATTCAGCTTTATAAGAAAGTTTAAATATGTCAGAAGATTTTCGGGTTGAAATGAGAGACAAACTGGAGTGTTTGTTCTTTTGCCAGCAGCAACATCATCGCCTCACAACATGAGCCCAGGTTTAGTATAACTACTGTATGTAAGGAGGTTCAGAAACAAGCTCCAGTGGCGCAATCGGTCAGCGCGCGGTACTTATAAGACAGTACACTGCAGAGCAATGCCGAGGTTGTGAGTTCGAGCCTCACCTGGAGCATTTACGAACTTTGGACGATACAGTGTAGATATGACCTGTCGTGTTTGACAGGTATATCACAGTGCTGCATTAGCAGTTTGCGTTATCGTAGTGTCTTTGAGCAAAGATGCCATGTGTTGATGAAGTACTGTTATATAAATCACCTCAAACCTTTCAGACCAATCAACAGCTGCAAAACTTGTTTGCAACATTCAGTAGCGTCTTGACGGTGAAAAACATCATAAATTAAGTTGTAATACAGACATATTTTGTCATAAAACTAATTTATATTAATTTATTTGTAACTAATGGGCTGAAATGTAGACTAACACTTTGACGTGCTCCAAAGCCGATCGAATCCTTTATATAGCTCCACTCTTACTGCACAAACACTGGAGAGATATCAATCTCCTACTTTTCCTTCAAACAATGTTTTTCTACAACATTTCCACAACAAAAGTGGGAATGCCTCAACAACTGAAAAATGCCCTTTTTTCGTCAACGCTTTTCTTTGGGGGTTAACAGTATATTGGTACTCAATTGCTTAAAGGTATTGATTGAAACAACCCTGTAGCAAGTAATAAAAACATCTCCAGTCAAGTGATGCCTGCATTTTATCCTTCTTATTCCCAGATCTAAACAAAAACTAAAGACTTTTGGTTTGGTGGTTTTGTTTGCAGCCTAAATGTGACCACAAATGCAGCTACAGCTCATTCAGTCTGTGGTATGGTGAGTGTATTTGACGGAGTTGGCATTTCAGTGTGCTAAGATGCAACCAAAATGTTTAAAAGTACAGCTATATTACACAGCTGCAACATCTGGTGGCATTTAACATTTCCATTTACATGATAGGTATTATGTTAAAAAAAAAAAAGTATCAAATTAAGTAGTATATTGGTAGTGATATCGCTTTAAGGGTACAGGTATCAATTTTAAACAATACTCAGCCCCGACTGTTAGGCTGAAACCTGAGATGTAAATACAATGAGGTGTAAAACATGTTAGAAAATACATTCTTCAGATGAGATTTCATTCTCCCAAAAATCTGAGAAAATTTTACTTTGATTCAATTAATTTTTTGACCAGTTATTAACCTAGTGAGAAGGACATCTATGTTTTTTTATATTTTATTCTTATTATTTTATTTTATTATTTAATGTGTAACCTTTCTGTTGTGGAGGAAAAAAAGTTCCTTTGTTTACAGATACAACACGCATTATTTAATGCTTCAGACACAGAAAGGTGCATATTACACACTTCTTGTTACAGATCCATATTTTATTGCATTGATACATAATGTATTTTGCAATGACTCCAGGTGGATAAGGGATTTTTTTTTACAGTTATTAAGCAAACATTGATATCTAGGACATAAATATTTGACTAAATGTCACTATTGGCCTTCACTGTATGTATCTTGAGAATTATGTTTTCAAATGGGATGTCCTCTGTGGTAAAAACATGTAACTCTGTTGGCAAAACAAACACAATGCACTAGATTTATTAACAAAAGCTGATAATCTGCTTGAGATAAAATGTTCTTATTCTTCACATATTTTCAGCTTTTAGCTAAAAATCAGACGCCGAGTTCTGACAATCCCAGCCTCTATCAGTCCGATCATCTGTCTCCCACACTACCAGATGGTGTGTTTGACATGCGCCCAGATCGAGCGTTTGGTGCCCTGAGCGGCTCGTACGTTGTCCCAGTGCAGCCGGGTGTTGGGGATGTCGTCCTCACGCTCCGGGTTGGGTCGTGCCCCGTCTTTCGGAGTCGCCACAACAACGGGAAGCGGGCCTCGCCGTGAATCAAACTCGACGACATGAAGCTTCTTCTTGTCAGCCAGATTCTGGTGGACTTCCTGCAGAATGGAAGAAGAACAAAAGGGCAGATGTGAGTGAAGACAGCGATAAAAAGAGGAGGGGAAAAAGAGAGATGTGACGAGGCTCCGAACTCAGCAGACGTCCTCTGCAAGGCTTGTTGAGTCTGACGGAGGAGAGGGAAACAGAGATTAAAGGAGCTTTTTGTAATTTCCTGCCACCCAATCCAACCGAACAGGGGGCAGGATTTCACACTTTAAATGTTGGTCTACTAATGTGCCCATACAACTACATCATACGCTATCTTATGATCTTCATGTGTGGCGTTTGTGGTTAGTTAACTTTATAGAATAATACGAAAACAGTCACATCGCACCATTTAAAAAGTTTATTGTGAACTGTAAACCTACAGCTTGTGTTGTCATTAGTTAAACTAAAGTTATGTTTATGTAAATATCCAACAGTAGATGTTACTTACCAGTTTAAAAGAAACGTGTGTTTGGCATCAAACTGCATCTTTTTAACCTCCAAAAACCATCTCCAGTGCTGGGAAGCCACACCAATATTTAACAGTTTTGCTGCTTGTGATGGAGACAACAGCCGATTTCCAGGAGCTTCTGCCATCGTTGTGTTTTTGACAAACTAATTCACTGAGACTGTAACTTCTACACTGTATCCACTGACTCTGGTGTTGTGACGAGGACTGTTTTCCTGTCGATATGTGTTTCCCCTCCACCTAAACCTGACCCAAACCCATAGTCCTAACCATGACCATGAGGGGGTCACTACACATAAACACGGGGGAGACACTATTCGACAGAGGAACACACTTCAATACAACACCGGCTGGCTCAACTTCACCCTGTCCTGCAGCAAACTACAGGCTACAGTGACTCACTATTGCTCTCAGGCCAGGATGCATTTCTACAGAAGGGACAGCGCGTCCCTGGCTGCTTAGCGGTGGATATCTCTGGACATAAAGGGCATTTTGGACATGACCTCAAAGTTGATAGGGTTACTTCATACTTTGAATATTTCAAACTAATATTATATTATGCCCTGATCTAACATGTACCTCCTTTAAGAGAAGAAACTGAGTTAGATTACAGCTCAAGAGTATCAGTATCTACAGTGTATAATATAAATCATATTGTAGACAGAGACACATTTCAGATGTGAAATGCTTGAGTGACAACCTTAATTTTCTTTTTCTTCCTGATTACATTCACCCTGCCTTTTTCACTTTTTCTAAAATATTTACTTTCCTGTTTCTGACTTTCACTTCAAGAGAAAGTGGTGCAAATAAAACTAATTTCTGAAAACTCTCAAATGAAAGATCCCTCCCACCATGCCGACATGACTTCACCTGCTTGGCTAATCCAGTGAAGAGGGCTCTGGTGATGTTGAGCAGATTGGCAGATCCCTCTAATTTACAGTACATGTCCTGGATGCCGATCAGCTTGCACAGAGTGATGACCGCCCGGTGGCAGTGCAGACCATGACCTGCACAGACAGAGAGACAGAGTGAATATGCACACATTAATGTCAGTATGACTGAGCGCTGCGGTGGAAAGTATACAGTACATACATATATACAGTCTCCTCTCACTGTACATGTCATTTTGCAATACTGACATAGTGTCATACAGAAAATTATCTGGAAATTTTCCACATACAACCAGAGAGAAGAATGCAAGGATAAACTGCATGGCAAAATGACAGATGACAAATTGCATTTTTTTCATGAGTTCTCAATTTTAGAATAGGTATTTACAAAAAGTTTCTCAGGAAAACTGTGTAATTTGATACCAGTTCTGCAGAAAAAAGAGACTGCTTAAATTAATTAATTCTAATTGTGTAACCTACAGATTTTATTAGTCGACGCTCAGAAGGTTAACATATGAAAATTGAAAGTTGTTCATGCAGAAAAATCATACAAATTAATTGATTAATGACTACTTAACATTTGTTGAGTTTAAAGTGATTTAGGCACTTTCTTATTTCCCCTGTTATTTCTACCAAAATCCATATTTTTTTCTATGAAGCTTGCTGAATGCAGACCAATAAAAACAGAATGACCTAGATTTTTATAATCTTAAAATATTTATTGCTCTATAGCCCAACTCTCAACACTAGCCTTCACCTTTTTTCCTACCAACTAAACACTTAATGAATCTACACTTACCTTCGGGTTGTTTCTTCATGTGAAGCGTCGTCCTCTTGCACTTGGATTCAATGTCATGATAAACTGTTAGACAGACAACAACTGAATTACACTCACTGGAAGTAGATCAGGGAAGAGAAATTAAACTAAAGCCAAATAAAACAATAAACAGACAAATTTACTCCAAAAAGTCTCATTATCTGAACGTGTTTTGTGCCATTTCCAAATGAAGGCGCTTGTGTTTTGTTTTGCATCTTTTCTCCTGTCCTCCCTCAGGTCTTGTGTTTCTCTACCTGCCCACCAGATGTCCTTCCACATGCCAGCGTCTCCTGCTGACTGCAGCAGCTGTGGCTGATTAGTTATTCAGACACACGGTCCCGGAGCGGGAACTCGGTGCCGCTGAACGAAGTCTGAGAAAGCGGAGCAGCTCCGTAGCTTGAGGTTGAAATCTTGTTCTTATGTCACATCACTTCTGAAACGCCACACCAGCTGCTAACCGTGCATATTCTGGACATCCAGTCATTGAAATTTAATGCTTATGAGTTCGGTTTCGTGCTTGGATGCTGCAATAACAGTGAGGGAGTTATGGACGGGATGAATAAAAGAACAGAAAATTGATGAGAAGCAGTAAAAGTAGAAAGTTTGGTGTTCACAGGAAACGTCTTGCTGCGTTCAGAAATCTAAAATGCAAAACTAAATGTCAAAGACACACACACGCACGCATGCACGCACGCACGCACGCACACACACCGCACAGGGAGATGAACATTTGCTGTGGCTGCAGGAGGTCCAGGTTGAATAGTGTGTGTATGTGTGTGTATATGTGTGTGTCTTGTTGTGATGTGTGACTCACAGACTCAAACAGCGACAAAGTCAAAGTAGAGACAAAAAAAAAGCCAAATTTCCCCTTAATACACACTTTTATATATTCCAGTAATTGTGAGTTTTTAACCTTTAACTCTGACACTGAACTGAAAGTCTGCTCTGACTGAAAGCTGTCACTGGTAACTTTCAGAAAAATAACTCTTTGTCATAATTACCTAAACTGTCACTATATGAGACAGATGAAAAAAAAACATGCTCCTCTGTCTCCTCGTATTGCACGTAGCGGCATTATCACATGTGGAAAAAAGCAACCAATCAGATTTCAGGAGTCTCTAGCACAGCTGTTACTCATGTCAATCACTGCTTGTAGCTGCAGTCAAACTGTCAAATTAGGCAACACTGATCAAAAATGAATCAAGATTCTGTGACTTTATTGCCTGTTTCACGCCTGAAATGTTTTCAGAAACATTTTAGTGTACTGTCCGGCTGTAAAATGACACAGCTTGTGATCTAGCTGGAAACAGTCAAGTCGCCCAGCTAAGAAGACATCATTTTACAGATAAACAATTTACTTAACTATATTCCTGAAATCATTTGAGGAAAGAAACAGGCAGTGCAGAGACAGAATCTTGACTCATATTTGATCACTGCTGCCTGGTTTGACAGTTTGACCCTAGTTGAGGAGCAGTGATTGAAATGATTTACAGCTGCGTTAAGACTTCTCAGCTCTAACAGGTTGTTTTCTGTGAGCCACAGAGGATCCCAGCATGTGTCATTAGAAGCACAACGAGTAGGAGCAGGGGCTTAGGCTTTGTTTCAACATTTCGGGGGTAACATCTGAAAAAGGGGGGGTTTGGACCGTCTCAGCCAGGAAAGATTTTGTTTGTAACACTTATATTCTTGCATTTTAGTGATTCCTATGCAAAAATGTGTGCATTTTCTGCATCATTGTTCATGGTGTGAATATTTCTAATTCTGTAGAAAAAAGGGTGTTTTTTAAAAGTTAGACTGTGCAGGAGTTTTTCTCTTAATTATGTCAAAATGAAAGTCTCTACTACTACATTCATGTGTTTACTGGGAGTTACAAATGCAAATATTGTAAATATTGAGAAGGATGAGTCATCAGCGCCCCTGAAATCTACACCTATGATTAGAAAACAGGTTTTTTACAGACTCTCACGTGCTTCCATGTGGATGTCGAGACAGTTTCGGCAAATATGGCAAAAAGTTGCTGAACAAAAGGACTGAAAACTGTTTTTTTGCTCCTCAGTCTTAATTTCTTCCAAAAAAACATGCAAAATGTCCAGAGGAGAAACAAACAAACACACTGCCACGCTCAGATTTACACAAATTCCCTTTGGCGCTGCATTGTTCTCTCATTTCCCCTGAACACCACTGAAGTCACATGAATATTCACGAAGCATCCCCGGTCCTGGGAGACTGGGAACACTGGTGCCAACAACAACAACAACTGGAAGGTCAGTTGTTTTTCCACCAAAACAAAACATTTAGTGGCCAAGTCCAGAGGACGTCCAGATGTTGGACTTCCAAATCAAAACATCGACACAACTTAACAGTCAAATAAGAAAAACTGTTAATGACATGGTGGACAAAATCCAAAATCTGGACCGCCACCAAAACTTGAGAGGCCTAAAGGCAATCTGGCCACTGTTTTATTTTTTTACATATCTTAATGACTGTCAAACAAACAGATGGGATGAAAAACGTACAATTTTGCACAGAAAGATCATGATGACTTCAGTAAGTGAGCAGCAAAGGTGAGGAAAATAATCTAAAAGCTTTCTGATGTGTCACAATTTATAATTTAATTACAAACACAGTGAGATAATCCCCCCAAAAGTTACTTTAGAATCAAGAAGTAAACAAACAACCAATCACATGACGGTGCAGACATGTTGCAGATGGTCAAACAGTGAGAGCTGGCATGTACAGGGGCTCCAATATCTTTTTCTATGAACTTGCAAAAATTAAATATATCACAGTTTGGAGCTCAAACTGGGTGGCAATGCAGCACCACACACACACAGACACACACACAGACACACACAGACACACACACAGACACACACAGACACACACAGACACACACAGACACACACACACACACACACACACACACACACACACACACATACACACATACACAACTTCTTGCCTGGTCTTTGGCCAAAGCAGGAAGCTAAGTTTCTCCTCCTGGGGGGCGCGGTGGAGGCTGATGACTCACACACATTAATCTTTCTGGCTTTGCTCTCCAGCAGCGGCACACGTAGCCAAATGGCATTTTACAATAAGAAATTACAAGCTGTACATTTTAAGTCTTATACCTTTCTTTCAAAAATGCATTTTTTACATTAAGCCTCTTGTATAAGTGCAGGCAGGTGATTCGAGGGGAGATTGCTGGACATGAGGGGAGAGGAAAGAGCAGGAGGAGACGAAGGAGAGGAGAAATGAGAAGGGAGTAGGCGGTAGAGCGACAAACCAGAGGAGGTGAAGTAAAGGAGTTGTTTAGTGTGAGAAGCTTTTGCAAGCGGTCCTTGAAGTAAAGCTCCATTCATTTTTCTCATTTCTCATATGTGACTCACAGTTGGAGCACTTCTACATCTCGGATCAGCGTGAAACTGAATCATCAGTACAAACATTAACCAGCCGAGTAAGAAAACATCTGCTGCTTTGATTAAAAGTCGAGGGGTGAAAGATTGTGTGCAAAAAAATGGAAGATGAGGTACTATAAAAGTGCCTGTGGCTTCCTAAAAACATGAGATTTCAGCATGTCGAAGGATTGTTTTAGTAGCCTACCAGAGAGGAAAAGTTACAAAGACAAACTCAAAATTAACTCAATATACAGTCTCAGTGTCCCTTCTCTTTACTTTGCTTATCTTAAAGAAAAGAGGACAATTTTCCACATTTTGGACAAATAAGGGTCTAATCTGATCTGATCTAATCTAATCTTACAACTATTTGATCCAGTGAGCAGGTAAGATTGTCATTTAACCTCACAAAGATCAAAAGCAGGCCTTGTATAGTCCAGTTATCTTCAACCTCTACAGTTTTTTAAGAAATATAAAAAAAATGCTAGCTACACAAATGTATACTGAGTGTCAGGATCCCGCTGTTTTCCCTTATCTTACTTCTGATATTTCACATCAGAATTATTCATCATTATTCATTATCAGTGGGACTTCGTTATGGACTCTCCATGATTGTTGGTTAAGAAACGCTGAGGATGTCATTCGAAGGAAACCTAAAATGTAGAAAATCACTTACTGGTCTTGTTGTTGTATCTTTCTATGAAGTGCAAGTAGTTGATGGCTCTGTTTTTGGCCTGCAGGTTACAGAAACACAGAGAAATAGAAAAACATATACAGAAGGTTATTTGTTGACTCAAAGTTGGTATGTTGTTATCATTATTAGCTTTTTAGTTGGGAAAGTCGCTGTAGCTGTATACAAATTATAGTAGTATTAATTATTAGGTAAAATAATTCATTAGCAATTCATTAGAGTTTACCAGTAAGTGTCTTAAACTATAACAGATAGTCTGAATGCAACAAAACAGTTTAGTTCATTACTCAGTTTTTACTACACCCAATTCTATTTAAATTTAAAATAAATAAAAAAACATATATTTTGAAGACATAATGAATTCCATAAATTGGAGATTCTGACACAAAAAGTGACACAATGATTGTTTTAGTTGGAATTAAAAGAAACTTACCTTCCTCAAAGCTGTGGGTCTGTCCGCTGCTTTACCCAAAGCAAAGCCTGCAGGAGGGAGGAGAGAGTCGATGGTGATGCTGCCAGTTAAAGCCAGATTTCATTGTTTAAAGTGATGTTTAATTAGTGCTGCCGGTAATGAGCCGCCATGAACACTGTAACCTGATGACATTTTAAACAAAGCAGCCCTACCAGACTCTGTAATGAGAGGCTGACAGCAGGTGAATCTCAGGAGTCGGCTGAAGAGTTTCCTCAGCGTTTTTAAAAATGTATTTTGCCGCTCACTTCTGAGGAGCCTGAAAACTGTCAGAAACATTCCCTGCACTTTCTCATATCCACATATAACACATTTTTTTTTCTCAACTTTTGCAAACACCCTGAAACTGTCAAAAACATTTTTGGTTCAGTTCATTGTTTTTAGGAACTTTAAAAAAATTGTTCAGCAGTCAGGGCTATCTCACGCTGAGATACGTCTGGCTGAGCCATCATAATTCTGCACGAAGGAAAAATGCTCTGGTGTTGTCGGCATTTCTTTTAACCAATCACAATTGTCTAAAGCAGCGCTGAGGCCAGGACGCAGCGACGGTGCTCTCACAAAAAAGTCTGAGGAGGGAACTTTTTTTGGTGGAGAGGCGAGCGCTGGCAGCATAAGAAAATGCCACGTAAAACACTGAAAGACATTTAAGCGTGTAGTCAGAGATTTGAATCATCAGTTGGAGTCCCCTCAGATGACAGTGTGCTGAGCTTTGTGCCTCTGGGGATGTTTTGGTCCCCTGATTTTGGAGTGGAGTGAGCGCTCTTGAATTTCACGCTACTCTTTGGTACAGGGATCTGCGCAGACGCAGACAGCTACACAGAGCAGAGACTCTGCACCTTAAGGCTCGGAGACAACATTACCTCCTCTGTTTTCCTGAGAATTGGTGAATTTACAGCTCACAGCAACTTAATATGATACAGTCTCTGGCTTTTGTTTGATATGTAGTGTCTGCAAAAGATGTTGTTGCACGCTGCTGATCTACCGTTTATTTACTACAATACGTGAATGCCTCTTTTACTTTCATTGTCCTAGTGAGCCTATTCGAACTTTGAAATTTAATATGACAGAAAAAAACAAAATAAAACCAAAAAAATAATTGTCAAATATCTTTGAACAGCCAAATCTGATTTGACTGACATAACTCTGGGTCTGGTGCCACTCTAGTGAAGAGAGGTCTGGCTATGTGGAAATTGCTCCACATAGCGACATGGAATTTAAAAAAGGTCTGAGACAGGCGACCAAAGACAAACTTTAAGCCACAGTCTGTATTTTTCAGAGTATCAAACCTGCAGCTCCGTTGCCGTTTCCCACAGCGACCAGACAGCTGATGGACCTCTTCCTGCCCTCCTTGGCTGTCATGTTGAACACACTCTTCACCTGCAAGACAAGAATAAATACACACTAAACAACAACAAATAAGACGTCTCTCACCACCTGACATCTATCACGTAAGCTTGGCCATCATGTCAAACACACTCACTGTACGCACATTAATACAACTCTGTGTGTACGTTTGTTAAGTGTTGCAAAACAATACACAAAAATACCAAATACACTCACAAATCACCTTAGGATTGAGATAAACTTGCTTTTTTAACACATGTTCATGTAGACAATCAGCTGAGTCGTGAACTCGCTGATGTACTAGAGTCAGAGAGTCACAGTCAATATATTTACCATTTGCAGCAGAAACCACATGGGAAAACAGTTACAAGAGCTCAGCATAAAAACAGACATGTAAGACAATAAGACAATATAAACACAATCAAAACAATATAAGTTAAAAGATCTAGGATTTAAAAAAAATTTTAAAACGGGTTTGATTTCTTATAAAGTGCAACATTTAAGAAATAATTCGAAACATTTAAGAAATAAAGTGCAACATTTAGAAATAAAGGTCAACATTGTAAAAGCAAGTGTATCTCTGGCCTCAGGATACATTCACTGTCATATATTGTCATATGTCATTATGTGCCCTTATTACTGTAAACATCAGTTTATCAGAGCAAGATACACCAACCAATCACTGTCATCCATCTGTGATATAAGGCAGTTTAACCTGTCAGAGAAACCTGAATCTAATAATAAACCTTACAATAAACAAAAGCAGAACTAAACTAAAACAAAAGAAAAACAGACTTGTTTTGACTCATAATGTATCATGACCATGCTTTAAAAACATAATTCTTCAGTCATGTACATTTTGTATTATATGCACCAGTCAGGCCAATAAAGTTACTCAACAGTCAAAAAGAAGTGTGTTTTTGTGAGAACATCTGCAGTTATAACGCTACTATAGATTGTTAAAGCTTTTCACTTAGTGTGTGTGTGTGTGTGTGATGTCAACCGAACCAGAACGCCTGTCCAGATTTAAGTGACTTTCATCGACCTGTTAGCAAACAGAGCAAACAGTCATCTATCACACACACACACACACACACTGGCCTGACTCCCCTCAAGCAGCTACGCAGGCTGATCAACTATCTGCAACACGACTGTGAAAACAGCGGGGGGCAGCATTGACACACCGCACAGAGGAGGAGGATGGAGCGAAGAGAGGGTAAGGGATCAGGAAAAGAGGAAAGATGTTGGAAGTTGGAAAGAAGTTGGAGTTGACCAGAGAGGAGAGAAAGCGGACAAAGGAGATAGAAAAGGTCAAGAGGAAGAACGTTGCAGGTTTGAAAGGAGAGAGGGAAAGGAGGGGAAGAAAGGCAATTCTTCCTACTCCTTTTCAGACATGAAATGTAAAATTTATGTTGCTTTATGTTCACTATAAATTTTGTTTGTGCTGCTTTTATGTGCATTGTATTTTATTTATTGTTATTATAAATGTTTGAAATAAATCATATGAAGTGGAGGATATGAAAGAAAAGTGGTAGAAGATAAAAGGACAGGGAAAAGGAGGGAAAGGAAAGGAAACAAGGATTTATTGCCTCTTTAGACATGAAATAATTTTGATGAGAAAAGAAACAAGAAGCAGAAATAATACAGAAAAAGGAGAGGAAGAGGAGGGTGACACAGCAGAGCAGCAGACAGTGAATGCCTCTGTCCAATGTGAATCACTAACAATCTGTGTGTGTGTGTGTGTGTGTGTGTGAGAGAGAGAGAGAGAGAAAAGGCTGTGGTAAATATATACGATAAAAAAGAGTGTGTTGTCCTTAGCAGAGTGTATGTGGTGTCTTGATAACAGATGGACAAACTGCTGATACTGCAAAAAAAACTTAACGAACAACTTGTACAACACACACGTGCGTATACACACACACACACACACACACACACACACACGCACACACACACAAGAAGTAAGTTTAGGTGGCAAAGATATAAATTCACCACTAAAACAGAGAGTGAGCGAAGCGGCTGCTGAACGTCACTGTGATACATAAAACAAGCCAGTTACAATTATGAGTTAATTAAGCCGAGTTAATTAAGATAATTAGAGCTCTGATTAGAAGATATTTCAATGCCGCACTTCTCTTCACCTCATGTGTTGTGAATAAAAACTTTATATTTAAAGCTCCGTCATTCTGTTTTTCTTTGGGCCATTTGGAGGCCAAACTCCACAACAAGCTAAAAATTACACATTTTTGAATTATGGCTAATGTCAGAGCAAACTGATCACCTGTTTACATTAATTTGCATTTATTTGGGGTCATGTAGGTGAATGCAAGTCCGACACAGACTCTCCTTTTAGCTCTGTTTTGGTGTGCACATATTTGTGCATATTTCTTAGACAACTTCTTATTTCTATTCATTTAAAATTTCTCTTTGCCTTTATACAGTAAAAGTAACTGTAATGTGTCCCAATTTCCTCCAGGGATCAAGTATTCTGATTTACAAATAAAATATTTTATGCTTTACAACTGACACCTTTGATCCACTGTTCTTATAAAAATACTGATTAGTGCAAGTCTCATTGCAAAATTGCTAAATTATAACACTACAATCTACATATATCTCAATGCCATACAGATAGGCATTAGATATTTCATCTTTGGGAAAGTTTTGTTGTTGCTGAGTCACAGATGCCGCTTCAGCACTGTGGTTTACATCTTTGTTGTGCCTGTTGGAGCTCTGCTGGTATAACTTTGCTGCGGTTTTGTTGTGGTGGGTGGGTTTTGTTTTCTGTTTTGTCGATCACGACAAATAACCAAAAAACTTAAAATAGTGTGGTTATTTCTGCATCTGCAGCTTGTGGAGGTGTTGTATTGAATTTAGCTCCACTGTAAGATGTTGTTTTAACACTATTCCCCTGACAGTGCAGCTATTATTCTATACAAATACAGGAATATGTAGTCTATATTTACATTTGGGCAGACAAGTGATAATAAATTCGATAATATACATCATCCAATATGTATTTATTCTGTAGAACAGATATGAAAGCAAACATGACTTTCATTACTTTGGAGATAAAGCCTCGCAGCTCGTAATGTGAGTGCTAGTGAGAAAGAGAAAAGCAAAATAAGTAAGACCGACTGTATGAAGCTAAATAAAATAAAAATACAAAAAAAATCCTTTATACAACTACTGTACTAAAAGCCAGTGTTGTAGGAAAGACCAAATCATGACCAAGACCAGACCAGTGGGAATCCCAAACGGCACGACACACTTGTAATAAAATGTGAAACAGGTAATCAGACACACCTCAAATCTTTTTTAATGATTCACACTCCCATGAAAACATCCCCAGAAAACAAATGAAGATTCCTCTTTATTGACTTAATTATAGTTTATGTGTGTATGTATAAGCATACCTTAAGAAATGTCTTGATAAAATAATCAAAAGGTATTGCAGAACTTCATACTAAACAATTACAAACAATAAGGAGCTAAAAATCAACTAAATCATCATTATTTGCACTCATTTGCACATGCAATTTTGTAACATCCCACCAGTTATTGCTATAATAAACGCAAAACTTATTTTAAGTATTTTTTTTTGTTATTTGTAGTTTGTGGTTCATTTAAAAATGTTATTTGAGTTTGGTGTGACATTTTGTTTGTAGTCCATATCGCGCAGCACTAGATCCAGGTGTTTTATGTGTTTGTTTCTATCTGCTGCCTCATATTTCGTTCTTTTGGCAGCCTGTGCAGGGACCACCAGCAGCCTTACGGGGACCTTATCTGGGCCAAGACACACAGCTCATCTCCACGTTTTCATCCTCGCCAGAGAGCAGCGAGTGAGTGACAGAACAGTGCTGAATTTGAAATTTAGCTGAGGGAACTTCAAAGTCAAGATCTGCCTTCAGCTCCACTCGTTACGTAACGCACATTTCAGTAAAGGATTTATAATTTGACTGCAGGGGCCACAGCAGAAGGATTGGGGTCAGGGCAGCAGCAAACACCAAAACACTGAAAACACAACCCTGCAGGACACACACACACACACACACACACACACACACACAGACACAGACACACACACACACACACACACACACACACACACACACAGACACACACACACACACAGACACAGACACAGACACACACACACACACACACACACACACACACACACACACACACACACACACACACACACACACACACAGACACACACACACAGTGATATGTTTCTCTGTTAGGTGCTAATGCTTTCACAAACCTGCACATATTTTCTAACATAACTCTGACTAAAACAAACACAATCAGGGAATGTAACTAAGTTGTACTGTAACTAAGTATGATTTTAAAGTACTTGTACTTTACTGACTATTTTCTTTTCAAGCTACTTTACACTTATACTTCACAACATTTTAGAGGTAAATATTGCACTTTTTACTTCACTACATTTATCTGACAGCTTTAGTTACTTAACAAATTAAGATTTTTTGAATAAAAACATATGAAGAGTTCATAAAATGTGATCCTATGTTATTAATTAAATTGCCCAACAGTTTATAGAAATACTGTTTGATGATTAGCTGAGTAGTGAATCATCAATTCACAGAGAATTAATTGTCAATTATTTTGATAAACACTTTAGTCTTTTTCTATTATTTTAATCTTGATTCTTTATGATTTTGTGTTTTTTGGGTGGTTTATTTCTTCTTTTTTATAATCTTAAGTTATTTATATCTAATTTATTTTTTAATAATTTTGAGTTTTCAGGTGTCTTTTTTTCTTCCTTTTTTTAAGAATTTTGAGTTTTGTGTTTTTTTGTGGTTTTTTTTTTCTTTTTCTTTTTTTCTAAATTGGGTACTTTAACTTTTAATACTTGCATTACATTTTACTGACTATACTTATTTTATTTTCACAGGATGGTATTAGCACTTTTACTTTACATAGCACACAATGTTGTTAATGAAGTGCACACATAGCTAAAATGCTAAATTTATATTCACACCACATTCTGCCTGCATACCATGGCTACAGGCCTATAACACAGAGCAGCAACATATCTTTTCTTGCTGTCAAGGAAACTCTCCGCCTCTGCAAAAAACCAGACCAGATGGGATCTCAAACACTGTTTTTGTAAATGAAAAATCCAACAAGTTATTAATTCTCATGTTTCAGTGTGACTTGCAGACAGTTTCTATCAGATGTAAATGCCTCCAGTGAAATTGGGCATTTGGCTCTACGTTGTTATTTTAGGTAGAGATGCAGCAGTTTTGGCGTAGTGAAAGCAGCAGAGCAGATGGGACGAGTTTTTTCCTCCACTAGACGAGCGACAGCATGGAGGTGGGAGGATGCTTCTAGCTCGCTCTCACTTCTGTTTCATCTTTTATTTTCTCAATCTGTTGCTGCATGTCTCTGTATCTGTATGTGTCTATACGCTGCAGTGCAGGGGAACCAGAAGGCGCTGCAGGAGCACAAACCTCCGCCAACGTTTAACACTTCTCTGACTGGCTGCGGCACAGCTACGCATCCTTTCTTTCACTTGTATTTTAAGTTGATATCTTCACTCTGCAAACACACTGAATGGTGTAAAGACGTTATTTACTCCTACACAAGAGGAACGATTTCTTCCAATCCACACAGTGCTGCAGGGGACAAATTCTAACAACATGATATACGTTTATTCTGTGCTTTATGTCGTGTTTTGGACTACTTATCGCAGAGATAGGATTTTAGGACATTTCAAGGATTTTAAGACATTTCTAGGACTTTCAGAAATTTCAAGGATTTTAGGACATTTCTACAATTTAGGCAGATTTCTAGGATTTTAGAACATTTTCAGGATTTTAAGACATTTCTTAGATTTTAGGACATTTCTAGGTTTTTAGGGCATTTTAAGGATTTTAGAATTTTTCTAGGATATTAGCAGCGTTTCTTTGATTTTAGGATATTTTGAAGATTTGGGTTACTTTTAGGAATTGAGGATTTTTCTAGCATTTTAAGACATTTCTCAGATTTTGGGATGTTTCTGGGATTTTAGGATTTTTCTGGGATTTAGGACATTTCTGGGATTTTAGGACATATCTAAGATTTTTGGACATTTCTACAATTTAAGCACATTTCTGTAATTTGAGGACAATTTCAGAATTTTGGGACATTTTTAAGATTTTCGGATGTTTCTAGGATTTTAAGATGTGCAATGCTAGGACATTTGGGGCTTAGCTCAGACCTCTGTCGGGGGTGTGGGGGATACTCCACTGGCACTTTTTTTGATAAAGAAGCTCTATTTCCATGCTGTTACATGCAGTCTGACACCTTATGTACACTAAAAGTACATAAACAATTCCATGAGTGAATCACTATATTTTTATAACAAATTAGAAAGTAATTGGGGGGGGCACTCAGCACCCTATTAGGGGCTAGATTTGACCCATGCCTTAAGAAAGGTATCACCAACTTATTATTAAGACCTGCACATATATTTTTGTGCAATATAGCTCAGGTTCCTGGTTTTTGTTGGTCAATGGCACCATGGCTTTCTGTTGCCTCAAATAACAACAAGCCGACAATCCACCTGACAGCAACTAATTTTAGGACCTGCACAACCATGGGTGCAAAATGGGGGCACTGGCCATGAAAATGACAGCTGCACTGGTCTGAAACTAGCAATGACAGTCTTGCTGTGCTTTACTTGGTGCAGGGAGTAAGACAGATCCCCATGAGTTGCTGCAGGACTGTATTTCTTTAAATTACATACATAGATGAGGCAGGATGTGAACTTTTAACAGCCTGACTCCTAAATATAGGAAATGCTTTTAACAAATTAATAATCACACTGTATTAATGCCCTTTATGTGAAATCCACTTTAGACATTAACTTCTGTACGTGTCTCAGCGAGCTCTGCTTGGCTGTTAAAACACAACATTTAATCCAATTGAAAGTTCTTGCAAAGTTGCTCTCATCCAGCCGCTTGTCTGTTTACTTTCAGCAAAACTTTCAAGGTTGTTGACTTCAGAGAGGAAAAAAAAGAAAGAGACAAAAAGCCCTGTTCTGACACTGACAACAGTCCATCTCTGTTAATGAAATCACTGAGTCCTGTCCAAGCGGCTGCTGCACCTGGAGAGAGGCCATGAACATCACTTTTCTCTCTGTCGCTCTAACTCTCCCCTTCTTTACTGTTACCTCTGCTCTCTGTCATCCCTCACGCTCTTCCTCATCTCCCGGAGGTCCAATTGATTGTAACTCTTACTGAAACTGTGCCAAATATTCAATTTAATGGAATTACGGAGGCTACAGATTGTAATGTTGGTGAATTGGATTAAACCATACATTAAGGTATTTTTTATGCAGTGTTTATGCAGATTCTACTCCTGCATGTCCTAAAACAGCTCCTAAACCTGCATATTTTGACCGGTTCGACCAATGAAAAGCTGGATTTATAGTCAACGCAAGGGCCACATTGTGCTTTCTCCAAAAAAACATTAAGATTATCTGGCACCATTTCAACTTTTAACTATTTAAGGCAAATTGTGATTTGTGATATTGGGCTCTATACACTGTATTTCAGCTATTAACTTATCCAATATAGGGTTTACACTACAGCTTTGATCAGAGCCAAACTTATATGAACTAGCATGATTTCTTACCGAGCTCTACCTGAGTATGACTCATAGCAGCATGTTTTGGTCCAAGCCTAATTAAAATCCAGATTTTTTCAACTTAAAAAAAACCCAAAAAAACCACAAGTCTGTTGCTGGCTCTGCATCTCACGTACTAAAGTCTCGGCAAAGCAGGCTGCACCCCTTGGTGCATATCCGTCTTTGAATGCACACAGGGGTCCACAGCAATTCAGTGAGCTGATGATGGTCACCGCCTCTCACTGCATGTTACGCACATCTCTCCCACTGCCAACCAAGTCACCTCCAGCCGCTGCTTCTCTCTCCTTTTCTCATTTTCCAATGCAACTCCTGCATTTTACGCACAAGAACTACAACTTTATTCCATCTGTTGTGCAGTGCACCGGAGTTTGTGTATGTTATGTGAGCAAATGACCCCCTAATTCTTACATTTTGTCAGAAAAATCTCATTTTTTAAATTAATTAAAATGGGTTGATGGAAACACAGCATATAAATTATTAATAGTGCAAACCAGGGGAATTTTAAGAATTTAGCGGCCTGAACTCAGTGAGATAGAAAGACTTATGACTTATTTTCACAAATAAGAAATCTTTTTTATGTATTAATGCTTGACTTATGAAGTTGTTATAATTTGCTTGTATTGTCTTTTGTTAAATTACAAGGTATGTAAAAAAGAGAGTATGATTTAGGTTTCTTAATTAATTAAACTCGGGTATTGCGTCACCATCCTGCACAGTATATAAGACGACATTGTTTGGATTAGGTCTGAATATGTGCTTACATGATTTCATGAATACACAAAATTATAGATTATGTATTAGTGTGGGAATAATGTCTAATTATCCTCCTTGCAGTTCATGCCATGTTATTGTTTATGATAATTATCAGCCTTGCTCTACCTTTATCCTCACAACTTCCTAACTCCTTCTTAAGACTTTTCCCCTTCTCTCTCACTCTCTTGTCCACTCTTCCTCCCACTCACAGCTCACCTCCCTCACCTCCCTCCCCTCCCTCCTCCTCCTCCTCCTCCTCCTCCTCCTCCTCTCCTCCTGTTGCATGTGTTCACTAATGGCATGCCGCCGTCATCGTCCTTGGGAGACAAGCCTTTTATTCCGGTAAGCCCTTTTCATTTCATTAGGCCTAAATTTATAGTGGCGTACACACACCCAGACACACACACACGCACACACACTAACACATACACACACACACACACACACACACACACACACACACACACACACACACACACACACACACACACACACACACACACACAGGGTACATTCATAGAGGAAGATGGCACCATAAAAGCTTCAGTTTCAAGGGGGAAGCCTAATGTCTGTGACACCACTCTTATTTATGCAGGCAGGAGGGCTGGGGAAGACTATCAATGTGACACACACACAAACACACACTGTCTGATACTTTGTGTGCATGAAAGAAACACAATAAATAGAAACAAAGACGAATGAAACACATGCATGATGCAAATAAAATGTTCAATGAAGATCTGACCTCTGGTGTACACGTATAAATCGCAGCTCAATACTTGTGTGAGACAGAGTCTAGACAGAATGTCTATTTGCCGAAATCTGTATGAGTGTATCCCTGTGCAAGTTAATGTGTGTGTGTAAGGCACATGGACCTGCTGTGTGTGTATGTGTATGCCCGAGGGTGTGTGTGTGTGTGACCTTCTGGCATTACCCCCATTAGTTTAGTACGGACAGTCCATTAGTGCTAATTGAATTAAGGTAAAATACAGCAGGACAGAGAGAGAATCTAAATGAACCGGTTCAGTCTGTAAGGCAGGTCTTATCGCACAGCAGCTCAGTATTTAATCTGTTCCAGTTAGGAGCAGCAGAACGAGGGCTGGAGTGTGTTTGGGATGTGAGCTCAAGACTGGACGGTTGTTAGTTCAGGTACTCAGACTCAGCGTTTTACTTTATAGATGTCGTCTTTGGTAACGGCATGATAACAGTTTTTTTAAGCACACCTCCTCTATGAAAATGTAGCATCCATAAGTGTATAACTTATTAAACATGCTGATAACTCGAGGTCTAATAAGTCTTAGAGTTGCTTTCTTTATAAAAACAGCAATTAGGTGATGTGTATTCCTATTTAAAAAGCCGTGTACTAGTGCTCTAGTAATCAAGATCGGTCTTGGTCTCAAGACCACTTTTAGAGGGTCTCGTACATAGTGGACGGATTTGTTTGTTAACATAATTACTGTGAATGGATGTAAAACTTCCTTCTTCAAATCCAGCGAATTATGTAAGTCATAGTTTGCTTTTTTGTAACAGATAACAGCTGCCACCCTTCACTCATCCAGGAGGATTCATATGCAAAAAAACCAAAAGAAAACACGCAACAGAGTTCTGCAAGGCAGCACTTACTGAGATGGCTGCAAAAAAACAAACTTCTATCGGTTATATTGATTTCCGATTCTCAGCGTTTGCTTGTATATAGTCCTGATCTTGACTCGGTTCGACACACTCTAGTCCTGGTCAAGTCCTGGTCTGGGTTAGTATAGTCTTGACTACAGCACTGCACGTGTACCTCTTGAGTGAACTCCACTGCTTAAAGTTTGATGAAACCTTTTTTATCTGCTTTGCATCAAACCCAGATGCAAATGTGACTTTTTAGAAATTACACAATTTGGCCTGAGGAAGCACTAAACTGAATATTTCATTAACCATCTTATCTCCCCACACTGCAGCCACAAAATGACATGAAATTTAGCGCTCAACTGCGGCTACGCTTGCTCAGCAAATGTGCCTCCAACACCGCCCATGTGCACACGCCACACTGGATTTTCCACCATTTTGAGTTTCCTGAAAACAGTTTCACCCTCTGAGGCTTTCTGCATCATTATTCTGCACAGTCTCATTTAGAGATTCTCCATGACCGTGAGCTGGTACCAGTCTTAGAAGAACTAATCATCTGTCCACCCCCCAGAGTTTCAGCTTTTTCTAGCTGTTGGTGATGATGTGTCAATGATGTGTTCACACCTTATTTCCACTCTTTAAACAAGGTTGAAAATCTTTATTTTCTGTCGCAATAAAGAGAAAGGATTTTATTCCAACTGTCATAAAATTTGATTTCTTCGTAAAAGTGAAATAATGTGACTATTTTATCGTAGTTAAATATGTTTGTGGGCAGCATGATATTGTTGTAATGCAGGATTTAGTTCTGTTTTCTTATTATTTTAAACGGTTTCTATGTTTCCATGTGTGATGGCAGCTGTTAGAGATTGGATGTGCCGGATCAGCAACCTTTTTGTATGTTTGGTTTTCTTTTTGTTTGTGTCCCCTCTGAATTCAAAGATTTTGCTGGTTTGTGAACGCAGCACAGGCAGGACTCTTGATGACTCTTTTTTTTTGTCAGCAGCAGTTTGTGGAGTTTGAGTAGAGGGGTGGTGACGAACAAAGTGTTTGCTGATCACAAAAGAATTCCTTTCAATCAGTTTGTGAGCTGATCTGAGCAGATTACAAATACCTGTGTACCACTTAAATTTCAATCGAAACGCACCCTAGAGTTGGATTTTGAACTCAGAAAGTCTACTGCACCTCACCAGCTATTCAAAATCTAAAGTGGCTGCTTTGCGCATAAACAGTAGTGAAAGCTGCAGTAAGATACTATTTATTAGCGTTTCTGTCTTATTGTTGTCTCACTAAAACATTTGTACACAGAGTCCTGTCCAACTTCTATCTGCAGACATGTTGCTACGTTGTTTGTAGACACAAAATACAGCGTAATGAGTTATTAGCTGTTACTGCTAACAATGGCTAACCTGGCTTACAGGTTTAAATTAAGAGGAGCTGCTGCTGCAGAGGTGAGTGAGAGAAAACTTTCTGTTGCTGCCATAACGGAGGATAAAATCAGCCATTTGTCAGTGTCCAAAGTCCACTCTGCCACAAGACAGAAGTCGCATTTAAACTGCATGTTCAAGGTGGGAATATCACGCCGTTATGCCGCCTCGCTGCTCTGTAAATAACATACAATCATGGAAAGGGGGGGACAGAGTTTTGCCATTTCTGAGCCGGGACAGGAGGTAGTAACAGCCAAAAAACGAGGTCTTATGTAAAGCCAAAAAGACGTGTTCATGGGCGGGTGTGCCAACATTTGGCAACATGTTTATGTGTGCAACCGACCACGGGAGCGCAGCTGTTAGCATGGCAGATAACTCAAAGAAGAAGGACAGCGGTCATAAATGTCCGCAAACTTGGAAAACAACGAGATTCAGGAGGTCCTCACCCTCTGAGCAGAGGAGGAGATCAGCTGCCGTATAAAAAAAGAAGGTTACTGATTGTGACTAACGTGATGCCTTTGTTACTGTTTATAAAGCGCTGCCATAGTGTTAAATACATGTCACACTAGAGGTGCCCGCATGCCTCTTTTGATTGCAAGATGGCATGACGCAGTGAATAATCACACACTGGAGCGGAACAAGGCCGCCATCATCTGGATCTGTATAAAATGCAAGGGCAGTATGAAGGGCGGACTTTGTTGCGGCCCTATAGTGCGATTTTTGTGAAAAAGTTGCTCGAGAGAAAGAGAGAGAGAAGGATACAGCTCCCAAAACAAAAAAATCTACACATGGCAGTGAAAGCTGATATAGTAGCAGTACGTTATGAATAAATTAATGCATGAGAAACCTTAAATTATAAAGACCAGCTGGTAAACACTCACCTCAATGATACGCGATTCGAAGTCCTCGTAGGTTTCTGTGGAGAGAGGCAGGAAGACAGAAAGAAGTTTAGACAGAAAAGCTTCTACACACAAACACATTTGGGCACAGGCACACACATGCTCACAGACACTATAAACAGATTAAACCAGGCTCCTGCTGGCGTAACAAATACCCAGAAGCACTTGCAGCCGTGCGACAAGTTGACACTTTTCATTGTCAGTGACCTCTGAAGGATGTTACCCTCCCGACAGCAGCCTGTTCACTTCTAACCAATTAACAACAAACAAAGGAGAGCCGACTCAAAGGCTCCGAGGAGGGAAACACACACACACACACACACCTCAACTGGGACATTATCCCACCATCTGTAAGAAAATAAACCTGATCAGAGGGAGGCAACCTAGTTACAGCTCTCTTCACATCACATTCACTAGTCCCAGTGTGTATTTGTGTGTGAGATAGAGCGACAGACAGAGTGTGCGTTAAAAAGAAAAAAAGCGTTTGTACATGTAGGAGAGAGAGAGAGCGAGTGTATTTCATGGTGTGAGAGCTTGTTAGCACGGTGACAATAGAGGAAATATCAAGAGGAAATGAGAGAAGAAGAAAGCCGAGGAGGAAGCGAAGGAAACGATAAGCGAATAAGAGACTTGGTTAAAGAAGAGGGAGCAAGAAAATGTGCTTTGCGACTTCAGAGCCTCATCCCTCGACTGTCAGCAGTGTGAGGTAAATGTGCTAAACTCAATTCCAACAGCAATGATCAAGATTTAAACCAGTAATAAGGATGGGAACAGGAGGCCGGAGGCTCCGTCAGTGAATCAGGTGAATTAACCAGGTGTTCCTCAAGGTGTGTAATAAAGAGTTGATTAGGCGGGAGACACACATTCATGGGCTTCAAAGACTCTGCACTACAACATTACATTCAAGCTTCAACCTTAAGTCTTGATATAAACCCTCCTGTTAGGAGGCAGATTAGAGAGAGAGGGAGAAAACTGTTGATACACTTCTTTTCAATACTACATTTTTTTCTACCACATGACATCCAGATTTTTCTGCTATCATGAGTCAAAATGTCCACTTTGGGAAAGGTCGAATGTTGTTTTTTAAACTAAATCACAGTCAGACAAACTCACTGGTAGACTTAGGCAGTATCAGAGTATTATCATTATAATACATGTGTATTTAGAAATTCCAAAGGTATGATTTCTTAATAGACTGAATATGTATAAGTACAATTACTTCCAGGCAGAAAAAAAACGCTACTTCTTGTACATATAATCAAAGCATGCTGAGCAAACTCTGCCTGAATTGATTAGTTTCAAGTCACCTAAAAAAATAGATAAATATCAGTCTAAGTATATGCTATAATTGTCACTGCTTTACCTTGCAATTAAACAGCACTTAACAACAGGGATTTGAAGTTGTTATAATAAAAACACCAGACTCCTGCAAACAGCAGACTTGCTGGTCTACAACTGCCTCAATGAGCTATTGTTTAAGGTAGAGTGGAGTAAATATTCAAATATAGTGTACACTTTAACTGACACAGCTTCTTATTTAGGACGCTATAAAATGTTTTGCTGCAGCCTGGTCCACAGCAGCTTTAGCTTTGTAGATCTGGTTTATCAAAGATGATAGCAAAGCAACACAGTTCATAGAATAAGCGTAAAGTTATAGTAAAGCGTATAGTTTCCCAAAAGACGTATCTTTGCAGTTCTAAACAACAGCCAATTTTCTTCCCAGAGGCTGAGTGTAAAAATGAAAAGAAATGGAAAGAATTACAAGAAAGATAAAAAGACAGAAGAGGGGGAAGAGAGCAGAGAGATGATGGAGAATGAAAGAAAAAAAATAGCACAAAGAGAGAAAAATAAAAAGTATGCGATGGATAAAGAAAAGACAGAAAGTGTCAGAGAGAAAAGAAGACATCCGTGAAAAATGTCTTTCTAAATTAGGAAATTGGACACACTTGACATTTTGGTCACATTCTCATCTTCATCAGTCCTAATGGGCCCCCATACTGGCCTGTCAGTCTTTTGCTCTCTCACGCACTCGGCAGCTCGTACCACTTATTAAACATCTTACATACACACACGCACACACACACAGAGTTTCTAAACTGTGCGAGCGTTTTTGTGTTTGTTTACCTCCGTTGGGTCCAGGGTCAGGGGGGCCTAAGCTGGTGCCCCCCCAGGAGTATCCCGTCCATCCTCTTTCCCTCTTCACCCTCATCTTCTTCTTCCTTTCCCGCTCATCCCTCTGACGCACTGCAGAAAGACACAACCAACAAACTCAGCGCTGGAGCACAGAGGCCATTTCAAAGAGCACAACATGACAAACATCAAAGTTGTTATTTGTCATTGTCAAGTCAACTGTGTAATTACTCTGAACAAATGAGATCACAGTGGAGACAAATTGTCAGCTTCTGTCTCACACCAGTGGTGCTGTTGGTGCGTCTGGTTCTCAAAATTAAAAGTTCCCCGTGGAGTTTTCTACCACTTGTGGCCAATGGAGTTGTTTTTCTTTGAGTGGGTCCAAGTTTTTAACTCGTGCATGTGCAGGTTGACATGAGCGACACCGATGGTTTCTCGGTTTATACACTCATCAACAGGTGGCCTTATTAGCTGAGATATGCTGCAATGTACCAGCAAAGTAAGGAAAGTAGGAGCGTGTAAGTTAGTAAATGTTTAGTGCTGAAACAGAAGGTCTGGAGGGAGGGGAGAGGGACATTTATCTCAGCTCTCTGCTGTGATTGGTTGTTACATGATCAGTTTTTCACGCTCGCATGTGGATATTGAGATATATGTTTTGTCTATAAAAATCTGGAGGCTTTATCAGATGAAGGAAGAAAGTCATAGCAGGTGAACAGAGAGCCAGGGCATGCAAATCATGTTGGAAGCTCCACATCCAGGGGTGTGTGGAGACTGGAGGACAACTGACAGCGGGCACTTGGTCTTGGCATAAGACCCACAGACCTTCCGTCCTTCTTCTGGTTCTCCTGCGTATCCCGCGGGCCCTGCCTCGACTCTCAGCCTCCTGGCTTTATCCAGCAATCCCAAATAGGTCTCCAGAAAGCCCCACTGAACCAGACTGTGCTCTGCTTCTCCGCCAGAGAACCAGAGGGAGGGCAGAAAGTCGGCTTTCCCACAGTGACCACATACGCCTGGATGTGGAGCGGTGGACGAATGTTTGTTTACTATATTTGGATGAACCAAGCTCTTGCCAATCACAGTGCCGATCTCCCCTGTTTTTTGGTCCATCCATTCTAGCATCAACCCGAGAAAATATGGGTGTACACAATGCTGGATAGAAAATACTGAAGATGAGTTTTGCAAACATTTTATGAGCAAGAAGATGCACACAGCACATTTTTATTTCTATCTCTAACTTAAACACAGCAACAATGAATACAAAAATAACTTTTCTTTACAAGAAAACTCCACAAGGCCACCTAAAGACCTCATTTTACATGTTGTTGCTTCCTAGTAAGTCTTGAAAAAGACTATTTTCTAGTAAAATAATTGCTTTTTTGGCTTTTATAAAGAAAACAAAACTGCTGGAGGTCATTTTTCTTCATGCTGTCAGTTTTTTAGGCATCTACCATTGGTAAAAACTCAGACTTCTTTTCGGTTTCACTGAAAAAAAAGCAGCAGCCTCTTTACCAGGGGAAATGAAGTAACAATTCATGGCATCAGTGATATAATTTGATGAGTTTCTTGGGTTAATTCAAATGACTGAATGCATTCCTAAATTCATACAGTTTAGAAGTGTTACATTATCAGTACGTGCTTAGTAATTTATCATTTGTGTTCATGTTGTATGTCTGCGTGTTCACACTTGTGTTTGTATGTATTCAGTGCATTCTGTCTCTGTACCTATTTCAGCTTGCAAATCCTGCTGCTCGCTCTCGCTTCTTCGACTCACGCTCTGCACACTCCCGGCCCTCAGCACCGGAGAGTTCAGACCAGGCCACAGAAAACCACCACGACCTGTGGGATAAAGACACGGAGAAAGACAGAGAGAGGAAAAGAAAAAAATGTATCATATTCACGTGTTTGTGTGTGGAGAATTGAGAGAGTAGTGAATAACTTCTCGTTTAAATAAATATGAACGGAAGTAGAGCATAAATTATAATCTATCTCTATCAACCACAGGTACTTTAGGGTGTTTACAAGTTTTGAAAAATGTATGTTAAGAGTTTGCTGTCTGGAAATGACTTTTTGACTGATCAAAGTCCAACTTAGACACACAAGCCCAATTTTTGCTAAAAGCTTCTTCTGTATGACAAAAACAAGCAGCATCATATCAACCTTTTAAACTGAGCTGCATATTTGGTTCATGAGCCTTTGGCTTCAGCCTATTCCCTTTTCAGTCACTGGATGCTGTTTTTTTACCTTTTTGTGTGGCGGTATTTATATATGATAACATGCAAAATGGTTGACTCTGATGTTTGTGTTGCATGGCCAAAATAAACAATTTAATTCATTAATTCATTTCTAAGTATGTAACAAATACATTAAAGATATTTTAAAGGCTTTTCACCATGACAGACGGGTGAGTAGAAGGAGTAAAAAATAAACTAGAGACATTTAGTTAAAGTGAAAGCAGAGGAGAGAAGAGACGGGCTGACAACACCGGGACACAGAGACAGAATGAAGACTGATAGTGCCTCTTTAGAGAAAAGTGAAAACGTAAAGAAGACAGGAAGACAGGCAGAGTAAATGAAGGGTAATCCCTCTCCCGAGAAGAGCAGTGTAATATTTAACTTTAACTAATGAATATTCTAGTGGGTTGTATCCATCACTAAAAAGAAGAGGAAAAGAAGGAGAAGTATTAGAACTTCTGGACGAAGAAAATAATGTAAACACTCCACTTTTCATATGCAAAAGTGATTTTATGGAATTTTGTGAGTTTCCTCTGCACCCAAGAAAGTCAAGAAAACATCTGCAGGAAAAGAAAAAAAGACAGCTGACAGACACAAAGACGGGCAGACGATGTCTCACCTTCTCCGATGTTTTGTCCTCGGTTCAAGTCTGTCCTCAGTCTGCGTTTGGTTCTCTTCCCTCGGCCCTTCCTGGCTCCGGCACCTGACTCTGCCAACACACCTCTCCACAGCTCCACAGCCGTCACTGTAAATACACACGTGAAAAACCAAATATAAACGTGACAGCTTGTGAGACGTTTGGTCACCTCCCAGACTTTGCTGAACGGTCAAAAGCAAGAGCGGTCAAATACAAAATAAGAAATGATAAATACAGGGATTTCATCAGCAAACAGCACTGGTGTTCGGCTCTCAATAAAACATTAAAGAACCTAAAAATTACAGCATTTTCTTTCTTCCCTAACTGAATGCCAACATGACAGACTGAGTCCATTTTCTCACCTGCTACACCTTCACAGCAGTGACTTTATCTCTACTCAATAAGCCAGAACACGACAATTCGAGCAAACTATGAATGCAATTTGTGAGACATTATGCAGCTGAATTTAGGCGTCCCATTAAAGCCAGCTGGTGTGAGGATGTATGGACTCTGGGGGCGACAAGGGCCAGGAATTAAAATGTCCAGAAGGTAACATATGGGGTCGCCACGGGACTGTAATTAAAACACAATAAACCCTCAGTGTTTGCAAAGAACTGGCACCTAAAGTGGATATACAGTAGAGCAGGTTCAGTTTATGTGCTGAGGTATATCTACAGATTAAGACCAACCTGAAAATGCTGCACATCAGTAAAAAAGACCAAACAATGAAAGTAAATCTACAGAACCAATACTCTGCTGAGAGCCAATACTGAAGGACTCTTCATGGAGAAATATGAGCTCCGATATGGAGTCAATTAAAAAGCGACAGGTTTTTGGTGTTTGAAATGTGTGTTTGTCTGTGTTTGTATCACAATCCAAACTGTGAGCCAGACATGTTGAATGACACAAAGCATTAAATTGTCTGAAAAAGACATAAATAGAGGAGCTGGGGACAGACTGAGAAAGCAAGAAAGGGAGAGAAAGAGGGGATGTATGACAGCTCCATAAATGCCCATTTAAAGGACTGTCATCAAACTGACATGTTGTCCAAACAAGCTCTGCAAACGTGCACCTGCATCTTCTGATGGAAAATCATCCAACAAAACCTACAGGACCAGAAGAACGTGGACGCCCTGACAGTACGTCCTTATGTGATTGTTGAACATGTCATTTCAAAACAATGGAATTTAATCTGCTGCTGCAACAGCCTCCTCTGCTCCGTGAAGGCTTTCAAGCAGATTTAAGAACCTGGCTGCAGAGATTTGCACCCACTTCGACACCAGAGCATTAGTGAAGTCGGAGACTGATGTTAAGTGATACGGTCTGACTCGCAGTCGTGTTCCAGTTCACCATCAAGGTGTTAAAGGGGGTCAAGACTCAGCAGGTCAGTCAAGTTCATCCACACCACACTGGGAGAATTATTTCATTACGGACCTGGCTTTGTGCATATGGGCATTGTCATGTTGAAACAAAAAAGTGCTGCCTCACAGTTAGCTGCAACTGTTGAAAATGCTACAGACTGTATATAAAGATGGACGATGAGTCCCCACTTACTCTCGCTATGCTTAAGTGAAGCTCAAGTATCCCGGATATGGACACTGCAATCTCGTGCTGTTGAGGTCATTGAGAGCCAGAGTCTGCGCATTAGCGAGTTCCCACCAAAACACCCTTTCTGACTAATTGGGAGCAGCGCCACTGAATGCAAGCGCATGAATTGGCTGTCAATCATGGTGGAAAATCCCCTTTTTGTAGAAATTAATACCTCATTAAACCAAACTTGTCATAAAAACAATAACTTAAACAAACATCAGAGTGATGAGAACTATCTTCAGTGACAGAAACATTTTGGGGAAACATTTATTTGGAGCAGAGTGATAATATGTGACTCCAGACCTTTCTCGAGCACTGACCCAGCGCTGCGGAGATGGGTCTGGCTATGCAAGACTGGGAAGGAGCAACAACAATTCCTGTGACAGTAAGTTATGGATTATGGGAAACTGTTTGGATATGAGAAATACTCTAAGTAAGTTATGTATTATGTTTACAAAAATTAGAAATTAACCCTACATTTTTTTATCAGCTACAATGGTGTATTTATTGATAAAGACGTGGGGACAGGGGATTTTGGAAATAATCTTATCATGTACTCACACTTGTTGAAGAAGCTGCCGTGCCTGGTTTGCTGCCAAGCGGTTGCAGGAAACAGTGGAACTGAAGAGTTTCTTTGGAGTGAGGAAGCCGAGGCTCGACTCGCCAAGTGGGAAATCGGAACTGCTCCGCCTAATGTTCGGAGGGGTGCTGCAACTGAAAGAGACATGCACCAGAGGAAGATGGATTAAAACTGCATTATGTGCATAACACCAAGCAGGTTTTACATACAAAAACACAGCTATGAAAGCACCCTTCACTACTGCATATACTGCATATGTTCTTATTGTTATTCCTACTTATGTGTATATCCGTTGTTCATTGTAGCATTTTTATATTTTGAATTTACATACTAGTTTTACACATCAGTGTGCAGCATGAGGAACAGTTTTATATGATACACAGTACCCATATTACAATTTAAATATTTACATACTAGTGCTTATTATCTATTAATGTATTTCTTTACATTAATATTTTTCCACACTGACATACTCAGCACATAATACATACTTTTTTATATATGCATTTACATATTATTCTTATTGTTTACTATTGCTTTATTTATATTTTTACATTTCTATTTGTATATAAATGTTTGTGCTTGTACTTACTACTACTTGCTGTAATTCCATATGCTTGGCATTAGAGCGACTGTAACGAACCACAACTTCCTTGACTGTTACATCACACACAATGCAGAAATGGACCTGTTATTTAAAATAATAAAAGCTAAGCAGCATCAGCCACCTCGTAGGTTCTCTCCTGGTTAATCCACACAGTTTTCTGCCCATTAACACGGCACAGAAGATAGAGATGAGATGATAAATGTTGATATTTAAATACAATAAATGCTGTTTAAGTATGCCGAATTAAAGCATGAACTCAACTATTGCATAACTAGTCTTAAGTTGTTTCTTAAAAGAAGTCTTCGTTCACTAATAAGCAGGGAGACAATAAAACGACACAATTTTAAATGACGTTTGGTGGGAAAATCCATGCATCGTTTTAAGGATTCGTGGGGGTCATACCTAGATATCAGCGACAGACCTGGAGAGTCAGTCACATATATTTAGATTTTCTTGAATTAGACTTTTATGTTGTGCAATAACAAAATCTAAAAACCTGAATTTCAGTAATTTTTATGGAGCATTAACACGCGCGAGCAACAGACAACCCGTAAGAAGGCACGAGGACAGCTAATTTACTCATTTCAACTGTAAATAACTAAAATTTAAGGACATAAATGTTATTCTTGAATGCATGAAACACATATAAGTAATATGACTGCACTAAAATTAAAGTTATTTCCTGCCTCATCGTGACAGCCCTGCAGCAACCACAGGCCAGTCCCGGGTCATTAAACACAGCTGAATATAAGTAACAGGTCACACTTCTAAACATACATACAGTAAATATATTCAGACGTATATACTGAGCTGTTTAAACGAAGCTGTGGAAGATAAAAAAGAGAAATAATTCACCTCCGGCTGTGATGCGGAGGGCACAGCACACCCGTATGGACGCCGCCATGTTGGAATTATGAGGGGTCCTTCAGAGGCGTCTGAAAAATGCCTGTTGAAAAATAGCAAAATACAACGTATCTGGTTTTGAAATTTTATTTTTCGTATTTCATTTTTATATTTATGTTTATAGATATTTTATTGTTATTATTATTATTATTATTAGTAGTAGTAGTAGTAGTAGTAGTAGTAGTAGTAGTAGTGTTTTTGGTAGTACTTTGTTGGTGTAAGTTACCAATTATGGCTTTGTCAAAATAAGTGCTGAAAAAAACAGTTTAAAGAGCATGTTTCAATAGAAAGGATGGTAAAAGTTAAAGTAATAAAGGGGGAAAAGGTTATTTAAAGAGTTCTGCAACATAGTGGCAGAAAATGAGCCAATAACAACAACATTATAGACTAATAAAATAAATATAACAGCAAGATAGGCTTAATTTAGTATGGAAAAAAATATAAAAAGTAACTCCTTAAAAAAGGCTAAATTCAATGAATGAAAATGTTTAATATAAAATTGTCATGTAACCTTGGTGCAATCTTTTAAATCTTGTAAATATAATTGTCAAGAATCGTATTAAAACACAACATATCCTTCCTCTAGGCCTTCTTTCTCTTCTTTGCCATCTTCTTTTATGTCCATTATCTCTTAAATAAGCACATGGGAGACATTTTCCTTGTAAGTCCTCTCTGATGAAAATTTATATTCACTGTAACCTAAACCACAACTTTTTCTCCTAACCGTAACCAAGAAACCCCTTTCTGCCAGAAAGCCTTTAACTGCATTAAAAATACAGAACATCAAATCCTATATGTATCTAAAACATGGTATCTCTATGATGTTTACAGTTTCTTTTTCTTCACTTTATGTTCATTGCATTGGTTGGATATTCTTTGTTAATTCATCCAAACTGAGCCATCTTTGCTGCTCCTTAAACTCTGTTTGTAATCATGAGTTGCATTTTTTTTTTTTTAAACATGCTCTGTGAATAATTTCAGCAGGAAAGATATGTTTGTGCCCATCTGATGAGCTCTCAGCTCCAGAAGGAAAACAATCAGAGGAAAAACAAATTAAGGAGTTTTTTTCCAAGAGGCTGTCTGTTGATTGGCTGCAAATATAAAATCCCACAGAGCCTCAGTTTCCCCCACTTTGCCTCTGATACGAATTATCACATCAAGAGGAGAGGAAACAAGATGATTATAATGCAGAGAAGCTGAGGATGAGATGCAGGAGAAAGGTGAAGTAGATGAGGGGGGAAATATGGAGGAAGAGGGTGGGAAAATGATATCTGTTTACAGATAGTAACAAAATAAAGGAAGTGGTGCGTGTTAATCAGTCAGTATGAATGATTTTGGGAATGAGAGGAAATCTGTTGGAGGGCCTAATATTAAAATAATAAGAAAACATACAAAGCATGGGTAAAGAACGCTGTCACTGTAGAAAAAGAAGTTAGCACTGCTTATCAAGGCCTACACTGGTGGAAAGTAACTAAAAATATGAACTCAAGCACGTTTTAAATGTGCAATTTATATTATTATTATTATTATATTATTATTTATTATTAAAATATCATCCTAAATGATGGAATACACTAAATATTTTGTGTTTGGTTTTTGTTATGGAAGGGATGAAGACACTCGGGGTACCAGGGCCATAACAAGCTGTAGTCCCTTACTGTTTTTTTTGTTTTTGTTTTTGTTTTTTCCATATTGTGTACTGAATTTTGCTATGACCTGGCTAAAAATGGCCACAACAAAAATTGAGACAGACACACCATGGTGAAGTTGAACAAAATATCTTTATTTTATTAAATTGAACCAAATCAGACAAAATTAATGCTTAACTTAAAGGAGATATATTATACTATTTGGGTTTTTTGCTTGTCTTTATTGTTTTGTATAGCATTTTTGTGCTTATAAAAGGTCTCCTAAGTAATAAAGTCCAAGCCAAAGGAAGATCTCTCCTTCTCAGAAGACACTGCTTAAGTTGCCTGAAATAGCTCGTTTGAGTGTCAGTGTTTACTTTAGTAACTTGGTGACATCACAATGTAACAAATTAATTATGCATAGAATGCCTGCCTAAGTCACCGCCCACCACAGGGGCTGGAGGCTGGAGCAGTGTTGCAAAATGTACCATAATTATCGTATTTGTACAATAATTTTGCCCTCTGTACAATGTACGATCAATAATTACAAAACTGATATAATCTGACCATTGGGACACTTACATTAAGCACAAATATTGTTTAAATACTTGTTTACTAAAGTTATAAATTTAACCTATTTGTTGTTGTGATTGTAATTTATCTCAAAATAGGATCATTTTAAGCCTCGGGTGCGATAGTTTACATTTCTAATCTGGCAGCACTGGGCTGGAGGCTCCTGAGAGTTTAAGCTTGAGTCGCCATGTCAAGGAGACGCTGCTGTTTTCCAGTGGTTGAAATTCATTTTTACCACTATTCTTCAATAATACAACCTGAACATTTTATTGGGTTGGACTCATTTCTACTACTTCACCAACTGGAAACAGTTTAAAGCTCTTTTTTCACAACGTTACTCCTGAGATACGAGGCAGTTCCCTCTTTGTTAGGCATATCCGGAGATTCGGGATCACATAATGTAAGTATGCTTCATGAGTCGTGAATGTGCTGTGAAAAAACAAACCGAGTGTTGAGGCATTGATGGTTGAAGCTCACATTGCAGCTAACGTTAGCACATAAACACAGCGCTTGGCTGTAGGCCTTGGCTAACTTGCTAGCCACCCTTGTTGTTTTGAGATGCTTTAGCTACTTTGCTGATATAAACACTGCTAGCTGGGTGGTTTCAGATTAGAGAGTGGAAGTCAGGGGTGTCAGTATGAGTGTAAAATGTGTGTGGGTGTTGGGAGGAGCTAAGGAAACACAATCAAATAAAATAAGAGCGGGGAGATTGAGCAGCAGAGTGGAGGTTCAACCAGACTCTGAGCCATCAGCTGCACATGGGCTTCAATAATCTGAGCACTCTCAGGTGTTTCCAGTCACTCTAACGAGCACCTGAGAGCACACAGAGCCTGTTCAGACCCAGTATTAGCATGTGTTTCTGTGTTTTGAATGCAAGTGGATAGCTGGGACATTTCGCCTTTTAGACCTGTGCCTGTCAGCTGACCTCTTGTGTTTGGATTTTGTAGCATGCTTGCTACTCATGTCTGTGCAGCTAAAGATCTCGCTGTCGGTAGAAATCAACGCTTCTTTTATAGGGCAAAATGAGGGCTGTTTATGCAACAATTTGTTCAACTTGACATAAAAGGGTTAGTTACAGAGTATTACCACACTGTCAACAAAACAACCACCATGTCCTGCACTGATGATGTGGCCTTTGTAGAAGACGCATTAGACTTGGCTCTGACCTGTCCAGGAAGTGGACTTAAGACTCCTGGGGGGGTGTCCTGTGATGTTTGCATTGGGGTGTTGGTGGTAGACCTTTGAGTCCTCTGGGTTGTGAGGTGGAGCACCAGCATGTCCCTACGGATGCGTAATCAGATTGGGATGTGGGAAATTTGGAGACCAGGTTGATGCCTTTAGCTCTTTGTCACATTCCTTGGACCATTTCTGAGCAGTTTTTTGTGTTTTTTGGTGCATTGTCATGTTGGAGGGGTCACTGCCATCAGAGAGTGCTGTTGCCATGGGTGAGGGGGGTACTTGGTCTGCAATGTGCTTTAGGTTGGTAGAGCATGTCAGGTGGCATCCACATGAATGCCAGGACCCATGTTTTCCCATCAGAACGTGACCAATGTTATTTACCTCATCAGGCAGTGATTTTAATGTTTTGGCTGATCAGTTTGTTCTTTGTACAATCCAAACATATTCACGCAGCTGTCTCTGAGCGTGTGCAGTAGGCCACCAGTCAGCACCTTTAGCCTTTGGACACGATTCCACTCAGCAGAGCAATGACAGTTTGAGTCTCAATTTCACCTTATTCAGGATCATTTCCTCAATATTACAGCCGCTTGTCCCAATACAGAGGAGAGCTGCAATCAAAGAGCTGCTGAAGAAAGGACAGCTGCACAGCTGTGTAGCAGGAGGTGGGAGTTGCTGCTGAAAGAATCAATGCCTTTCCCTTCAGCAACTTTTCTCCAAAATAATTGCCCCATAATGACAGCTTCATCCAGGGTTTTTATGTAAAAGAGTGAGTCACTTTTCTCGGCTTTGTGTAGTCGCGAGCGGAGGAGTGAAGGAGTGGGAATTTTTTTTTTTTTTGGAGGTAAACACAGTGCCGCTCGAGTTCAGTGCTGCTCGAGTCAGAGTAAGAGAAGTTTGTCTCTGAAACACAGAAGTGCAGCTCACTGAGAAGATGTTGGTGACGCAGTTTGGTTTCTGGACAATCTGAGTGGGCTGTTTCAAGCCACAGGGGTCAGCTGTTTGTTACACTGAATATTTCATTGTGAGATGTAGAGTTGGAGGAGTTATTTTGTCAGTTTTGTACATGGACAATGTGAGGTGACTGGGAGTTGGAGCATTTCCAAGGCTTGAATGGACATGAATCACAAGTCCTGAAGATTAGCAACTGCAGTAAACAGTATCTGGTTCTTTGATAAAGAAGATTGCAAAACACTGTGCACAGGCTAACAATGGCTCTGCAGCATCATTAAAGTTCTGGGGAATAGGAGAAAAAAAATCCACCTTCTTGAAGTGGTGAAGAGATGAACTGTGCCTCGCCTGGAGCGTGGATGAGATCAGGAAGCAGCAGCAAGGGGAAGTGAAAAAAAGCTGCAGTCAAGTCGAACAGTTTCCAGCAGCCTTCAAAGAATATACAGAAAGTCACAAAAATATTTACATCCTATTTGATTCATCTGTAGGCTATCTGTAGTTAGCAGACCATGTTATAACCTTAATTTAATTTAATTCAATTATTATTAATTATTAATTATTATTTCATATATGTTAAAAAATAGAATGAAATACAATAAGGATATAATATAGTTATACACAAACATACAAACATATCCTGATATTCTATAACTTTATTGTACATGTTATTTTGTCCCCAAACGATACGGTACGTTGGTTTTTAAATGTTGTTTTACTGTTACCATGAAAATCATTGTCCTTAATTCATGAAAAAAATAAGACAAAAACAAGAAAAATCCTCTTGTGGTGAGGTACATGCATCCATGAGTAGTACAGACCCAGAATGAATGATGTTACGTCTTGTACTCACACTACTACCATCCTAAACTTAAATCTCTTGGCTTGAAGTAAAACCTTACATCACCTCTACCTGCTGAATCATAATCTCTCTCCTCTGTACACTCCACTGTTCTCTTATCACTTAAACACCACCTCCACCTCTCTCCTCAGCTCATACACTACTGCTTCTCTCTAGTCTTTTTCTAACAAAACATTTTAGCTTTTCCATAATACATGTCTTTAAACTCCAACTTTGACCTTCACTACCTCGATTGTTTGTACTGCATCTGTGGATGCTACTCTGTTTACGCACATATCTCTGTGTTTGTCAGGTAATGCAAATTAAATAATGAAAAAGAATCTTTTATTTATGACTCAGGAAAAGTAATTCAATTAAGTCCATATTCCAATCGAGCCTCTAGGGTATAAATACTTCAGAACAAACTCCCTCTGGCCGAAAGAGGAACTGTTGTTTTGTAACCATGGAGGGAAAAAAACAAGCTCCTATAGCTGAATTTATTTATTTATTTATTTATTTATTTATTTACACTCTCCTATTTTGTATTTTCTATGTTTAACAAAATTGTCGTTGCCATCGTCTGTCTGTAGCTTTTCTTATGCTTCTGTCTTGGCCAGATGTCCCTTGAGATTGTTGATCTCCAAGGACTTACTTGGTTAAATATGGGTTATTTATTTATTTATTGTTGAGCATTTTTCTGATTAGGTCCTTGTTTTTTTCTACAGTTCCTGATATTGCACAACATAGGTAATCAAGTCAAATCAAATCAACGCAAAACACGGTACGGTTTCCTTTGTTCCAGGATACAATGTAACCTCTAATTTTGTCGTGTGAGCATGTAGCTTGATTAGAACAAGACATGGTATGCGAGTAACTACTTATTTTCACTATAAAATTACGTACGGTGCCCTGTTTGTGCACCACTCAACAATCTTTTTCATGCATGTTGCAGTTTACAGAAATGTGGGTTATCTGGCTAATGTCATGCTGCCTGGATTAACTTTTCTTTATCATTTTAGCCACAGTGGTCGTTATAAACGTATCTGCAAAATGTTCAGATATTCTCTTGACTTGTTTGTGTTTTGAAAGGGTAAATGTGGAGTCTAGGGAGATTTATCCTCTGGAGAAAATAAATATCCATCACAAAATTTTATTGCAATCTTGCATGCCACGCCAGCACACAAAGAAAACAACAAAAATCAATAATTTGGGCACAGTTAGGGATGCATGAATGTATTCATATGTAAAAGCATTTTGGAAACTGAAAGAACGAGTACGTTATTGGCCTTCACAATCTATGTCATTCAGACCCTGTCACACTCATAAACACACCGTTCAACCTATTTGACACACTGTTAAAATCTGAACAGCTTGATAAAGAAAAAATGAGAGAGAAAAAAATGATAAAGAAAAAATAAGAAAGAGAGAAACGAAATCCTCCAATCATCTGTCTTCTCCAGGTGGCTTTAGAGATTAAAGGTAGACATCTATCACCCTGCCTCTGTCTCTCTTCGGGAGTCAGGAGTAGGACAGTGTGTGTGAGAATAGTGTGTGTGTGCATGTGTATGTGTTAAAGAGTAAGTGTCTAAGGAAGCTTTATTTATAATCCACCTATAAAGCCAGAACAAAGGGGAAGATACAGCAAAACAACTGACCAATGAAAACCAAAAAATATTAATAACAGCTAAATAAAACAATGAAAAACAAAGTGGAGAGCAACACATTATGAATATGACAATCTATTCAAACTGTGTTTTAAGGCTTTTTAAAATGTAAGCACTGACCCGAGGAGGCGGCTGATCCATGATGCTTGAGCCAAATCAGTAAGAGCGCAGCTTTATTTTGAGCCTTGACCACAGAGCATTTAACAGCCGCTGGTCAGCAGATCTGCTGGTCGTGTATATGGAGTTAAAAGATCAAAATATATGAGAGCGAGTGGGAGAAATGTGGGAAAGAGAGATAGAAGATACGATGGTATCCACAATAAAAAGAAAACAGATATGTCCTTAGTTTTACAGTAACTGGGTCGGATTTCCTGATTAGCTCATCAATGATTCGAGCAGCTACTGCTCATCAAACCACAAACCTGACAGGACTAAGGAGTGTGTCCTCTTACTTTGTGTATAAATTGTAGAAAATAAGGCATCATGTTAACATATCAACAATGAATTTTTAGGCTGGTAGGCTTTGTGCTGATGTCACATGCCAGATATTTTAACCCTGAGCCAGTTGGTATGATTTCTTTCAAAAACATTTAAAAAAAAATGAAAAAGAAAATGTTCCACAAATTGCAAGAAATGATCAGATTTAGCGCATCACTTAAAAAAGAAAATGTAAAAAAAGCAAACTATAGCATGTCAAAGGAAAAAACAAATATTTAGAATTATAATAATTATGTGACAGAATTAATACTTTTTTAGCATTTTTTCTTAATTATGTTTTCTTCATTCATATATGTATATATTACATTTTTATGTTTTGTTTTGTGTGTGTGTGTGTGTGTGTGTGTGTGTGTGTGTGTGTGTGTGTGTGTGTGTGTGTGCATGTGTGTGTGTGTGTGTGTGTGTTTTAATACTAATTTTCAAGTAAAACCCACTGCACAAAATTCAGTTTTCCACATGAGGAAAAAGTGAACAAATGTCAAGTTTGCTGCTGGACTACTGGACTGATTTCAAACAAACCATAAATGTAAAATACAACATTTCTTGTGTTTTGGATGTAAAGAAAAGAAGGAGAGATTGTTTGCAGAAAATGCAGAAGACTTCTCAAACAACTGAACCACTGGATATACTGTTACTGCTAGTTTAAAACTGTGTTTTAGCAATATGTACCGCAATGTAAAAAATACACAGTTATTTTAATGACAGCAATTAAATCATACATATGTGAACATTTCCTCGTAAAAATGTCTTAAAGCACCTTGAATTGAGCTTAACTGAAGCTGCGACACACCAGCAGGAAACAGAGAGACGGAGGCAGACAGTTAGTGAGTGAGTTGAAGGCTTCTCCCTGCGGAGTTGTCTTCAGGTCATCTTCACCTGACGTGGATCGATACCGTAACTCCCAGCTGTCCCCTCTCTGACACCTCCTCCTCCTCCTCCTCGTCTTCACTCCTCACACAGACGAGATGGGACAGGAGGCGAGGGGAAGGTGACACCACACCTGGCTTTAACTGTACAAACTAATATTGTCTTCTAATCCTTCCTGGCTTTGTTTTAATCTTCGTGTATCAGCAGAATTAGTTGAGCAGGAGGCCTGACGCAAGATATTAAAGTCAGGCTAAACTTTGTCACCGGCTGTGTTAATCTGCATGCATACTTTCATTGTGTGAATATCCCTTACAGTGTCTCCTATAAAGGTTAATGAGGAGAAACCTGTATTTGGTTCTTGCAGTTATGGAAAATGATGCGCTCATATGACGTCACTTATAAACCAGTACGTAACAAGCTTGTTGCTGCTCGCCATCCAGTTTCCACAGCTTTTTCTTTGACATTTGTGGCCGTATACGACGAATTGAGAACCAGAGCGGGCTGGCTAAACATAAAGTGGAGTATTATCAGCCTGATTTTTTTGATTTGAGGTCTACCCGAAGGCATTTTGAGTCAATCATTAACTTATGTAGAAACAGATGAGGCAGTTTGAGGAAAAGAGGATTAAAATGTAACATTTAATCAGAAACCATTAATGAAAGAAACATCAGAGAGTGATATCTGACAGGGCGAAACAACTGGAGGAAGTGAATGGTGTGAATATTGCAACTCTGGTGACAACAGGCTTGACAGGCGAACTGATGACGTTGTTATGTAAGAGGGTGCAGGGGTAGTGGGTAGAAAAACATTGCTGATGCCAGGAGGAGCGGGAGAACAGAATGAGAAAAAAAGAGGCAGAGAAGAGGAATGTGATGAAATTCAACTGTGCTTAGAAGTTTGGCTTGAAGGACGCAGAGGAGAGGGAAAATGGAGGAAGAAAAAAGTGTAGGAGAGAAGAGGACAGTCAAAGAGGGGGAGAGGCAAAAAATATATACTGAAGGAGGGAAAATGAAAAAATACAGTCAGTGGAAGCGTGGAGAAAGTACCCTGAAAGTGTGTGTGTGTTCGTGTGTCTTTATTTGACACGAACAAAGGAGATGGGAGGAAGAACGCAGGGGGTAAAATGAGTTTTAAATGGAAATGTGTGAGGTGAGCTGAATGAAAGAAGGTGGGGGGTAGGAGAAAAAGAGGAGAGGTGGGGTGAAACTAATGGAAGCGAAAGAGGGAAGGAGGGCCTGAGGTGGAGGAGATGGAGGAAGGAGCAAATAAGAAAAGATGAATGGACATTTGGAAGGATGGCAGGAAAAAAAGAAGAATTAAAAGAAAAGAAAGAAAAAATAATCAGCAAGGAAATTACCTGGAAAAAAGTACTAAAAATTAAATAGAAAGATTCTGTGTCACTGTTTCAAATATAAAGTTATAATAATTAGAAGTATGAGTTTCTGGACATTTCTCCCCTTTTTAAAATTTTCTTTTAGCTCTTGCTTACTTTCTCTTATTTTCTTGTCATATTTTGCAAATTTGCATTTTATTTATGTGTTTGTAGTGCAGATAGAGGAGGAGGATAGAGGTGAGGAGGCACTGAGGAGGAGAGGAAAGAAAAAATGGAATGGATGGAGAAATGAATGGAGAGTGACAAAAAAACAAAGGATTTGCAAAAGGAGGATGTGAAATGCAAAGAAAATAGGATATAAAAGTATTGAGCATTGTAAGGGGAAAGGGGGATTACGGAAGGAAGGTAAAAAGGATGAAAATTGAGAAACGGCTCGAGGGGAAACAAAGGAATTGTGAGCACATCAGTACGTTGTTAGTCGCAGAGGCAGAGCTGTAAAGTCAGCAGTGTCATCAAACAGGGTGACCGAACACCTAAAGAGAAACAGAGAGACCCAGTGTCAATTAAACTGATTGACTGAACAGGAGAGAAATGAAAGAATGATGAATAGAAACTCAGAGAGGCAGAACAGCAAAGGGAGGAAGTGTGTGTGTGTGTGTGTGTGTGTGTGTGTGTGTGTGTGTGTGTGTGTGTGTGTGTGTGTGTGTGGCAGCAGAGAGCTGTTGAGATTTAACGAAAGAAAGAGAGAGGGGGTGAAAACATAAGGAGAAAAACATATGGACACCCGCAGAGAACAAAAGGAGGATGAGAGAAAAAGAAAGTGAATCACTAAGTCATAACATTAGCCAGAGGAAAAAAGAGCAATTAATGCAGACTGCAGAAACCCATTTTATCCTTATGAATCGGCTGTTCTGCAATATTCAAACCATAAATGTTAATTTTGCATCTTTCAGTGGATGGTATGACACCTAGGTGAGACAGCTGCCAAACTGTCGACCACAGTTTGAGACCAGCGACCGACAAAACCTGTTGTGTTTTGCTGAATCATTGTTGTGCTTCAATCTGCTTTTTAGGCACCAAACATGGGTGTTTCATAGTGACCAGTTGGTGAAGATAGTGTGATTGATTTTCACTGATACGCTGTTGCTTTTCCTGCCAGGATTATGCCCCCCAAATCGGGTATTTTAGGCCAGAACATGATCTCTTCCCAACCCATAACCCAGTGTTTTTTGTGCCTAAACCTAACCACATACAGGCAATAATATGATTATCATCTGTAGCCGAAACCAGGTCAATCAGACTATTTTTTAGGCTGAGTGACAAGATTATTTCTGATTTTGGACCAAGGAACTCATCCCAGTCACCAGAAGAAATGTTGGCATTTGTTGATGCAAACAATGGATGCATTACATTTGTTTGTTTCATATCAACTTTTCTAAAGGAAGGGGATGAAAGATGGCGTTACTCCTGCGTGAGACGGCTGCCAAACTGCAGACCACTACACACTGTTTTAGCGACTGGTGGCCAAGTATCCAGCAGCTTTGTGCTGCCAAATGTGGGTATTTTAAGCTAAAATGTATCCACTACAAAGCCCTATCCACTGTAGCCCAACATTGCTGATTATATCAGATTATTTTTTATTTAAGAGCGTTGTGCCAAAAGGTCAGGCCCTCACACTTATGTAGCATTCATCTCTATCTGAACAAATGAGCAAAAGCTGCCTGTGAAATGTGCCTTGTTAGTTATATAGGAACTAACAAGGCAGAAAAAGTAGATAAGCGAAGATATTTTTTAACTTCTATAGAGTTTTAATTAACAAGAAATCTTCACATTCAGGTAAATTCAATATTTAACCTCGTCTGAACCTTCCCCGCTACCTTCCCTCTAAACATCTGTTCATTATCTGCTGTTTGTCACTTTCTGCCAACTTCTGTTAATGTCAGAGGCACTGTGTCATCTCTCACAGTGGTACAGGGAGAGAGGCCAAAGCAGCCACAACTGACGACAGCATCACATTTTCACCTGCAGTGATGATGAGCCGGCCATGACCGGTATTATTCATCATTACTCACTCTGTCTGACACTGCGATGACACGGTGAGACACTGTTTGGGCTCAAATGAAAGGTCTTACTTAGTGCAGTTACATCACAGTCTAGTTATTTTCTCTCACATGCCTGCAGTGAATGAAGAATCCAACAGAACAAAAAATTCTGGATTAACTGAAGTCATAGGCGATCAGATTTAACAGCAGCAAAACTATATTAAAACACAAACTCTCATATTACTCTTGCAGTGTAATCCAAGTCTTGTTTATCCATATCCATATCATATAATCAATACTTCACAGACAACCCTTTCTTAGGTGAAAGTCAAACGTATCTATTCCTTCTTTTAAAAGTAAAAACAATTTTATTTAAACACTTATTGTTGCAAAAACAGTTATTTAACCTCTTTGAATTCTTTGTTTTGCCTCCATCTTTCCACTCTGAGTCATTCATAGGCTCTGTAGAGCTAGAACAATAAATGTTCTAGCTTTAGGTGTAAATGTTCATATTTTCCATGTGCAATCAATGTAATTAGCATGCACAGTACTTAAGAGCAATGTTTTTGTGGCACTTTTGGACCTTTAACGATTGGAAATGACTGTGATCACTCCTCTTATAGACAGTTTTAGACGACCTTCATTGATATTTTTACTATCTTTTACTGTTGATCTGGATTTCTTTTAATCAAGTTTGATTTTTATTATATTTTTAAATGCATTTATTTGTTTTACTGCCGACTGCAGATCAAATTTCTCCTTGAAGGACAATAAAAGCTCTGAACTGAACTGAACTGAGGCTAAATCACATGCACACATTCCCAGGTGGACTGTGATTTAAGGCAGCGCTACTTGCAGATGTGTGCACGTGATTATGTTTTAGCACACAACATTTTCAGCTTTTGTGTGCACTTCTAGTATGGATCCTATGCACTATGTTAGAATAATGTAACCAGTATGTCGCAGATGGACAAACACATCTGTGGGCAATTTTTGTAAATTATACAACAGGTAGTTGAGACTAAGCAATGTGATTGACGTGGCATTTAGAATTTGCTCAAATCAACGTGACAGCACACCTTCTTCATCAATAAAAATGTGCCATTTCTTACAGACTGCACCTGCAGAAAATCTGCACTGATGGTAACATTCTCCAGGTGGAGAACAAGGAGCATTTTTAAAAAGTATAAAAGGATAAGAGATACATACTATCAAAAAGTGATTATTTTCATCAGGACCTACCTTTTTAGCCAGACTTTTAATTGAACATTATTTATCTATTGATTATTTATTTATAAATTTAATCTCTTTTACTAGTTTGTATATCAGTTAAACACTTTTAACACATTTATCTATCGTTTTAGTATTCGCTACTATCTCCTAATTACTATTTAGAGTATTTTACATATTTATCCATTATTATTCAAGTCTACTATAACTTTATTTACTTTTTATCTTTCTAATTTTAAGTTTAATACAGCCTCTGGGTTTTCCTCACTTATAGTAACATTTTATAAGTTCATAAACTTATGACTATTTTTATTTTGTATTTCGCTTGGTCATTTTGTCTTCGTTTAAGTCACGCATTTCAATATTTTAAGTCGAGCAACTTACATTTGCACAATAACTTGGTACTATGACAAAGTAAAAGCCAATTCACTAATGGTGTAAACTATAAACTGTCACAAATATAATAACAACAACAACCAGCATAATCCACAATTTCCTCAACAGAAACATTATAAACACTGACAAAAAAACGACACTTGCATTTTGGAAAGTAAAACTGCAAACTTAACTACAAACTAAAAACTTCTCAGTCCAGCACAAGGCATGATGGGAAATACAGGCTAAGCGCTTGGGACGGTAAAAACGTTGTTTGGGAAAGGCTAAATGCTATCAAATATTGCTCGAAGCAGAAAATTTCGTCGGATAACAACATAGTGTGATTTTTGGAAGTGTTTTGGTGTGTCTTTTTTTATTTTATTTTTGTATTAATTTTGGACTTTTGGACTTTACAATGCTTGGAAATGTTTGGCGTCCTCCATGAGCTGCTGGGTTGACACGGAGCTACTAGCTTAAAAATCCAGGTAAAGTTTGCTGACGTAGTTGCTATATCCGTGTATGTTCACATGTTGTTGTTTTTTCAGATGATGTTTTAGCCGTAACAAGACTGAGCAGGCTAAATATTTTGTGTTTATATCGGGTATTTAATTAGTTTGCCAGCGGTCTCGACATGGACTAGAAATATGTCCGTTGCTAGGTCGTTACTAAGGTTTGGCCTACTTGCTGGAGTAGTGAACTAAGTTTCATTACATACAGGATTCTACTGACAGGACTTGTTGTTTTCCAGTTATTAGCCAGACTCCGTGTATTTTCATGGAAACTGAGACAACAGTCGCTGAAGGCGTTTTATTTGGAGAGCTAATTGCCTTTCAAGGTGTATATATGCTTTATTTTTTTGGTAGTTAGTTGTATAATTGTGATATTACTTTCGATGGTGTGCTTTAGTGTTAATTGTGGCACTTCAGTAATGCTTATGGACCGCATCATCACTTTAAAATTACTTTTAAATAATGTGCGAAAAAGTTGTTTTAATTCTTACCAGTAACTAACTTAAAAACACGTGTTCATAATTATGGTAACAATACATAACACTTTAAAATTCGTTTTAAAATTCTTTCCTTTTAAAGTGACTATAATTATGAAGATATTTTTCAGTAACCCTGAAGTGTAATTCTGTATATAATTACTTTATTTATGAACACACGTTTTAACTTAAATACTCATAAAAATAAAGTTGTTCCAACAATTTTTTTCACATTTTTAAAAAGTGTTAATTTTTAACACTTTTTTTTAATATTAAAGTACACCCCAGAGTGTCTTAATTATAAACTGCAGGGCTGGTGAGGAAACTGGTAGTAGGTGTGCAGGTGGGAGGGGATGTCAGGTGACCAAGAGAGAGACATCTAATGGAAAGTTGGAGGATTGCAGCTCTTTGGAGTAATGGTAGAGTGCAAGGCCTAGGGGAAGTAAACAGGAGCTGAAGACAGAGACAAAGAGACAGGCCTGGTAAAATGACCACAGACTAGAAAGTCCTTGTGACACAGATAGTGATAGATAGTGTTCTTGCAGTGGTTATGAAGAGTAAGGATCACAGCAGCTTCTTCATCATGTGCAGGTAAATTTACATACTGTTTACAGTGCTGCAGCTGAGGAGCTAACTAGCTGTCCAGCAAACAGATGTTTGCAGTGCATTTTATCACCAGTGCTGTCGTTATGGTCATCTTCCCCAGTGTCAAAACTGTGATGTTACTGCTTCATTCAAAAATGGTTTGTAGGAACAGTGTGAAGAGTTTACTGACATCCAGTGTTGAGGGTTGTAGATTGCAGCCAGTTGAAACTGGTTAGCAATCCTTCAGTGTTCAAAATGTTCAGGAGGTATTTGCCGGTGGCCGAATTATCAGCAGAGACCCTCTCCTCCCTAAAACAAACTGACCTGGTGATTTAAACTTGTATAAATACTGAATTGAGCAGTTTCACAATATAAATCAGTGTTTTTTCTATGCTGTATAGCTTGTCACAGACAGGTTGGTAGCCCAAAAAATTTAGTTGGACACAAACTTGGGCTGTGAGAATCCACAACAAATGTGATTTGACAGGCATCTGTGCAGCATCACACAGTATGTTAAAACATAAGCTAACCCAGCACGGCCCAGCACAGCACGCCTCTGGAAGGCGGCCTGAATGCCCTGCAGTCATGCGAAAGCTGTTGCCAGTTAGACCGAGTGAGAGATGTGTTTTTTTTAAATAAGTGCCATTCCCTTGTTCATTTAACCAGCGTACTGCACTTATTACACTTGTTGAATAATGTAAGCTGATAAATAATTCACTGTGAGGTAAAAATGGCTCCAGTTTTAACTGTGGGCTCACAATTAGCTGAGAGTCAGAGTGAGTAAAATGCAATGCAGGAGAAGAGAGCGCAAATGAGTATGTTGTTGGAAAATGTGATTTTACGTTGGTTTTTAATGACAGCGATAACATGAAAGAGTTTTGGAGGAAATCTAAATGAACAAATGTGAAGGAGACAGAGAGAGTGTTTAACAGCTACCTACCAAGACCAAGCAGACAGCTCACTGTGTGCAGACATTTGTGGCTGACGTGCACAATCAAAGCATTTAACTGTCACAGAAATGTCACAAAGTTTTATCTATATTAGCCTCAGGTTATACTTGTAATGTATTATCCAACATTCAGGTTACTGATCAGAGAAACTGATGCCTCTGCGACCCAAATGTTTTCTAATAGGCACAGACTGGGGCTATGTACTTATTTGATTGGGTATCCATACTTTTCACAGTTCTTTCACTTTAATTCAGATATATTGTATATATTTAAAAAAATATATATATTTGTTCATAATTTTATTTTGATTATCTTCTATTCTATAATGACATTTCTTCATTTTTGCAATACATGCTTTTATTTTTCATTTCATTTTCTCTCACTGTGTTTTGTTATGCAGAAAAATACAAAAGCAAACTCCTTATATGTGAAAATCCACTTGGAAATCCACTTGATTCTGATCTTAAAAAACTCAAACTTCAAGCCACTGTAATAACAATTGAAATGATCTTGTTGTCCCTTCAGGACTTTTCAGGCTTTTTTTGGGGGGATTTTTTTTAATCTAAAATGACTGATTTCAGGGCAGCTTTTTAAAAAAATATCATAAAGCATGTTTTAGTGTTTTCAGGCATTTTTTTTGTGGGAAAGTTGCACTATTCTGAGTTTGGGATTTCTGCTACACTACACTAAGATTACCCCTGATTGTACATCTTTGGTAAAACTCAGCTTGATTTTTCAGCACGTGCAATTCATCTTGATGCAACAGCTTCTGTTATGGTGACTTGATCTTTCCTTCTTTCATGCGTTTCAACCATTGTCTAGGTGTATTTTGCGGTTGAAAAGTGTCAGTCGACAAACGATGCAAAATAGTAATACTAATTTTTGTTGGTAAATGTAAATCTTTTGTGTTGCACATGTCATCTTCAGAAACAAGATAGTGAGTTTGTTGAAGTTAAGCCGAGGACTTTTATTATTGGTGAAACTCACAGGAAACTACGATGATTGGTCTAATATGCAGAAAAGTTGTAGTAATTGAAGAAAATTGTAAGGTTATACAGACTTCACGGGACTGGTTGAATTTGTGTTGATTGTTGTGATTGCAACATTGACACACCCTTGAGAAGCTGATGAGATTAATTTGCTGTGGAATTAATGTGAAATTCAGCTTAAAAAAAATGAAAGATTTAAGTATGTCACAAGTACCAGGGCCCTGTGAAGGATAATATAGTGTCTTACAGTAACATTACCACGACAACAAGTCAGAGGAATCCGTCTGATAGCTGGTCACTTAGGTGAGGCAGCAGAGGCGCTGCAAATGTTGCCATGCAAGCACTGGGGATATCTCAGAGTTACAAAGTATACATAAGTGGAAATTGACACAGCTGCAGATAAACGTGACCTGCAGTGATTTCTTACAGAGCACAAGAGCAGAGAGAAACACACACACATACAGACCCACACGTGAATGAATTATTCCACATACTCAAAAAAATCATAACAATACACAACAACACTGCATTCCGGTGATATTTTTAATCTGGTCACGGCCAAACCAGATCAATACCGAACGCAGAGAGGACACGTCATATTTCTTGATCCATCCAGGAATGAGTCACACCGCATGAACCAGCAGTCTTTTTTAAACATCCTGTTTGAGATGCATGGCTTAAATCCAACTCTTAATGGCAGCTGAGCTACAGGAGACAACGTTTTACAGCCATCATCATTTCCCTTTAGCAGAAACACTTTCCAAGTCCAACAGAAACGCTTTGTCCTCCGCAGACATATTGTGTCATTGGTGTGATCTCATTAGATTAAGTTCTATTCTTTTCTCGATCTGGACGGCACTTTTCAGCTAACACAAACTTGTAATGTGCAAGACTGAGGGTTCCCTCCATGGAGAATCTGTAATATTCTATTTTGGGATTGTACTTAAAACAATAACTGCAGACTGAAATGGTGGATTCATCTGGCATTTTACCATAACAATGCATATCCATAGTATGTAGCTGATGAACTTTAATTGTCAGTTACAGAATGACAGTATCCTTGAGAAAAATGGGAAATGGTGTTAATCCTCTTTACGAAACACTGTTATGTGAAGAGACATTTAATCCATGTATTTCCCACCAACCTTTTCCATTTCAGGAAGGATAATGAAATTCACTGAACTCATCAGTGCTGCAGATCCATTTGTATAAGGTCAAGTGTTTCTCTTTCTCCTCTACTGGTGTTTTAAAAAATGTCTCCTCTATGGATTTCACTGCTGCCTCTGTTTCTCCTGACAACAGGAAGATTGGATATTTGAGAGGTAAAAATATATGTTCCTTTAATTTTGAATAACATCGGGGGAGTTGCTGATGGATTCACCACTTTGGTCAAAACTGAAATATCCCAAGAGAGAGCTATTGGATAGTTTGCCAAAAGGTTTAGTGGTTAGTTAAGTGGTTTTTAGTGAAATGTCTGGACATGCATTGTATGGAGTGCTCCTAGCTTTCTAAAAACACTCAATCACTTGAACAAACAGCAGGGTGATGAAAACTACCTTCAGTGACAGAAAGCATCTTTGGGAAAAATGTATTTGGCGTATACTTTGAGTTTTTAGTTTGGCTTATGTCCCACTCACTAACATGTAGTGGCAAACTTTAAGACCTATTCTGCAGTGAGACACCGGGGGGGGGTTACACTTTTGCGGAGCTGTCATGTTGTCAGTCTTTATATACAGTCTATGCTCTCCACACCAACAATACTTAACAAAAATCATCACAATGTGAGCATCCATACTGATGAATGATAACCATCTTTTAAACAGTGGTACTAAGCCCTCATTGCATGCTCCAGCTGTGTGACTTATAAAATCAGATGGATTTTGATTGGCTGTCAGTGTTTCCATAGTTACTCAAATTGCTCTGAAAGTGATTTTAACAATATTGTTTGGCACTGTCGTTGTCATTATAGTTTTGGTGTGGACTCTGCCATCCACTTGAGATAGAACAGTTACTAAAATGTTGTATTTATAGTAATAGTTACTTAGCGTGAATAGCCCTGCAGTCCTGTTTATGTTTCAGAACAGGACTAATATGATCCTCCGCATTACAGCAAATCGTTTCCTGTCTTCAGGTAATGTGACTGCAGTGAGAACTGAGACAACACTCAAAGCTGTCTCTCTGTATCGTCTGTAATCTTCATTCTCAGCAGCAGAAGGGTGATCCTCGATAGTCTTAAATGTCAACAGGGATATCACTCACACACACACATACACACAACAAACGCACACCTCCAGCGTAGCCATTGGGGTGAACTTTACGGGAAAGCTGTAGTTGCTATGTCACGTTACATAAACTCCCTCACCCTCCCTCCATTTTCTCTCAGCTTGACTGCTTTTAACCCTTAAGCAATTCCACAACACTCAGCACTGATAGTTAGTACTTCACTCTGCTGCAGAACCTTCCACAGGACTGCAAATCTGCCACCGTCTTTATTAAGGTATGGATGGAAATATACGCAGCCGTACTTTTCTTTTGATTACACTAATTTTGTGCAAATCAAGACAAGTACATAATTTAAGCCATTTTCTTTCTCTAAATGCACCTTCCTGGAAAATACAGGCATGCAGTGCAATCTACACAGGGGGGGACTTGAAAGCCTTTTCATGGCAGCAAAGTCAAGGTTTGCATGAATAAGTGCAAGGCATTGATCTCCCTGCAGACTGGTGTGTCAGGTTCATTGGTTAGTTCTGTGGATTTAATTATCCATTGCGAAAGCCCATTAGTGAAGTGTAGAGGTTTGGCTTTAGGCGGAAGAAAGGTGATGGAGCAAGGTCAGGGATGTAGAGATTAAAAAGAAAATATTAAACAGGGAAGAAAACATAAGGAAAGTTGATTAGAGAGACTAAGATGTTTTCGTTGTGTAACTACTGTGATGCAAAAAGCTAGTATGAAAATGCCTTCTAAACAGTATTAGCCTCATGAGCACCAAAGCAGCTGCCACATCTTCACCAAAGGATCAAACAGGGCTAATTAGCACCAGGCAGCGTTTATCCAGGGTGTTGTTTGGGCCATCAGAAAGAGAAAATGATTGTTTGCTTCTGTATATTTATACTGTTTCATAATGCAGCACTTTTTTTTAAAGTAGTTATCTTTGGCCACTTGGGGGCAGCATAAAAAGATAAAAAAAACAACAATGACTTCTTTGTCACTGTGATAGCAAACATGTTTTTACACATCCGGCACACACAGAGCAACATAAGTATTCATTAGGAGCCATGTTCAATATCTTCCTAGCTTTGTTTTGGTCTCCACCGACTCCTGAGGGAAATATCTGGGTCTTTAGCTGCTAAATGCACCACATTGTTCTCCAGCTAGTTGCCAACTTTATTTGTCAGTGGTTTGTTGCTGAGCAGGTAGTGCACAGTGGGTTTATCACAGCACATTCCTTTTAACTTTGACCTCTGCAGAAGTTTGTCACTTGCTGGGTGGACAATTGATCTGTCGATCCGTTCACAGCTGATCAGATCACATTGATGGATGAGAGGAACAGTTTGTAAGTAAAAACTTTTAGACCCAGCAGTGACATTCTGCTGCAGCATCTGTGCCCCAAGAATGCTGTAAATAACCCAACGCTATATATATTTCAATAGTGCTCATAGTGACCAGTCAAGCTCCAAAGTAGCCACCTTAAAAATGTTTACCTAAAAAATCAATATCATTTTTAGTGGGCGCAATATTTATAGTACTTTTACTGCTTACCCTCACCTTCACACAACCTGTTTGGGTCAGAAAGTGCTGTTAGCAACTGTTATGTGATCCGACTGAAAAAAGGAAGCAAAGGAGCTTGGCAGCCTTGCTCAGTATGGGAAAACTGGGGTCCCCCTCTGGGGTCAGACCTGGGAAGGGCGCTGGCAGTTGTACATTCGGTGGCAGGCACAGCCCAAAAAGACAACATGGAGCCACCACCCTGTGGGGTCGCCACCCTTTGGGCCCACCACCTGCAGGGACAGGCATGGAGGTTAGGCGCATTGTAAGCCGAGCGGCAGGCAGGGACCAAGGCGAGCTGACTCCTTCAATTAAATCATTTTATTCATGCATATTTGTTAAAATGGCAATCGTATCCTTCTTAAGATCGACCTGTTATCAACAAAATTAATGTATTTTTGCCCTGGTCCTGTCTGCAACCTTGTGTAATATTAATATTTAGTATACACATTTATTCTTCCACTGAGCATCTCCAATAAAACAGGTGGGAGTTGAAAGCCTTGCTCAGAGGCACCTGTGTATTAGCAAACGTTTTCTAAACATGTTTGTCTCTCTCATAGTAAACAGTGTAATGAGTAAACTGTGGCCTGCAGTGGGAACCAGGCTGAGGAGAGTTAGCAGGCTGATAAAAGTGATACAGTGCAGGGCTGAGGGCATCGCGGCCGAACATTAAAGTTACTTTGAACTCCCGTAACTTTAATTCTCTTTGACATGGGGAGATGTAGCTGTGAGCCACACCACGTACAATACAATTAAGATCAGCGAACTATAACCACCGTAAAATAATCCTGTTATCCTCTCTCTCTCTCTGTCTGTCTGTCTGTCTGTCTGATAGCTTGGCTGGAAGCACTGGTTTTCCCCACTCAAGGTCAGGGACAGTGAAAGGTCATTGGACCCCCGGCAGTGTTTTCAGACAATGGAGACTGGTAATGTGCTTTCGCCAACAAGGATACAATGAGTGCAAATTACACTTTTGTTTATGAGGCACAAAAGCATAATGAGGAAAAATCCTGCATGTGCTTCCAAATTTGCAAAAGCCTCTATCACTTTTTTTTTTAAATTATAGGCATTTATAACATCTGGGTTTGAACCTGATTTACAGGGTTTTTTTGGGAAGTTCTAAACATTTATTTACAAGGAAAAGGTTGACTGAGCACACTGTCTCAGCCTACTGTCTTACACTGCTTTGATTTGATCCGATTTATCAAGCGGAAAAAATTATGAAAAAAAAAAAGATTCATGTACATTCGGGCGGGGGATGCCACATGAAAATGTTGCTTAAAACGCAGATGTTTGCCCTTGGTAGAAGTCTTGTCCTTGCTTTGTGATGATAACAGAACACATCTGCATTAAAAAAAGAGAAAAACACAAACACATTACTTAGGCAAATGAAATGCCTAAGTACTTGTAACATGGGAGTGTGGTACTTCATTGTTTAGGTTTAGTTTGTTTAAAAAGGGACAGTGCAAATTAACAAATACACAAGGTATAAAAATGCCAGAATTAGCCAGGATTGTTTGTTGATCATGAACAGTACTCTGCAGCTTGGCAGCTGTCTTGCAGGTGTTGCACCATCCACCATTATGTCCACTAATGACAAGCTCATGTTAGTTCATACACTATGTCACTTTAGAAACATTGATATGACAAGCCTATGTATGAAACATACAAGTGTACCTTATTAGTGGTTTGCAGAAATGGGCAATGCCCACATTTTCTTCTGGCGACTGCACTGTGTTCTTACATAGGGATGGATGATGGCAAAACTCAGAATGGTCGTGTCAGTCAGTCTAAAACCAGACAAATGTTGTGGTTGACCTTGTTTCATCTGCAGTTTGTCTGATTACATCACAGTTATTTATTTTTGCTTAGGAGATGCTGTTTATTGGATCTGCAGCACAGCACATGTAAGTGTATAAGTGCATAAGCTTAAGAACAAACTGAATGAATCAGTCTTCCCTCTCTGCTTTCTCTCTGCTGTCTGTGTGTCTGCCCTCTTCTCATTCTCTGCTTCTGATCTTTTCTACATAAATGACAAGTGTTATAATTACAGTCATGTTCTGTCTCCATCTGCAGTTTCACAGAGGAGCTCTGACAGCCGAGCAGGACTTTGACACTCCCTCGGCGCTAATGCTTCACAGCCTATCATTAAAAGAGACTCTGGGGCGGGGACAAAGCCGGGTGAGCGTGCATGTCATGTAACTTCTGACATTATGATTTTGAATTTGGCTTGTAGTGATATTTCAGTTACAAAGCTATATTTGTGCAGGGAACGTCAGTGGAGTGTTTTTTCTCAGCGTGTCACAGGCACACTGGCAGTTAGTGGCTCTGTACTTCACTTACAGTGGATGTTTCCCATCATAGAGGTTTTAAACAACAGTTTCATCAATAGTATCAACCTTTTAAGTCAGCATTAAAAACCACCACAGCTGAAAGGACAAACAACCACTTTTTTCATTATGTTGCATTGTCTTCTTAGCTTATATTGGAGAAGGAAATGTGCTTGTTTGCTAAATGGCAAAAAATGATAGCAGGCAGAACTGGAAAGCAGTGACTGAATTATTCACAGAGGCCTCCTCCTCCACAAAACAGACAGAAACAGTAATCTAAATCGTTAAAAACACAGAATGAAGCAGTTTCATGTCACAAATAAGTTAGTTTATAGGCTAATTACTACGGTTGCCAACGTTAAAATGCAAAAATGTGAGTGCCAGTGTTTGGTTTGTCCCTTCTGGGCTACTGTAGAAACACGTTGGTGAACATGTCAATCACCATAACTGAACACCAGCTCCCTATGTGCATATGAACAGCTCATTCGAAGGTTACGAAAACATAACAATTTGTATTTTAAGGTGATTATACAACAAAGAAAATATACCTGTTAAATTATATTTCATTTCTGCTAATATATCTCCCTAAATCTTACACACTGGACCTTAAGTGGGTGTTCTGGTACTTTCAATTATATCACACGATCTCGCTCAACAGACTCATGACTAATCAACTAATGAACAAACCTCACGAATAAATCATGCCATTACCAATTAAAACAATATTTATCTCCTTTAAACTAAAATCAGACTGAAGTTGAATCATCCCCCATTACTCCAATAACTTAATTCATGTTCATGAGGATTAATCATCTGCCCCAAACCAAACTGTGACATCACCTCACCCCTGCAGCCACCGTCTTTCTGTGTTCATTTTTAGATTAAACCCACTGCTTTGCATGACCCAGAACACTGTCACAGGTACTGAACCCTGGCTCTGTTGTCACGGGAACATTGTGAGGCCTTTTTATGTCGACGTTATTCAACATTTGATACAAAGCTTTCTGCCTACCTGAAGCTGTAATTCAGAGCGAGGGTGAAAGCAGCTTTAATGGCAGCCTCAGACTGCGGCCTAAGCTCTGGTATAAAGCCTAAAAAACATGTTTTTATCTCTTATTCTGAGGAGCAGGTTTGGCCACAGCAACAATTGAATAACCTCTATGACGCACAATTTGTACTTTCTCATAAAAACACACACACGCTCCCATATACTGAAATGTGTACTCTGCAGTCATGGTGTTCCTCATCGGCTTGTTGATGAGGAACACAATCTTCCAGACCAACATAGTTACCAACTACACAAAAACATGTTTCTTGTAAGACATACACACAGGCCCCCTGACATGCTCACACACCCACACACAGCTCATCACACAAAAATACACACACACACACACACACACACACACACACACACACACACACACACTGTAAATACAATTTCATTGTTGGACAAGGAAAACAGTTTTGAATGTTCTTGACTCTGCTCAGGGCAAATGATGTCATCATGCTGAAACAGTGCCCAGCAGCTCATTCACTTATTAACTATATAAACATCCACTTACACACAAACACACACACATACACACACAACCACAAACAAATACACATTCACATACACACACATACACTAAAAAATAGCCTTTTTTCTTGAAATGTTGCACACAAACATCCCTCTCTGGTTCTCTCTCTCTCTCTCTCTCTCTCTCTCTCTCTCTCTCTCTCTCTCACTGACTCACTCACTCACACACACACACACACACGCACACACACACACACACAACCATTGCCATTAGTCACTTATGATCTGAGCTGTTTTAACTGACAGGACAGCAAACAGCAGGAAAGGCACCCATCGCGCCATTTGCTGAAGCTCTATGAATGCCATAAAACATCTCAAACTAACATTAAGGTGATAAACCTTGTTGGTTCCCTTTCAACACACACAAACCCCGACACACGCGCTCACACACATACACCCGCACACACTCATTCATGAACAGCCTTTTCCGTTTCTTCTTCTTTTCAGATGGAACTAATTTGACCTTTGAGCCATTTTCAGCTCTGCCACAGTTCAGTGCAGCATGATAATGGCAAGATGTCCTTTAGTCCTGTCAAACACACACACACACACACACACACACACACACACACGCACACACGGAAAAGAAAAGGCCTTATAAATTCATGTTCACAACATCATTATGATGGCAAATGGGATTTAGTGGAGTGTAACACACACATAGTTAATGTATATGAACCTTCATACTTACATGAAGGAAGATACACATATCTATAAAGGTAATGAAGCCAGTAACACACAGGCACATCTTGAAATTTAAGACATTTAAATTATTATGAAACATTCTCCTCTTTCAACCTTTTTGAATTCTCAGATAATCAAAAGCTGACATTTTGTCACGCTCCTTTAAGTCTCGTAGTGACTTAAAGGAGCTCCTTTAGTGTATCTGTGTAACACACAGCTGAAAGATGTTTTAAAATATGGTTAATGTCTTGAAACAGCCACAGTAAGGTTCAGGCCTCCTGAATGCCTCCAAAATTCACTCAAACGCTCCTAGTTTGGCATTTCCCGAGAAGTGCCCGGCATTTTCAGCTGTAAAAAAACGCTTTGGTGGACAAGTGGCCTAAAGGCAGCCTTTTGGCATCAATGCCGCACACCAAGGGGTGTGAACAAGAACAGGCTGCCTATTTAAACCCCCAGTCATTTGACAAAGCCAGTGAACACAGATCACCGCACACACAATTATATGCACGTGCACTCATTCACTCTTGCATGGTTCATTTCAGATTGTAATACCTTGTTCATTTGATGGCATATATGGTCTCTTTCCCTGATTTTATGGCTTACAGGGCTTTCAGCAGCATGCCTGAGTGATCCCACACACAGCCCGTCCAGTCAGCGGGGACAGTGATATAGAAGTTCTGTCACCAGGTACACACACACACACACACACACTCTTGTACCTATACACTAATGCAGGAGAGATCAAGTTGTCAATACCTGGACTGAAATTGCTTGGGGGGAAGGGTTTCCACATCTTCGGAGACCTTGCACTTCTTACCTTTTAGACACACATGCACGCACGCACCCACGCATGCACGCACGCACACGCACGCACACACACACACACACACACACACACACACACACACACACACACACACACACACACACACACACACACACACACACACACACACACAACATGTCCTTGGGAACAGATCTAAGCAGGTGAGGGGAGGGCAATAAAATGTGAAAAATTGGTTAGAAAAACACATGTGCTCTGTGGCGACGCTCGGCAGGAGAAGGGAAAGAATGAGAATAAAGAAGAGACAAGAAGTAGCCAAGATGCTGCACAAAGGTCATCTGAATGGTATCAGTTATTGGATTTGATATTTACCCTGAGTGCCAGGTTCTCTGTTAATCCTACAGTTGAGTGTCATTTCCTCCACTGATCAGGGTTCACAGTCCAGCTGGTTTTCAGGTTTTGTAGTTTTAATTCTGGCAGCGTAATCAGGGAAAATGCGTGTCTTAGCTAATATCGGCTGCTTGATCAAGCCTCCCAGTTCCCATTTTGTCAAGCTCTTTGCAGTTCTGCCCTGGGCGATGTTGTTAGTAAAGGCTTCTGCTAAAAGCTGCCTGCAGGGTTGTGTCCACATAGTGCAAATAAATGTGAAAATGCCATTTATGTCTTGAATGTTTCCATCAACACTGACATGCTAAAACAGTAGACATTTGCTTGCAACTGCTTTGTTCCTCAACTTCAGCTTTAGATAGGGTGCCATAATTCCTATATTAATAATGCTTAACTAACAATAATTTGGTGATTTGATCAAGGGTTGTTCTCTAGGTGCTACCTGCTAACTGAGTTTTTGTAACATCTGAGCTTCTGTATAGAAAGGCATGGTCAAAATCTTTTGCAACCATTGTGCAAGTTACCTGTTGTTGTTTTTTTTAATCAATTCTTTGTTATATGCATTGAACGCTTCACAAAATAATTATTCGTACTAAATGGCAAAAATAAAAAGATTTGCTTTCTTTGTATAACTTTCTGCAAGTCCAGCTTGGTCAAAGATGCCAGTAATAATAAGCTTAAATTAGATTTAGTAAGGGAAGTAAACAAGAAATGTATCGTATTTATTGTACTTCTTATCGTTTTCCATTTTTCAAAAGACATTTTTTGGTATATTATTTATATTATCACTTTGTGAAATTGCACCAGCTAACATATCCTGGACCAGATTCTCCACCTGAATCAAGACCAACAAATGACCAGAATGTATCAGGACTGAGATGAGGCAGAGACTTTGAGGGGTTGAGACATAGTTACCAGACCAGTCTGAGTCCAGACTAGTCTTTGTCCCACACTTCACGATAAATTGTGGAACATGCAGGCTGTAGGCACTCCTCAAACTGATCTGAAAGATCCACATTCCAATAAAAACACCCACAGAAAAAAATAAAGATTCCTCTTTATTCACCTCTTTTTATCACCATACTGTAATTTTAAAAGTATGAAATCACTTGATAAAATAATCATAACACATTGCAGAGGTAAATTTTATGTATAGGAATTTTCCTTTGTTTTTAATGAGCAAAAAGACAACCACTAAAGAGCTGCAATCAGCAGTCTTGAAGTCTTGAAATAAAATCCAGACTCTTTTTCTGAGACCAAGATGAGTCTGCGTAAAAATGTGGTCTAGTCCACGACGAGAACAAGACCTTCAAAAAGGGGTTTTCAGACCAATCTCGAGACCAAGATCATACTGATCATGAGTGCTACAAAACTGCACTGAACACACTCAGAGAAGAAACTGGCATCAACTCTTCATCAAAGTACAAGTAGCCAAAAAGCCGATCCTCCAAATAGGCCTTTCTCAGAGCAAACACGGTGACCCGACAGGGGAAAATGTACAACCTCTTCTACTTAAAATAATAATGATTGCTCTGTTCCTTTTAAGTGCCCCAGTAAGCAATGATAGTGTGACCATGTGCCAGCATGCAAAATACCAAGAGCAATAAAAACAAGCAGCTAAATGGAAATCAGCCATCATCAATGTTAGTATTTACACCTGTGCTTTTCTTACCGTGACATGCCAGAATGTCTTCAGTGAACAAGACATATTATTGAAAAAAAAGAGCTTTACTGGGATTAGTATCTGCAGTACAGCATTTTAAATTGTAATCCCTCGCACTGATTGTTCCTGAAAGAAGTAATCCTGTAACGTGTTACTTTCAGACACTACTTACAACAAATATGGGTAAAATATGTCAATATCCATGTACTTCATTGGCTGGCAAGCAGAAGGTCATCCGTGTTGGTAACAGATGTTTCACATGTTGTAATCACACACACCTGAGTTCCAGCTCTTCATGTGACAGAGTTTTAATGATGATTGATTCTTTATGAATTCAACAGTCGTGTACATAACCACACTATAACAGTCGGGAATTTGAAATTGATATAAATGTGGTGTGAATGCAAGGTCAAAAAGACAAAAAAAATCACTTTTAATTTCAGTCATTTAGAGTGGACAGCATGCAGCTACACATTATTATAATAAAAAAATGTTCTTATTACCGTGTCACCTTGTCATGGGCTCAGTGCCATCCATGATGATACTTTTGTAATTATTGTCTGATAACCAAACCCAACTGTTTCTTTTGCTGAAATGGGTTTTGGCATGATAATGCAGTGTGGAATTGATGTGGGGCCATTCGGGCTAATCAGAGGCTGATTTCTATCTGCAACAACAGGTGAACGCAATTAACTACCTGGCAGGACGGGAAACCAGAAGCACACAGTGCAACAGATCAGAGGAGAGGAATCCTGCTCTGGTGAGTCCCCAGGCTACAGATCCCGCTGACTTCATACATGACGATATTCATAATATATATCAGCTGATTTATTAGTTTATGGATGCAAAGCCTTTTTCAGACTGCCAGGCCAAATCTTTTTTTTTTGGCACATCCAGATTGTATTTAGAAGGATTTTAGAAAGTCTACACAGAAAAAAAACACGTGAAAAAAGATTTCTACAATTTGGATCCAAACCACATTTGGATTTGGATTTGAGAAGTGACTCCAATCAGATTTCTACACATGCATCTTAGTCCAGACGCTATGTCTCTTGTGCCACTTGCAATGCAACACACAACAGCAAGGTTGAATTCAGAATAACGGAAAGTGCTAAGCAGAATCCATGATGCTTATAGCAAAGCATTATGGAGGACAACATGGAGAACAGTCCATGGAGGATCACAGAAATAAATTGTCTGAGACTGGTATGGTTGTTTGGAGGACAATATGATGGATCTTCATTTATTCTTCTTCTACATTGTAAAGCAGCATCACCAGGGTAGCTATTTATTACTGGCGCCTATGACGTTACGGCAGCAACACATGTAGATAGATTGCAATGTGCTAACATACAAATCTGATCTGATCACCTGCAAATAACGGTGCAGATAGTCAATCTCCTTTGAGAAAGAAATCTTATTTTCCTGCAGTCTGAGCATAGCTTAAAGGCTTATTTATACTCCCTTTATGTATGAAAATAGATCCGTCCATTTCAAATGTTGTGGTCATCACTGCCCATGTCCACGTGTCCTCTATGTTGGCGCAGATACATCCAATAGATGGACTCAAAAGATTCTTATAACATCAAATATGGCCACAGTAAAGGAGGTCTCAATAATATACCTTTTAACAGAGGTAGTGTTGTAGATGGTGGTCACTGTGAGGCCATTGAAATATATTACAATGTGTCGGCCTAGAATTAATTTCACTACATTGCAGATTCTGTCTGTTCCGCCATTTTTTAAATGTCTTTGTCCTTAAGTCCTGTATGGCCTGGACTATGTGACACTGCCCACATGATCTCCAGTAATATTGCTTTATTTTTTCCGTATTCACAAGCTTACAGAAATGTGCACAAATACAGAGGAAATGGACACAGATTCTGGACAGAAAGCTTGTTCATGTCTATATGCACATCTTAAGTTGAGCATAAATGAGCCTCAAGAGTGAGCATATGTCTTTTTTTTTCTAAGCAAGTAAAAATATATTTAATTCTTTCCTCATTACACATGTTAAATAATTGTAAGATCCCAGGTTCTTCAGATCATTCTGGGTTTGACAGCTATGGTCAAGCATCATCTCACCTCTCAGTCTTGCCCTCACTCAGCTCTTTTCTTTATTTTGCTGCATATTGCAATACAGCAGCCTTTGTCTTGTTGGCATGGTTATGGGTAAGTTTTTCATTCAATCTCTTTTTTGTTTTTTACGTTTTAGTGAGCCAAAGACAATTTTCCACTCTGGCAGACAGTATGTTTTATTCTGTGGTGGCAAATTCTCAACGTCTTACCTCATCTTACCACAACTTCTTGGGGTAAAGATGGATAATAAGTTCTTACTAAGTAGGTCATACTATAAAATTAGAATAGGTACAGGGTTGTTAGAAAATGCCAGCAGTATAAATTATTTTTTAAGTTTCAAGATTGTTATATTCTTGTTGCCTGACAAGACATTTTATTCCTCTTTACCTACTTGTTTAAACTGTACTGGTACACTGTAAACACACACATGTGAAAGAATTGTGCAGTAAATTGTGTGTCATAATCTAAAGCATTACCAAAACATCTTACTAAAAAGCAAACAAACAAACTAGCTTTGTAGAGGTTTTAGCTGCGGGCTAAAGACAAGTCCATCCACATTGGTGCTAGTCATTACCCATGAATCATTGGCTTTTGTTGGATGTATTATCCCATCATGTTTGAGAAGGAGGGCAGGAGTTATATAGTCAGAGAGAAATACATTTTAAGCCCTGAGTGTGTGGGAGCCATTAGCCGCAGCGCCATGTTATTATGTGCCTGTCACCTCAATGATAAGTGGAGCTATTGTGGGCCGCACTGCACAGTATATGTAGCATTTATACAGGACTATTAGAGTAGAGGCAGAACATCAGGTGTTTGAGCATTGTGTTTTGAAAGTGTGATCTTTCCATTGTCGCAACTATTCACTGTGTCTATCAAAACCAGTTAACCGTTTCTCTCTATGGAAATATAGCCACCCCTCCCTAAAGTGCGTTTGTGTGCAATATGTGCATGACCTTTCAAAGCTAATAAGCGCTTCACTTTGTGACTCGTTAACAAAGTAAATTTCAAATGGTCATCAGCTGACAGCAGGTGGGAAGTTTTATTTCAAACCTTTCTAATTTCCATTTGGCCATGGCTGACATTTATCTTATTTATTGTATGATGTTGTTTATTGGCAAACACTTTCTGCATTACAGTAACTTTAAAAACTGTAAGGACGAATACATTTCCTGAAATTTGATGTTCTGTTGTACTTTCAAGGATCAATATATCTTAATTTGCATAAACATATGCCTTCCGCCAGGCAAGTAAAATAATAACGTGTCAACTTTTCCACATTTATTGTTCTTTGTGAATAAAGATACTGCCTTTGAGGGGCCCCAAAACAGAAAGAAAAATGTCAAAAGCTGTTCTCAGTATGACTAATGTACAATATGCACAGCACTTCCACCATTTCAATGCTGTCGTCTTGTTTCGTTCAACCAGGACATTTTGAGTGGTTATTAAGTATGACGGCTCAAAAAAAGTGTTGTAAGTCTGCTATATGAAGCCCTTTCCTACTTTAGTATGTGTCACTGCTCTTTCATCTGCACGTCATCTTATTCAAGTACATGTGTGCTCATGCACTGGAGATTTGTGTGAGCTCAACATTGTTAATGAGTGTATCTCAGTCAGACCAAGGTAAAAGTTGTTCACTGTAATTATACATGGAATCTGAATCAGTCGTCACGCTTAATCGTTGGTCAGGGAGGATTATTACATATGATAATCAAATGAGCAGTGTGGGGAAAAAGATTTGATAGGCTTTAAAATTTACAAGGACACAGTGTGAGACTATAGATAGAGATAGAGACATTAATACAAAGAGTGTGACTTGAAAATGTTTTTACTGTAGCCTTTTTAGGATTTTTATGGACTTTTGTACAAACAGTCATAGTCCCCAGAGGATGAATCTCACAGACTTTGGTGATCCCCTGACCTTTACTCACTCTCCACAAATCCTCACCAGATGTCAAATTTTACTTTGGTGAAGCATGACCCGCTGTAGTCTGCGTCTGACTGGCTGGTACTCATTTCCTTTGTTGGTTGGATCAGTTACATTTAGGCATGAGGAATGAGATAGGTCGAGTAGAGGGTATCTTGCCATCTCAATGGTATAAAAAAATCACGTTAGGGTCGACTGATGACAGCCATGAATCTTTCTTACTACAAGCAGAGTGTGTTGTTTTGGAGCAATGGCCCTTCGGAGTAATGGGTGTTTGCTTTCCGGATAGGAGGGTGTAGGACAAATGGGCCTCAATGGGACATTTTTCTGAAAATTGGGGTTTCAGAGTAATAGGCCATCGAAACAGTGGAATTGCACCTCACAGAGCTGCTAGCATGGCTGTAGACTCTTAGTCTTGTTAAATGAGGTATGTCACACATACAGTATGTGGTGTGTATCTGGATAATGCATCAACAGTAAAGTTGCCTTTTCACAGGTGTTTATTTTTACACACACATGTTCACATGTGCTTACCAGTTTTCTGGCTTTTGGTGAGATGACACCTCACAGTACAGCTATTTTGTTTTGTAAACAGATACAAATTAATGCAACATGATTACACAAATGTAAGCAAGTAGAACACACTCAGTCATTTCTATTGCCGCGATTGTTTTGGCTGATTTTGTATTGTTATTCTCCAGCAGTCATGCCTGTAGGGGGCTGGGAAGCAGAATTTAATCTAAAAAGAATATATTGCTGATATGTGAGCTGTGAAATATTCATTTTCCCCTTCCACATTATTGCCTCATAGAGAGGAAAAAAATGCAGCGAGAGACACAAGGACTGAACTCTGTGTGTCAACTTTTCCACAGACTATTCCAGGATTTTATAGCATTTCCTCTTTGCAAAATAATACACCAGATGTGCCAGGTGAAGCCATCTTATATTTATCTTTTTGCAGCTTTTCTGCTTTATTGGCCTTATGTCTGCTTGTTAAAACCATAAATTCATGGACACCACACTGCAGTTTTATGAGCAACCATTGCTTTAATTAATCAAAACAGCCATAAATATAAACCATAAAGGAGATCACTGAATCGGCATAATTTGTGTAGGTGTGAAGGTGTTGTTGACTGCACTGTATAGATTAGGAAGTTAACTGCTTCTAGACCTCTAGACATCATGCAGCAACCGTACTCCTTAATCAAATGGGTATAAAGTAACTACATTACTTAGGCCTATTTGCAGCTAAAAAAAAATGCCTGTATGTATCAAAGATGTTTCCCTATGGCCTTGTTCTATTGAACAGGATTAAGTCTAGGATTAAGTGATGCACTCTGATGCTGCAGGTTAAGAAAAATGCATGTTTTTCCTTAGATTTTGTTAAATTAGTGCATAAGAAGCATGTTTTCTTCTCTCTCTCTCTCTCTCTCTCTCTCTCTCTCTCTCTCTCTCTCTCTCTCTCTCTCTCTCTGTCTCTCTCTCTCTAACACAGAAACACACACACACACACACACACACACACACTTGCCCTCTGTCCTTGGTGAATGTAGAATTGCCACAAAAATAAGATTTGAGGATTAGGATAAGGCCGATTTTGGCTCAGTGCATGGACTGCAGCTTTACCGTGCAGACACAGGTTTAATGCTGGGTGACTGACTCCAGAACAGCTCTTACAGTAGCATTACACATGCACAAACACACAGATATACTCACACACAGCCACACTAACATCCAACACACAGGTATCCAAAAGCACACTTGCAGACACACATTCTCAGATGATCTAAGGCCTAGGTTAAGGCAGTGAGCTTTAAGAGGATTAACATAAGGTTAATTAGCATATGGGTAATTAGCATAATGTGATTTTTCTATGGTGACTGATTGACATTCCTCTGACCCGTCCATTACATAACTCACTGTTTCCTTTGTGCACAGCCAAACTTTTCTGGCAGGAAAATAACGGAAACGTTGCCAAAAGATTTGCCTGAAACTCTTCCATCAAATGTCAACAGGATGAGAAAATCTCAGAATAAGACATTCATAATTTGAATATTTAATAATCTTGCAAGGCACAGAATGGGTAATTTTGCATATATATGAAGTAAAGCTATGTGAAGCAATGTGTTTGAGACTGACATTAACATATGGCGAATGTCAGAGTTGGTAGATGGTAAATCCACTGAGAATCGATATCCAGCTCTACTGCTCAGCACAGCTTTTCCCTCATTATTTTTATTTATTTTTGGCTGCACATAAATTATACAGTAAATGGACTGGATTTATTTATATTTATATTATATTTAACATATTCATACACTACTGGTGGCCTGCCTAATGTCTCAAGGACACTTCAATATTTGGATAGGAACTGAGGATTGAACCACTCTACCTCATGAGCCACAGCAGCCCCATAAGTATAGTATATATGGACTTTATGGGTCCTGCTTCAGTCGTCGCCCACATAGGCACCCATTCACCCATTACCAACAAACAAGCTGTGACACACCCTCTGCAGCTCACTATTGACTGCCTAGGAGGAGAAAAAATGCCCAGTGAAAATGTTCAACCATTTAGGTAGCTAAAGAACCAGATTGATATGCTCTGTGATGTTTAGTCTCTACATGCTTTTCTCTGGCTACATCACCAGCAACCATAAAAACAGTTACCACAGATATACTGACGACACACCACTTTTCACTCACTGCTTATATTAGTACATGTTGATTTACATTATATCATTCAATACAGCTGAATATAATAACACATCTTCTGCTGTCCTCATGGAATACATTAGGCACAATGTTACAAATTCCACAGTTATTTTTATTCATGCAGAAATCGATTGAATAAACCACTTAATGAAATAAAGACACTACTCAAAGCATTTCTTCACAATTTAGATGATGATGGAAGTTTTTGGGCAGGATCTTTGGGTAAATGTTTTTTTTTTCTTGAGGCTAATGGATATTAGTTGTCAAGTGAAATTGTACTGATTAAGTTTGTATATTTGTGATATCGGTTGCTGCTGCTCTTTCCCCGTGGACTTACCACCATGAAACTGGAGACCTTTGAGTTATAGTGCTTACTTTCAGAGCTGCTGTTGGAATTGTGCATTCATCTACTTCTATATATATATATATATCTGCTAGTGTGTTAAGAGTACAGAATGGGACATCTTGTCATTATCATGCTGTAATGAACAAGGTGATAGAGCAGCAAAACTGCTCAGAGGTCTCAACATTTCCATCTGCTTCAGAGGAGGACCAACCAGGTCAATTGGAAAGACAACTGAAAGACAAGGTGATAAAAGTAGTAAAGTAGGAAAAAAAGCAGAAGGAAACTGTGCCTGAGAGTCTCTTTAGAGAATTGGGTGTCTAGTCAAAGGCAAATTAAATACAGTGAAACTAGGCTGGCATTTATGACTTCATAGGATAGCCCTACATCCTTGTTGAGTGTCCACATCATATTAGCTATTTTTGTAACACCAAAGTTCTGTTCTCATTATATTGAGAAACATTTGGCACTTACTTGTACGTCCTACCATTGCAACCTTATATTCCTACTTCATCACTCTTTACACATTGTTATTCAAAACACGTTCAAAACACAAAACACGCACACCCCACTATCTTTCTTACAGTTTGTGTTTAGATTGCAGATTAAACTTTCTATGTGGCAGAATCGTAGAATACTGTTAGTACTGATATAGCTGTCATCACTGTGAGGATTTTGTGTTGATGTGCGACAGGATTCACACAGGAAGCACAACAAATCTAGCCGTCTATGATTAGACCACAATGCCTTTTACCCATAGGGCTCAATATCCCAGCACGATGAGATTCATTCACTGGAGGGGCTGCACTGTTTGTGTGTGTTTGTGTTTGTGTGGGTGTGTGTACTGTACTTTCATTCTTATAGTAACAACACTGGATTTTTATGTATTTATTTTCTTTGACTTTACCTATATAACTTCAAAATAATGGTAGATTTTGATGATCCTTGCTTCTGTCAGGGTATTTGAGGACAGGATAGGGTTCTGTTATATAACATAGGTTCTAAAAAAATTATGCAAACTGCAGACCAACCTTGCAATTGGGTTTACTGTTCATTCCATTTTTATAGACATTTGGTACCACACAAAATTTGGGAAACAGCATGAAGCCTGTTGAACAATTGCCACCAAGACACACATAACAAGTTGTGGAATTAGACAAAGTTAATGACTAGCTAACTAAAATGCCATAAGCAGAGAGAATATTGAAATTATTCATTTATGCTGTTGTTGCTTCACGTCTACTTTATGCTGAAATGGACAGTAGTTTGCTGACAGATTCCAGTATCATTATAAGGTTGTAATTTGGCAGCTTTAATTTGGCAGCTATAACAATGCAACTTAACAATGTTTTTTTTTTCTTATTCAAATTTTAGCTGTGATGGTTTGGAGTTCATATTAGGACAACATGCTGTCTACATGCATTTTTAGTTGTATTTTTCAGTTGCACTGCTGCCTTCACAGGTAACATAATGGCTTACATTCCACCTGTGCTGTGTGCACATACCCATGCCCTAAAACGTCTTTTAGGCTGCAGATCTATTTACCACAATTTTACGTGACACAGCAATGATTTTTTTATTGGTCTCTGAGTGCAACCAAAACTCTGAGTGATCACACAGCAGTGTGGAGACACCAACTTAAACTGCTGCTGTACTTCCAACATATTCTCATTCCCAGGTCAACACTTTGTTGTGCCCCTCAGCGTCCGACAGCAACGCACATGGCATCCTTAAGCGTATCTAAGTGATGCACAGCTGAAACACATTTTAACATGTTGCCAATGTCGTGAATGGTTGCGGATAGGTTTAGAAAAAAAGATCTTGTATTGAGCTAAAATAAGTACGTTAGTTATGACATGTAACGTGCAGAGATATGTCACTTGAGTCAGTGCCTAATGACTGTAGGTATATTATGTAATGTTACCTAATAATGAAGACGTTTGGTTTCACACTAAAAGTAGATATGTAAATTAGGCAACAGCAAGGTGTTGTTTGAAATGGTAAGTATCCTCACTATGAAAGATGTTTACTTTTTTCCTGCTTTGAGCTACAGAAAGGCAGCCTGCTCTTTGAGCTTTGGGGGGGGGCTCATGTGTTTGTGTTAAAATGCTGCTCATAGCAGCGGATAGATTAATATTGGAGTTAGTTCTAAGCCTGGTGCATCTCATAAAGACGCTAAAGGGTGCTTTTGGTGTTGATATCATACATAGACCGAGGGGTGTGAAGGAGTATCATCAGTATTTGATGACCTGGGAACAAGAACGGACTGGCACTGCTGATTCCTTTCATTTCCTCTTTCTTTCATTACTTGTGCGGCTAACATGTTGGAATTTGTTGAAAAGCAGCAGGTGCTTTGCAATGACCATCCGCACACAGCCATACATCAGCAGCAGGTGAATTGCAGTGGTGCCAACCGCTGACTGATGATTTCGTCTATGAAAATCATTTTTTACATTTCCCTTGAAATGAAATTGAAGCATCTGTCACCATGCCTGAGCTCATCCCTTTAACTCTAGCTCCCTAACTTTCTCTCTCTTTCCATTTTGTCTTTCTCTCCCACTTTCTATCCATCAAGTCTTACTCACCTCACTCCATCTTCATTCTGTTCTGTTTTTGCAGGACCATCTTCTTTATTTCAATCTCACTTGTCTTTACTCCTTTGGGTCTTAGTGGCTTCATATTTTCAGTTTTTACTCACTTACATTTCTTTCCTTCATTGACTCTCTTTCCTTTTTTCTTCTCATCTACAAGATCCTCGCCAGTCCCTTTCCCCATCGTTGATTTTGCATCCCTTGTTTTTTCTTCTTGCTCACCCTGTCCCATCTCTCTCTCTTGTTTCCACACTTTTACTTTTTCCTCCATCTCTCCTCCCTTCCCTTCATCCTTCTCTCAAAGGGAGTAAACAGGCCCATCTATCACCTACCTGGTCGCTTATGGATGCATGGATCGGGAGCTCAACTTTTTCAAATTATTTTTTTCTCAGCATTTTCACAGTAATTTGTCTAAAATCCTGACAGCTCAGCCACAAAGCTGCGACACAACAGTGGAAAACAGACCTGCTGTTTGCTTAATGACATCTAGTCTAATGTGTCTAATTTGCAAGCCAGAGATGATGGCTCTTAAGTACCTGCTTGTTCAGTTTGTGCAGGACTGACAGTCTGGACATCAGATTAAAGCAATAAAAAAAGAATAATGCATGAAGCAGAAATGAGATGTGCAACAGAATAGCACCAGGAAATAATGGCAGTGAGAATTCGTGACTATGGAAGACATGAAATGTGTTTAATGCAGTCATCTCTGGACAACAAACAGGTTGTTATTTTACTAATGGCTGTCAGTCTTTCCACACATTCACACTGTGGAGAATAGGCAACCAAGGAGATGAATCTTTTTAAGAATTTGACAAAAACAACCAGAAATGCCAACTTGATGAAGCATTGGCTCGTGTTCTTCCTCAGAGTCAGACACAAAGTTTAAATAAGTGACATTTTGTTGTTCTGACTCACGTTTCTTCCAAAATTTCTCTACAAAATACAATCCTCATGATCTTATTCCTTCACAGTTGGTGGATTAATTCCTGTAGGAGCAGGTTGTGCTGCCAAAACACATTTACTGACAAAACCAAGTTCCCCTGTCACTGTGGTACCCAAATGGTGGCAGCTGTCGGGTGGATTAACAGAGGGACGCTTGTAAACAAAAGATTGTGGTGTTAACCCAGCCCAGTATCCTGAGGAATACAGTAACATTGCTTCCATATTGGACAATTATGTACTTCAGAATTTACATTCAGTGCCATTGTTGAGAGCCAGTTCAGGAATATTCACATATTAATAAAGTGTTTTTAGTTACCGAACTGTAACCATTCCCTACCCATTGTCACAACTCCTTCCGGACCTCTCAGTCTTTATTCATTGAGTTTTCTGTTTGGTTTTACATATAACTTTCTTGTCCATTCAGAACTTACCCCCTTTTGCATAAGTTTTGCATTCCATTATTGTTGTTGTTTACCAGAGCATGTGAGTGAAATGGAGCATGAGCGAAAGCGCAGAACAGAATTTCTAAAAAGTTGGACCGTTGCCTTTTCTCCTGCTTCATCCTGTTTCAGTTTTGCTTAAGCAAAAGTGCTTCAACCTCTCATCATGAGGTTGAAGCATTCCTGATCCAGAACGCGTCCGTAACATTGCGCACACACAATGGAATGGATGCAATGGAAAGGCAAGCCCCTTATACATGGGAGCGGCCCCGTATGAGGGATTTCTGGGATGTGATAGTCCAGTTTCACAGAGGAATAGTGGATACAAAACTTGCGGATGATCCGCTCAGCTTTTGAAGAGTCATGTGTTGCGATAACACCTCTTGCAGCTCCTGCTGCATCATGTCAGAGGGAGCCAGCTCCTACTGACAAGCACATAGCCATAGCATCATGTAACTTATAAAAGCGAAAAAAGTTTTTCCATTGCAGTTTTGAGAAATATGGCTTTTTTGATTGACCGGAAATACCATCTCATGCGAGTAAGACATTTTTTTATGATAAATGGGATTAATGGAAACCCGCCTAATGAGTACAGAGCACAAATTCTCACCCCTACTCTCCTCTCGCATGCTCTGTTTGTTACCTGCAGATTTTGTTTGTTATTCTGCAGATTTTGCTCCTGCAGCTGCAGCTGTGGGTGCACCTTTGGCATGTCTACATAATTATATTAACATGTCTCTCTCTCTCTCCAACAATATGGTACACAGAGTGTAACACAGATCTTGTTTTGCTATTCCAGAGGCTGTTGATCAATCTGGTGTATGTGAGGCATTAGTACCTTTATCACCCAGGTGTTTTAAACCCCATCAGCGTTCAGCTAAAACAAACATTTCATTTGATTACTTGTTGAGCTCAGTGAAGTTGCCCCGGAGTATCTCTGTTTGTGGTTGTTGGGGGCTCGTCTGGTTTAAACATAGAGGTTGAAAAGCAGCTGTGGGATTCCTCTGTTAGCTTGTGTGTGTGCACTGAGTTCGGTTATCACCATAGCAATAACAAGGATTTATTGTTTAATTGTATGTGCAGGCCTTCCAGCGTCTGGACTTCAGTGTTAAGAGTAAGAACAAGCCGGTGACTTTTAGTTGCTATTTGAGGTTTTCTGTAACTTTAAATGCTTTGCTTTCCATCGCATGCATACTTTACAGTATAGATGAGGACGAAATTTGATAAAAGTCATGATCCCTGCACCTTTATAAAAAGTTTTCTCGGGGCTTGGTATGCATAGGTGCACCAGCAGGAGAGGTAAACTAGGTAAATTGTCCTCTCTTAAAATTCACTGTGTTTTTTACTTGGCTCCAAGGAGACAACAATGACTTAATGACTGAATTGTAGTTCTAGGATTTGTTAATCTTCTCTTTAAACGCCCACTCTCAAACATTTTCTTTATTGCACAGACTTGTGTTTCTGTTTCTGAGCAGCCCAGACTCTGCTGTCTGTCATGTCACTCTTTAGACAGGACTGGAGATGTGTGCTGCAATCAGTAGAGGGCAGAAGACAGCTGTGGAACACACGCACACACACACACGCACGCACACACACATTTATACATACAATCCGATCCTATGTCTGACCCCCACTCACACACATCTCACTCACCGTCCTGCACACGAACACATGCAGGTAGATGCAGCTGACAACGCATGTGTTTATCATGTAACTTGTAACAGGGGAAATGAAAAAGCGAGTTGGTGCTCCGAGGCTGGCTCCACTGTGCTGCGGCTGCTTGCTTCAGTCACACTGAGATCAACTCATTTCACAGCTAAATGCTCAGATTGAATCTGTGTGTGTATTTGTGTGAGATGTGCAGCATCACCTCCTCTCTGCAAACATCATGTTGATGATACGATTATGAACCCCTAATATGTTCAGTGACATTTTGGAAAGCTCAGTGCAAATGTTTTTTCAGATTAGCATTTGATATTATTTGAGTTTCAAAGCTAATGCTGTTATTTCAACACAATTTCTGTTTGTATTTGTCTACCCAACTGACTACAGAATCTGCAGAGACTTGAGATGGATGTTAGATGGTTGGATGGATGTTAAGTGCATTTAACCCTTTGAAACTTGGAATGACATTACTTTTCTTGTGCTTTTCTTGTCACTTCCTTGGTTTTCTTTTTTTGGAGTCTTTTCTTTGTTTTTTCTTTTTTTGTTTTAGTAATTTTTTTTGTACTTTTTACTAATTTCTTGCATGTTTTTGGATAATTTCTTTTGTCGTTCATTGCCATTTTCCCATTTTTTTTGAAAGAAATCAAGCCAATTTGCGCAGGTTTTTAAGGGTTAAATTTCATTGGCACAAGAACTAGATGTGTGGAGTCCTCTTAACATTTCTCTCTCAAACAAACAACTGAAAGCATGCAGTACAAGGTTTGCTTAGTCTCATTGGAGCTGATGCCAAAGTGTAGTGTTGCCATTCTGTCCTATTTTGAGGTTAAATGCAGAATAGCAGGCGTGATGAAAGAAAAAAGGAAAGTATCTACTGAATGTGCTTCAGGTGGTGCCTTGACTCTGATCATCTGTTTCTCTTTGTGAATTTGAACATTCAGTTTGTACATTCATAAATATGGATTTGTTTGGTTAAATTGTGAAAATGCTTGTATGAATCCCAAAGTGTGTGAGTGAGTGTGTGTGTGTTACCCTGACCTGGTTTGAAAGGCCGCTACACACATTTTCCTCTTTGGTTCTACATAGGCCGCTGGGGCAGAATCTGTGACCTCAACACTGATTAATATTTGACTCAGAGCCTCATTGTTATTTTACTCTCTTTTAGACTTTGGCTTGACAGTTTCCAAAAAAGAGAGGTTTGCATTTGCATTTTAACATTTTAGGTATTCGGCAGATGCACTTTTCAGCTGGGATTTAAGAGGCAGTAGTAGAACAAACTTCACTGCCGAAACTTAACTTGCAACAAAAAGGGTTGTATAAAGTATAACAAAATGATTCTTTAGACATGGAACTATAACAGGACCTTTTAAGCATGAAAGCACAGTTGGACTGTAATACTTTATTTTTGGTTGAGAATGAGAGTGAGATGGTGAAGATGATTCATTCATGATGCTTTCTGCGTAGCATGCATAGCTGATGTTGTAGTGGTTTTGCATTTTTACATTTGCACCAGTGGCCTTTAGCGCTGCACTACAAAACTTTATATATTTTCGGATCTTAGTGAATGTTGTGTGCTTTTACATTAGCATTAATGATTGGATAGGGAAGTGTTGTCCATCCACCAAACAACACTTAGGACTGCTCAGTACTTTAGGTTGCCTCTGGATATGAAATGTGTAATATAAATAAATTGGCCTTGCCTTGCCTCAACCTAACCGTCGACACCTTGTCAGTCAAGATCCTCATCACCCTAGGTCAAGAACACAAAAGGCTTCCCCCAAGGTTATTATAGTAATGCCAGGGGCTTCTGCCCAAGCATTAAAATATGACAAGTAGGGAGGGTGAGGGTGAGATCAGGTTAAAAAGTCAGATTTCCCTCAGGAGATGGTGCAGACCAAAACAGAGCTTAGAGGAGAGTGAATATTAGACTCACTGTATATTCATCAGCTTACCAGACACAAGACTCCATATAAAATGTTGCTCTTTGTGTTGGCAGGATTACCAAAACAACTCTACGAGTTGATAACATGTCAATGTTGTGTTTACAACTTGTTCCAATGCCCCTGGGTGGCCCCCCCCAAAAAATCAATTATTGTTCATTTAAATGAAAATTTGCCTCGCTCACACTGTTTACTTATTCATTCTTGCATCGATACATTCCTAAAAACATGATCTCTCTTCCTGTCCATCTTTCAGTCATCAGTACATTGACTCACTGCATTTTATTGTATATTCTCTCTAGGGATGGTCGATGTGATATAACATACCATGAGAGGACCACAAAATTGTAATTTCTCAGTTATAGCTATCCCACATATTGCCAATTAATCACCAAGCTTTATGGCAATTTGATTTACATGCTTTTTTTGCATTTATGTAATGAAACATCTAGATTTTTCATTTAATTCACCCCATTTTTTATTCGACATTGCCAATTGGTTTCTTTAATTTTCTGACAGTGTATTACATTATGATTAATACTAATATAACATGATATACACTGACTGATGATTTAATCAACATCACAGTTCCCACCTCTTCCATGCCTTTGCAGAATTAGACATAACATGGTGTCAGTGGATAGAGTCTGGTAATTAAGCAATGATAAGTTTCATAATTTCTGTCGGCTGATCTTCACTGATTGCCACTTATTGACAACAGATTTTAATCAACTCATAACAAAGGTCACAGCAGCCACAACCCTCAGAAAGGCATCAACGCAACTAAAAACTGAATCTATCATACAGTTTTCATCTGTGGGAAGATTAGAGAGGACGGAGCAAAAATAATCACGTTTTCACTTGAATGCGGAATGAAGCAACCGGAGGAATTACCTCTCGAGGTTCAGCGCTGTTTGTGAGGATGTTTGTCTGCAAAATTAGATATTGATTTTCTCCTCTTTGTTGCTCTCTGGATCTCTCATGTTCGCTCTCTTTCATCCATTGGCTTTCCTTCACCAGTCTCCCAGTCCCTCTTCCCTTCTCACCTACTCTCCCCGCACTGCCTCTTTCACATTAACTCTAATTAGCAGTTTCTTCTGTTGTCTAATTGCTGAGCCACAAAACATTAAGGAGTCTTTCCTGTAAACAAGCCTCATCCTCCTCTGAACAACTCATAACCCAATTTGCTTGCTTCACAGGGCAGACATATTTGATTTATACCACATTCACAGGTGGGTCGCCCTACTTTCGAGAAACGAATGTAAACAGAAGCAACCAGTCTTTTTTGACAAAATCGTTATGCTTTGCATCCCTGGGGGGCTGAGGCGCTGCAGATTTTCCTCTAAACAGGGAATGGCTGATTTTAGTGAGTAGCTCCTCTTCCTTGGTTGCAAATCAGTAAAATGTGAGGTTTATTTTTTAGCTTGGTAGGAAAATCTGCAGACTTTCACCCTTTTCACTCCCCGAGCATGAATTAATTGGACTATATTTTATCAGTTGTGCTGTTTTAAGATTGACCACACAGGATAAACTACAGATTGAAATAGCTGATCTCTGTTAAAGAAATACTTCAATGTTGGAAATATTTCTTTTCATAAGACTGGGCTATGATTGCAGTGGAACAATGCAAATACTTTTGAAATTGGTGCTACATGACTAGAGTAAAGATTTCCATTTCCGTTTAGCAAAACATTGCATTAAAATATGTTTTTAAAGACATATTAGGCAAGAAATAGGCAACAGAATCTTATTTTATATTTAACCAGCATTTAACCTAGTTTTGCCGTTTGATTGGAGTTTGGTCTGAGTCTGAGATCTTTAGGATGAAGTGCTTTGAGTCATCTGCAGGTTTTGAGCTGAGAAATAAGCAGGTAGATCTGTGCGTTGGTAAGATGGAAGAAAGTTTACATAATTTCATTCATACATACTACCCACACTGTTTTGATCAAAGCTGGATGGAAATCGCTAAAGTATCTTTTTAAGTGGAAAAACCTGCAAACTCCCAGTCCTCCATGGACATACACAGAGAGAGACCTCTGATTTATTCTCTCTCCAGTGTGCACGGTGTTAAAGGTGCAGATGCTTGCTTCAAAATCTTTGTCCGTATCTTTTTCATTCTCTGTATCTTTCTTCTTTTCACCCCGTCTCCTCTTCACATACTCCACTAGTGCTTACTCCTTCCAAGTCATTCGATATCTCTATTTTTGCTTTTTTCTCTGTCATTCCTTCTATATCCTCTGTTCCTCCTGTATCCCCTTGTGGTTGACCGTTCTAACACTCCACCAGCAGTGCAACATTCATCTATACGTTCCAGCTACAAGCAATAATAATGTCTTCAGGCCAGCCAGTTCCCCAAAACCTTCCATTCATCTATAAATGTATGAGCAGCCTGGCAGGTATGTGTGTATGTGTGTGAGAGAGAGAGAGCAGTAAATCAAAGTGCTGTGTGTTAAGCTCCTGCATGTCAAGCATGCTTCCTCCAGACACACACACAGCAACAGCCATAGCTGCAGAGGTGCACACATACATATTGACACACACACACACAAGTTGAATCACATTCTCTCTCTCACACATGCAGGCACGCATGCACACACACACACACACACACACAAACATGCACACACACACAAATGCCTTGCTGTCTGACAGCTGTCAAATGGAAGGCAAAGTGTATCTCAGTAAATACATATGTATATATAGACTATTTTAATCTATCAGGCGAGTGTGACAGGCCTATTTCCCCCAAGCCGCAGATGCTGATGGTTTTGGGGAATTCAAAGCAGGCTCAATTTGTCACGTCCACATCGGTCTCCAGCCTGCATTACTAACCACTTCACTATAGCGGAGCAAGACAGGGCTTCACACGTCTGAACATTACACCATATCCTAATTTCCTTTAGTGTCAGCATCGTCGTTTTTCTGATCTGAATGTTATGTCTTAGCTATTTACACTTCGACATTCGAGTTATCACAGTATGACATTTTTTTTAAATCTGCATGTGAAAGTGCAGCTGTATGAAACTTTTTGCCTTGAGATGAGAAGACGAGTATTGGTAGGCTGTCCACACCCCCAGTGTTTAGTCACGCCCCTACACTTGTCACTCATCTCGAGGAGCTGTCACCTAGTCTGAGGTTCATGTTAGCAGCATCCATAAAGCCTCCACAGACTGCAGATAAAATATGCAGAACATTTCCTCCCTCAACCTGAAGACGTACATGCACATTGTATCTTTGTGTCATTTTTACTTTTATTTTTTTTTTAGCTTTGTAGCTTACTTTCCTTCCACACAGTTAGACACACACAAAACTTAGAGCTACTTAAACCATCAAACAGCTCCGAATAGTAAAGTTCAGTTTTAAGTGCCTTCCTCAAGGGCATAGGTGGTGTACAGACATCAGCAGCACATGAAAAAAACACAAAGTGCTCTGGCAAAAAAAAACCAAACAGATTATCCTTGTTTTCCAAACAATGCTGTATTTCTACAATTCATCTGACAACCATCATAGTCTTACAAATCATTTGGTGTCTCATAACCCGTTACCTGAAACATCCTGCACACATCTGAGAACCCCTTAGTGTTGGATCCTTCCCCCATAATGTAGCCAATTACATCTTTTTATTAACACCTGCCCTGTCTGAAAAATGCACACACCTCTAGATCTCAACATCCCCACATTCTGCTATAAGTTGCAGTTCTAAATTTGCTGTCTCATGAGTGATAACGCTGATGATGTCTTTCGAGTCAGGCTGTTCTCAAGCACTGTTCGTATATATACCTACAAAAAGTAGTGCACCAGATTTTGTATATGACCCGCATAATCATGAGCCAGTAATTCATATATAACCCCCATAATAGTGACGGCTGCGATAATGTGACAAATGTGCTGACAAAAGTTAAGAAGGAAGTAAGAGTAAAAGTCTGCATTGGGAAGCAGATTTGAGTGGTGGATAAGTCAAACAAACACAGGACCTTCCATCAGGAGAGTGGGGTTTGGAACCATGCGATAACCAAATGACTTTGAGTTATGACGCCCAACTATGTGTCCTAAACCTGACCTAACTTATTTAACTTTACCCACCTAAACCCAACCTATATAACCTTGTGTTAATTATGTCACATGATGACGCCATCTTTGGGGTTCTAATTTGTTTTAGATTACTGAGTTCAAATGGAACTTGTGTAGGCAAAGTTGTGAACTCAGAGCTTTTTACAAAATTTTCACCTATGAAATCTTAAACACCACATCAGGGAGCCGTTAATTTGGTCACTTCTTTTCAACACAGTAAACACAACCCCATTCAAATGCAGCATAGCATACAAACGTTGAGTGTACATTTCTGTAAGATGTCATATAAACTGTTGTATGCTTGAGTTGTACTCCTGAGTGTAAAAGCAATGGAGAGAGACTAAAGCTAATTATTTCTTAAGAACATCATGTAGAGAGGATTTAAGAACACATTTCACATTTTTCTTAAGTAACCTGCTTTCCCTTGTATTTCTTGTAAAGCCTCTTCAAAATCCAAATGAGTACAATGCAGGGAACATGAAATCTTGTACAGTGGTTACATCTGTAGTACTGCAGTCTATGTGAATGTAATACTGCATTTGGCATCATCACCTTAATGAGCCTTCGCCATCTGCTGCAGTTTCTGTTCACCTTTTTGGACCCAATTTGATGCTCAGCTTAGCAGCTACTGAACTGTTGAGTGGAATTTTAAGCCTTTTTTGTCTTCATTTATATTTGTATTAATTTAACATTTTAACCATTATATTAGCTTACAATGTCCTAATGAAGACATCAGTGCAAACCAGCCACCAGCCTATTAATAAAATAGTTTTAGAATTTATTTTGCAATCCTGCTATGTGAAGTTACATTCAAATACAGCTTTTGCTTCGGTTCTTGAATGCAGCCTTTAATCGAATCAAATCAATCAAAAAATAGAGCTGCTTGACAGACAGGCAGACAGACAGATTGCCTCACTTTGCCCCACTGCTATTCCTCTCCTCCACAAACACAGTCAGAACCTCCTGTCACATCCCGCTGCACAACATTTCTTTGTCTTATTACTCACTTTTACAACTGGTTTCCTCTCTCCGACCTCCCTGTCTTTTTGCCTCCTTCTCTCTCTCTCTCCATCGGGACTTTATGAAGTTGAAGTAAAAGCTGGAGCCGCCTCAGAGGACGCACATTCCTACTGCTGCTGTATCTGAGGCCAAATATATAAAACACAGACTGATATAGACAAGCAATGTCCCGTGTCCTCAGAAATTGGATTCCCCTCCAACCTCCTCTCACTTCTGTGTGTCTCTCTGTTTCATCTATCAACAGAGTCACACACAATTCAGCTCCCTAAAGTACACAACATCACAGAAGACATTTCAGAGTGAAAATAGTTGAAGTGGCCAAAATACAATAAATATTTAGGACTTTGTCTTTAGGGTGTTGATGCAGAATCTGATGGACATCTTTAACATTTTTACAGGACATACTGTAGTGACACTGATAGTTCAGAGACAACAGCACCTCACATGCAGTATAAAAGGGCAACCAGAAACTGATCTCTCAAACAGAAGTCTTTCTAACTAAATATCTCTCCTAAATCATACAGAATCTACTGAATCTTACACAACACTTAATTTTTGGCAACCAATCCATATTCATAGTGGCTATTCTTGAAATTCACTACTGCTCAGTGATATAACACAAAACTAATGGCTCTAAGGAAAGGTAAAGTTTTCTGCTCACACCTCACATATTGCCAGTTCTGTTTATTTGTTGTTGTAGTGCCAATCCCAAATTATTTCCTTATTGAGTGCTACAGAGAATGGCAGAGTGTAAGCAAGTGCACGGGGCTGCACCTGAGCCTCGGCCCAAGTCAGTTAGCCCCAAATCACTTTTTTTTCCTCAAAGGACATTGCCATCTGTGCAACTTACAGCACCCTCTGTCATCAGACATTCATTAGTAGTTTGTGACCACCAAGAACAACACTGCAATGAAAAAAAGAGTCACTACAATGTTAATATTTTTGTAGCTTAACACATGTAAAAAGGCATCTGCCTTAACTTAATAAATGACTGATTTCATGAATGATGACCCAAACTGAACATGCACTGTTGTTTCATGACCAACAGCTGCATGCTGGGTCTGGCTAAAATGCTGGTGGATCATCCAACAGATACTTTTACCCTCAGTGAAGAATATGCCAACCCAGTCCCCAGAAAAAAGAATCTAAAAAATGTTGTCATTGTAAGTTTCTGCAAAGGGACAAGGAGGATGAGAGAATTGGTCATATTCGCTGTGGCATTTAATGAGAAATGCAGTCGAGTGCCATCAATTGACACGGTTGATGCGTGTTGCAGTTTAGGCTGCTTGATTGATGCATTTATGCATGTTGCACCTACAGTGGCATCCACAGACATTTTTATGCATTGTGCTTGAGTTTTATGCCGTGTTCTGGCAAAATCTAATAAAACTATGCTGATAAAGGAAGTAGTAATCTGTTGTATGCATAGGCTGCTTAGTGTCTTTCTATAGCGAAAGAATTTGCATTAGATTTGAATGGGACAAAAAGCCCGGTGGTGTGGTTTTCACCTGGACTCATTATGACATTGTTCCTCGGGTCATTACAGACCTTTAACTGTGCCTCTGTGCGTGTGTGAAAGTGAGAGGTCTGTTGTCTGTCAGCATGGAAGTCTGAAAAGACATGAGTCATATTTCATGCCATCATTCATTTTCATTGCCGAAGCTTGTGTGTACTGTCAGCTCTTTCCGTCCCCTATCCTGAGATGCGTCACCCTCCATAATATGCCTGCAGAGACACTTTACAAAAATGCTAATGTGCACGATACCAAATGTCAAGAAAAAGGTCACCTCACTGTTATAGACTCCCACCCATGAAGTGAGGAAAAGTCTTTATCTGAAGCTGAGTGAACCTGATTTCACTACTCACACTGCCGAACTTCATTTGATTCATTGAGCCATTTGCACTTTTGTCTTGCAGATCTGAAGTGTCTGCAAATGAGAAAAAAATGGTGTCAGGACTTCTTTTTTTTAAAAAAAAAAAAAAAATGTGTGTATATATATATATATATATATATATATATATATATAAAAAAATGAATACAGACTCAAACAAAAGGTGAAAACAGTTTTTCAATATTATCAGGAAATGAAAGAAATGCTCTACGAAAGATCAAGGCCAGATGCTGAAAAATCTGTACATGCACAAAGAAAGAAATGTATTCACATCATTTTCTTTGAATTATTAAGCCTTGCATATACACCCACACGCACACACACACACACACACACACACACACACACACACACACACACACAAAAAAAAACACACACACACACACACACACACACACACACACACACACACCACACGCTGCTGCCTTTGAAGAAAGTGATCTAGTGCCTGAAAGGACAATTAGTGTCTCACAGAACTGGAAGGTCACTGGATTGATCCCCATGATGTTGGCTGAGAACTGTTGAATGCCCCAGCAGGCAGCGGTGCGGACCTTTGACCTCTATGGTAAAAAAAAGATCCATCTTGATTGCCAAAGTGACACAGCGCACACACACAGTCCTATTGGGCAAAGAGAGAGAGCTGCTTTTGTAAACATACCATAAGCTTTGACACATTTACCCTTTTAGTTTTTACCTCTATTTGATTTGCTTTGATTTTGACCTTTATAATCATAAAAACATATATGTCTCAATTAATAAATGCACACCATTGTCTCCCACCATACACACCCAGGCAAACGCAAATGCAAACCCACAAACACACAAACACACGCACATGTCCACACACATTAAAAGTTGCGGCTTTTCTCGGATTCTGTGGCCAAAGACCAATCATGCAAATGAGCTTTGCAGATAGTCCAATTAGAAAAAGACCACAGGGGCAGTGTGGGCGTCAGAGTGTTTGTGTCCAGCTGAAATCCAGCACTAGGTGGGTGGAAGGAGGAGGTAATTTTGATCAAATAACCACAGAGCATGAGAAGAGGAGGCTTATGTTGCATTCAGATGTTAGTTGAAATGTTTCAGGTTCAAGAGAAACTATTTTGACACCTGTGACATGAAATCAAAACAGTCTTTGTCCAAATGGAGGAGCAACAGCTTTGAAAGATGAAAACTGGAATGATGAAAACATATTCAAATTAGGTTTTCAGTGCAAAAACTGTAATTGAAAAATTAATTCAGTGTGCTTTTTTTCATTAGTTATTGGATTTTATTTGAAATTCCTCTCAATGCTCCAAAGTACATTTAACGCCTCATACCAAATTACTTTTTAAGCAATTTCCCTTTCGCAGACAAATATGTTGTAGTAAAATCTTGAGTGTTTTAATTTCGTTGGTGTGCACTATTGGGACCTTTCATTTAGTGATAAAAATCAGTCCATGCTGTATTAAGTCAGGTCTTGCAAGTAGTGACCCAGCAAAATCTCAGTCTGCAAAATATTATAGTGTGTAAAAACTCACATCTTCACCTCAAATCTACACTAGTTTCCCAGTATATGGTAGACATAAGAAAGACTAGGTATCGCCAAATGTTAGTAATTGAGCTGTTATACCTCATGACATACAGAGAGTCAGCCAGTGGTACAATACCACTGGTTCAGAAACTGGTTTAAACTGGCTTTGTGTTTCTCGCCTCTCATCCCTGTTCCATCAGGGAACCAGCAGATCAGCACTGTCAGCAGTGTGGCTGTGGCCAAGGTCGAACAGCAGCTCATCAGTGTGTGTGTGTGTGTGTGTGTGTGTGTGTGCGTGTGCGCGTGTGCGTGTGCGTGCGTGCGTGCGCGCGTGTGCATGTGCGTTTGTGTGATTTAAGCTTCCTGTGGGTGTGCACTTAAATGTTGATGATTGAGTCTGTGCATCTATGCAATTGTGTGTGTGGGTGTTTGTATACGTTTGAGACCAGTAGGTGATTGCAAGTATCATATTAACATATTGATATTTCACTTCCCCCTTCTGAAACATTTGATTACTACACAGCTGGATCAGTTGTTTCCTTTCCTGCTGGTTAGAGATGTTACCAAATTTAATTAATTACAATATCCATATGTCTGCTCAGCAGTTTTTCATCATTTATGTATCCATCATTTTATTTCAACATTTAACACACTTCAGATTTTTATCATTTACTGCTTATCATTACAGAGATATGTACACTGTAAAAAGGATAGCTTTGCCAATTTTCAACCGGGTCTGTGTGACCATGGTAGTGGGAGTTAGTGCAAAAAAAATCTGTGAAACCCATCATTTTGCATCATACGGTGTATATTGGCTGGCGAATGAATGGGAAGTCTGGAAGCTGTCGGGATGGGGGTTACCTTAACATAATTTATCTGCACACACTCACCAGACTGTGGGGACATACTGTATATCTGTACAGTAGTACAGATATAGTATTACTTTAACTCAAATCATTGTGGTAAGCATAATAAATCAAAATGGCAAGGAAGTGGACGGTTTTCTGCATGCCATCCCGAAGCTAACGTCGTTCTGGATCCCTTGTTGAAAAGTCTATGGGATTTTTCCATGGGATTTTGGATCTTTATAGAAAATGAACTCACATTTGTTCACATTTGTTCAGCAAGCTAATTTTCACAAACAAACACAACTTTTAGGATATTTGAAGCCTCAATGCCATAGCCAGAAGTAAAAAGCTAATGTTAGGCTCAAACAAACTGGTTGTGTCCCTACCGCTTTGAGGCTTTAAAGCCATGTTTGGCGTGATGACGTTCTGTATTGTCATTTAGCCACTTGTTGCATTGTTTTCAAATGTTAGCTACAGTAATGTTTGTGGTCTTTAACACTTTATGTTAATGTGACCATGACTGTTAATGTCTCATAACAACCTAAAATGCCTTTTAATTGAAGAGCGTATGTCATCATGTTCCCAGTATAAAATAAAAGAATAGTCAGTTAGCTTGTCTTCTCAAACGTCCTCGTATTTTTGCCTTGCTCTCCTCTCTGTTTTTAAAATACACCATTGGAGAAAATATGGCTAAAGCAAATAGCAAGTGAGTATACAGTACATACTGCAACATATAACACGATGTAGATAAACTGACTCTTACAATACAAGCAGCCATGATGTTCACTGTGATTGTTCACTTTTCTCAGGCAAGTTTAATATCTCTACAATCGGCTTCTCATATGAAATGTTAAATTAATAAGAAGGGTCTGACTACTTGGAGTGTAGCCTAGAAAAGACTCAGAGAAAATTAACCAATCTACCACAACCAATTGCTCAGTGAATAATATGGACTTTTCTAGTTCAGTAAAATTGATGTTGAATTTGCATGCAAATTACACAAAACCTATAGGGACTGGACTTACTGGTTTCCTGCTTATCACTGCTGGTACAAGACATGCTTTCTGTGTGTGTGTGTGTGTGTGTGTGTGTGTGTGTGTGTGTGTGTGTGTGTGTGTGTGTCTGTGTGTGTGTGTCTGTGTGTGTGCGTGCGTGCGTGTGTGCGTAAACTGTGCACTCGAATAATCTCACTTTAATTCAGTTTCCGAACAGCCAGTACGATGCCAGTCTGATTCATCCGGTCCTCACATCAAAAATGACAGCTGCAGATATTTTGGATCTGGCTTTGAAAGAACATATGCGCATGTTACGGGTGTCATTCATGCCCACTTGGATGAGGATGTTTTTTGTGGGGGAGCTGCTGTCCAGTTAAGGCTGTGCAGTTCTTGGGTAGATGAAAGACAGCTGCATTGCTATACTTGCCTCAGGATGTCTCTTTATACCACTGATTCACATGAAAAATGGATGCAGACACATTTTTGACATAAAATTGTCCTCCAGCAACACTGCATCACAACAGCCGACATAAAGTACATAATGTGTTGCTTCTCTTGGTAAAACTTCTTTCAGATTCACTTTTTCTGATGTATGTACACACCTTTACAGAAACCTTTTCTTTGAAATGTGTTGTGTAAAAGCTGCGCCACCTATAACTGTATCCTCCGTGGTGATTATGGGTAATTTAGTGACGCAGATTCCACGAGGCGCAGCCGATGGTTCATTTTTACCTGTAATTACAGCTAGACTGGTGAAGTGCTGCTTGCAGTTCACATTACTGTGATGAAAGGCATCAACTGAGAAAAAAAGTGGTTTAGTGACTATTAAAGCCTCTCAGGTACTTTACTCTGTCTACCTACAACTCCCTGCAGTGATTGAAAACATCAGCAGCTGGTCTCCCATGACGACTATAAACTGAGGTGAGCAACATATAGAGCTTGTTTGTTCAGCAGAGATCCATATTGTTTTGGACACTGACACTCCGCAGAAGCTTTGGAAAAATGATTCCCAATATTTATGATTTTGACCATGCTTTTAGACATTGTTGTGTGTCCAAAAAATGCAGTGCAAATTGGAATTTCTACATTTCTGTTTGAGATCGATCAATAACATGAGATACAATTTGTTAATTAGTGGATTTGAGAGGTTCTTCGTGGTCTTAGCTAACTGTTTCCTCCCACTTTCAGTCTTAATGCTGTAACCTGAAAGCATTCTAGCTCCATATTTAAAGGGTAAATTGAGTTTTGTTTTTTTCTTTATACCTGATCCCTATTTTCCTCTTTTATGGTGTGAAAGCAACAATTTTTAAAACAGGTCCAGTATTGAGCGAGACCACTGTAGTCAGCAGTAGCAAAGCAGTTAGCAATGTAACCAATCAGCGCATTTATGCGCTGTCAGTTTGTGTCCACTAAAAGTGCTTGTTTTTGCCACTGACATGCTTAGAGTATCATACGAGGTAGCTGACAATATTATGAAAGTATCCCTACAGAGATATGAATCTTCATCGATCATTTTCGTTTTACCAGGAACAGCCCCAAAGTCACCTAACCCACCAGACTAAAAAAAAACAACCAAAAAACAGTTTATGTTTTTTTCAACAGTGGGAAGACAAACTAAGATAGCTTTTGGGAGGTTTCTTTTTCGTTTGTTCCTTTCAACTATGAAAGAAGTGTGTTTTAAAATTATAATATTTCTGTTTATATAAGCGGAACCTGGTGGGCTTGGTGTTGGCTATTTTTGGGCTGCTTCTGGCTAAAAAAGAAAGAAAAGGGATCTCACTCTTAAAGCAAAAAGGTCAATCTCTGTAGGAATCCTTTCCATAATGTTGTCAGACCCGAATAATAATGTGAGCCTGTCAGTGGCAAAAACAAGTACCATCAGTCAACATAAATTGGCCGGGCACAATTGCCAGGAGTGGTCACACTGTAACATATTTACAAAGGTTATCAGCGCAATTTGAAGGTATACAAAGGAGTATTGTCCTAACTCGCTGCCACTGACTGTGTTTAGGATTCTTTAGTTGAGATGGATACCTTATCACCATCAGGTTTCCCCCTGGTTCATGTATACCACCGCTGGGGCTCATGAAGGCAATTTAAATTCGGGCCAGTGGTCCTTTAAGACACACTGAGTTGGAGATTTATTCCACTTTAACAAGGGTTGGTGTGGTGGGTGGTTAAATTAGTGGTTTCTTTCTCTCATGTGAAGCTCAAATTAGGTCATGGTCTTGCCCTCCACTTAAGCCGGGTAGCAGCTTGTCAACTTTACTGTGTGCAGAGGGATTTGTTCAGTTTTAACAAGGGCAGTAGGAGGAGGCCAAACTGTCAGTTTAGTATTTCACTTTAACCTCCTAACTGTTAACAAGCAGGCCGCATTTAATCATTTGCTGATGATTAAAAATAGAATCAGATGCTGGAGAAGTTAATACATTTAAATAAGGATTGTCTTTAAGGATTTGGCTGACTGCATGGATTAACATCATCAGCACCATTTCTTTAAATTCTGAACTCAATAGAGACACAATGGCTTAGGCACAATTGGATAGTGAGCTGCCAAGCTTTCTCTACCCTCTTCTAAACTATAGCCATTAAAATAAGTAAATCAGTTGAGGTGCAATCTGTCTGTGGGACAAAATTATGAGATATAAATAATTTAAATGATTACATATACGTGGCTGCGGGTTCAATTCCGACCTCAGCCCTTTGCTGCATATCATCCCCTTTCTCTCCCCTCTTTCACTCTGTCTTGTCCAACAAAGCCCCCCAGAAATTCTAATAAATAAATAAATACAGCGGTTTTGTTGTCGATTTTGGCGTGAAAAGAATGCCAAAAGCCACCTTGTGCTGTGTTATGATACGGCACTGTTTGGTTGGACGACACCTGGTGCTTCTGTATGATATGTGGACGGGTGGCGTCACATGATAATGTGGCTTGACGGAACCTGTCTTATCCATAGGATTCACTGCTGGACCTTGTCAGCTTGAAAGGCTGCCAATATGATATAATTTAAGGAGCGCAACCTTATAGGCCTCATAGGTCAGTTATTTCATGGCAAGCCCGTTCCTTAGGAATTGCATTCATACACTCCTAAATGGTTTTGTCAAATACATTTTGAAGGACACGTCATTGCTGGCTGGATAATGATCACTGGCAACAGTAGGTAGGTTATGTTCTTGGAACAAAGTGGAACATTATAATACTGTTGGAAAGCACTTGTGTCCTGTATGTGGCTTAGGGCTACAAAAACTTGCCAAGATGAAGGTTTTAATTTTGGTTGAACAAAATAAGGTGAACATGTTCTGTCCTGTTTTTTTGATACTGTGTGATCTTCTTTTTATAAAATACATAACCAGTGACAGTCTTTCAGAGTCTAAAAAAATACTCTATTTCCAATGAAAACACCAAAACCAGAAATGTATCCACCAAGAAAAGTATTCTAGCTTTTTCCTCAGGGCTCCATTGTCCAGCAGCCATTAAAATCACATCAATGAGCCACTTTGTTGTGCTGGGTGACATGTTTCTTTATTACAATAAACATAAGCACTATAGTTTATTTGAGTCTATCATATATATATGCCATCATGCCTCCGTAAAGACTGTCTCTTTTCTTCTGTTGGATAAACTTTTGCTAAAAACTTAAAGAGCTGGCAGTTATAGAGTAGTGGAGGAATGAAATAAGTTAGTGTTTTAGCACTTTCGGCTCCCTCGTCTTAAAGTCTATGGGTTTTTGAATTGGTTTTTAGTTAGATGCCTGAAATTAAATCTGTGGTTAACACAAGTGTTTTGTGCTATGACATAAAATTAATCAGTAAATACCCCGCCCCTAAATGTTGAAGACTCAAAATGTCTTAAAAGACAGCTGCTAACAAATGGCTAAATTATAAAATACAGAGCATTATCACACAGCTTTACAGCCTCCTTGTGGTGTAGTTTAATTGTAATCCAACTACACCACGATTACATTAGCTTTTTTTTAACTTCTGATGATTGCATTTACTATTATAAAGTTATGAGAGTGGTATTTGTGAAGATTATTTTGCTGAACAAAACATTTATCATAAGAACTTGTTTGCCACAGAGCTTATTCTCTGCATTAATCCAAAATCTGAGGGGAAAATCCCATTGGCCTTTTGACCAGTGTATCAGTGCAATGCTAACTTCCATGTTAGCCTACAGAAAAATGTCATCCCTGCACCACCTTTCAATATTAAAGCAAATATTTGTGACCCTTTTAAAAGAAAAGAAAGGATCACGTCTTGAATGAATTGGTGTAATACCGAGCCAAGAACAGAACAGGGAAGTGGACTTTTGTGTTGTGACAGTCAAACTAAAATAATCTGTTACTCTTCAGGAATTAGAAACTAATTAAATCATGAGTGAAGCTGACCAATGTTAATCAAACTAATGGCCTTTAGCAGGGTTTTTTTTTCTTCGTAATGACTCCACTCAGTTTGTCCTTCATACATCCCTCTTCACACACAGACCCTGCGACAAAATCTCTACAGGTTCAAGAGTGACTCTGCTCAACATTAGTCAGAGGTGTTCAGACACATTTCTCTGCTGCTTCTCAAAGGATACTGAGGTCTAATGCAGCGAAACACAATTTAGATAACTGTGACTTCATTAAAGAGACAAACTATCACCTTCATGTTCTTTTAATAGCTCCATTATTTCATTTAAAGTCCACACAACCTGAAAACAAATGAATAAAAAGCACTTGTGTAAGTATTATCTGTCTGATGGTGCTGTTTGCTCATTTTAATTATTGTCGCTATTACGTGAAATTAAATTAAATGTGGTTGAGTGCAGTAGAGAAGACAATAGAAAATTTTATAATATGTATTTTTCTGGGAGAGAAAAATCACATGATTGACATGTTATTTAAAGAAGACACAGTGGGGAGAGCTTCTCCTGCTGTGTGTGTGTGTATTAACGCTTACGACTGCATCCCGCGGTGAGTACAGTACTTCATGTCTGTACGCTTATTCTAATCTGTCTCTGGGGTGTTATTATTTTTGCATGTGCTCTGTGTGTGTGTGTGTGTGTGTGTGTGTGTGTGTGTGTGTGTGTGTGTGTGTGTGTCTGTGTGTGTGTGTCTGTGGTGTGTTTTTGAGTCCTGCTGTGTCAATATTGTTTGACGTTTTTTTTTAAATGGACAGGGATGATGAAAATGCATCTCCATAATGTGATCTTGCACACATCTGGCCAATTATCAACAGGAAACCTCCCATCTGTCTGCTGTCAAAACAACAGGCATGCAACACACGTCTGCATATACTGTGTACACACCTCCACAGGTACTGAGACCACACACACACACACACACACACATACATACATACACACACACAGCTAGTTACAGTGACTAGAATGAGAGAGAAAGATATTCATGATGAAATCAGAATTTCACCTTCCATCAACAAAACTTGAAAGGCTTTGTTCCTCCTGACACACACACACACACACACACACACACACACACACACACACACACACACACACACACACACACACACACACACACACACACACACACACAAAGATGACATGAATCCTGCTTTGACAGCCTCACAGACCCAAGGCTAATAAAGCTTCATCATCAGGACTTAGAGGAATAAATTTCCACTAATCAGCAGCAGTATCAAACTGGAACCTCATTAAGAGCCTTTGTGTGGCCTCCATCAAAGTTCAGAAATTTCTCTCTCTTTCATCCGTATCTGCCCTCCGTGACCCCGGTGGATCTAACAGCCAAAATCCGCGAGGGATCAAACTTTGCACCTGCTCAGTCTGTTCCAGGGAGAGAACAGCTGGCTGCTGATAAGCTGCACCCACAAGGTGTACGTGATCAATCAGTCATGAGAAATGCAGTCATTATCAGAGTTCAGCTCTGGAGGAAATAGTGGACTTCAGCCAAGTTTTTGGCCGGTGGGAATGAGAATGAGCTTGTCAGCAAAGAGACGGTGGCCACATCTGGACACTGCATGCTAATGATGTTTTAGAGTTGGCATTGATTGTTAATATGATTTTGGCATGATGACCAGAACAAGTTGGACCAAGTCCGGTCCAATCTGTTAACAGTCTGGAGATAACAGAGTGTTGTGTTGGACAATGAATTACTTTTCCTCCGGTTCAGCCGCTGCCCATCATTCATTTAGATTATTTTAAGCATCTCAACTCTCAGGAAATCCATGTGGCTCTTCAGTCAGACAGTTGCTCTTTATGTTGGACCAGACTAAAAGAAATCTGATTATGTTGGCACAAACAATTGTTTTGTGTTAAGTATTTAGGTTTCAATAATCTTAAAGTCTGCTTCCAGTTTAAAGGGGCATTTTTGAGTCCATTCTAAATCTTAATCTAATATGCGGACAAAATTTGACCACTTTAAAGATTCTCATTGTAGGTCGCAGTCAGTCAGGAGTGTCTGCTGCACTGATGAGAGGATTAAAGCCATTGTTCTTCTGTTAATCATGATGCGAGCAGAGGTGTTTACTGTGCTAGTTTTGTATTACTCAATCTTGTTTTTTTCGGTCTTGAGAACACTCTAAGGACCACTTTTCTTGGTCTTGGTCTTGGTCTTGGTCTTGTCTCAGACCCAATCAGACTTTTACTTGGTCTTGTCTTGCACTCTTACAAAGGAGACTGGATTTTAGTTCAAGACCACAACTGTAGGGGCATCACTTAATGCCTGTGCAACAAAGGAATGTTGAATAAGTTATAAAACAAAAGAAAATTCCCATACATAAATTTCTGCCTGCAATGCCTTTAATTATTTTATCAGGACATCTCCCACTTATGCATACACACATATGAACAGTGCGGCTAACAGCACACAAATGGAGAACTCTCCAATTGTTGGTGGTGTTAGTATTTTTATGGGAATGTGGATTTTTCAGATCAATTTCAAGACTTCCTATGGTTTGTGTGCTCCACATTTTACTGTAAGTGTCTCATGCAGTGCAAAACTTGCATTGATCTGGTCTTGGTCTTGACTCGCTCTCATCCTGGCTTGGTCTTGGTGTTGCCTGTGTCTCAAACTATCAAAGTCTTGGTGTTAATACACTCTGACTTGGTCTCAGTTGTGCTGGTCTTGACTACAACACCATTATTTTCTATTATGCTACCTTTCAACAGTTTTGGCCACACTATAAAGGAAGTAATAACTTGTGTAAAGCCTGTAAAGTGAGGTCTTCTGTTATTTTTACATAATTTTTCAATACGTCCAATGATGCTGGGACAAATAGACAGTCAGCAGTGCAGTCATCCAAAGGAGTTGGATAAGAGCAGGGATTCAGAATTAAACATGACTGTCTGCAGCCTCACTTGTAAATTGAGTCCCACAGAATGTGACAACAACACATGACTCAAGTCACTGAGGGGCAAAATAGGCAGAATCCTTCAGCAGGAGTTTGGCTGAAGACTCTTATCAAACCACACGCACAGAATCGCTTCTTCTCTCAGTAATAACCCACAGAGCAGCACCCAAGCAGCTTTCAAGCCCACAGAATAAGACCGAAGGTTAGTGGAGTCCCTGATGATAGCTTTCCACTTTCTTGTCACCAATAACAGTGTTAAGCAACAGTAAGCGGATGAACTTTGGCCTTTTGGTATTTCTTTTACAGGTGCTGTCCCTGCAACAGATATACCTAATGAGATAATCAGAACTGCACTATGTTTACCTATGCTTGAAATAACTCACTTTTTGGGTTGGTTAGTATTCTAAATGTTCCTAAAATTTTATCCCAAGCTAAAAATCTCAAACTTACAATATCAAGTCGTCTGTCTAAAATGGATATTTTTAACTGATATGAACTTCTTTCTTTACTTGAAATCTGTCTTCTTAAAACAAGAAACAACACTGTTTTAAAATTAAAAGTGAATGTGATTTGATTTTACTTGATTTGGAATATACAACTTAATTTGCATTGGAAACAGTGAAATAGTGGAACTGCATTAGCAAATGTTTTTCGAGTTTTCAATTGTTTTGTATCTTGTTCTCCATTTTTGGCACTATCATAAATCTCACATTAAAGTTGCAGATCACACGTATTTACTGTGGGTGCACACAAATTAAAATTTGTAGACAAAGGCCTGATCATAAGAGTTAATATTTCGCATACTTAAGTTTAGGCTCAGCAAGTGCACCTGAAATCACCAGTAATGTTCATTATACAGATGTTTTGGTTGTATCGTTCTTAAAGGTACAAAATATGTATATGTTCCTACCTGTGTGAGTTTTGTGTAAAGTGTAATCACATGGCATCACAATGTTAATACACTTTAAAATTAGAGCTGTAGAGGAAAGTTGTGGAATAATTAAGATGGAGTTTAGCTGTTGGCTCAGAAATGACTTCTGCTTGCTTATTGATTGTGTTGTTGGCAGCGTGAGAACAGTGAAGATTTTTCTTATAGATATTCATTCATTTTCATGCTGCAGCCAAACGCTGCATAAAAATGTCTTTTATCAGTTTGATTGTTTGTCCTTACAGTATATACTTTTTCAGTACCTTTACTTTATCTCACTATATACCTAAAACTTTCCATACTACCCTCATCCATCCCTTCTTTCCAGTTTCATTCTGTCGTTCATTGCAATTTTCCATCTTTCCTCCAAATTTAATTTTGTGGAGAGTCATTGCCTCATTATTTTTAAATGGCAGCTGTCATATTTTGAAGTGACACATCCTCTTTACTCCCAACAGTTTCTTGTCATTGTGAATTATGAGAAGTCGATATTCTTTAGGCTTATGAATAGTGCATGATGTGGTGTATTAGTGTGAATGGCGTCTGGGGAGAGTGTGATGAGAAGGCGGCACAGTCAGTTGAATAATGCATGCTGTCAATGACCATTCATTTACATCAGTGATTATTGAGCAGCATGTCAGTTCACCCTCAGTCTTGACTAAAAGTCGCATGTTCTCCTTTAACCCTTTACACAAAAGGGAAAATTCGCCACCTGTTATGAGTACTACCAGTCAGTGTTATTGGTAAGTATAGTCAAATGAAGCAATAAATTCCCCAGTGCATGCCATACTGACAGAGGAAGCTGCTTCTTCTTGCAGGGCTGTTGCAGGAGTGCCTACATGGACACATACCAGGATGCATTGCAGCTTCTAAAAACATAGCAACTACAAGCTTGTAGCTCCCTTTAGCCTACTGTACTTCCAAAACAAGGCATTGCCGGGGTTGTATTTACTTGTACTTGTACTTTTAATATTGCTACTTTAACTCAAGTAAATGATCTAAGTACTTCTTTAACTAGTGGTCAATACTAAACTCAAACCACTCATCCTCAAAGTAAACATCTTTTCTTTAGTTTTCAGAAGGACGTCTAACATTTTGGAATTGCATCAACACTTACTTCACACAGAGGCTTTGATTTTCTGTTTAGCAATCCTTTCACGTATTCATTTGACAAACTTCAGAAAAAATGTCTGAACTTGATTCATTCGGTTGAAAATTATGTGACCAGTGGCTATGTGGAGTGTTTCCTCCAACTGAGCAAAAGTCTGACCGCTTTCAGAAAGTACAACTAGATATTACATCTATTTCTGCCACTGTGGGTGTAGAAATTGGTCTTTCTGCCTGTCCTACGGTGCAATACATTTCACCCTGAATTATTGCTGAATGTTGGAGGCTCTTGAAATAAATATTTGCTCTTTGATCCTGAAAGACTGGCAGCACAAAATCACTGATGTTTGGATTGCAAAACACATTTTTTTCCTACTAAATTGCCAAAATATCTTGTTATGACATGTCGTTGCTGACGTGTGTTTGCTTGATTCTATTTGCTCGTCTTCATGAGAGCTGTAATTTTGTGCATTTCTTTGGGTGTGCAGGTGCAAGTGTGGATGAGTGTGTCAATGTGTGTGCTTGTTCTGGTTCTAAAAATGCATTGCATATTAAGTTGTGTGTGTGTGGGTGTGTGTAAGAGAGGGAGAGAAAACCCTGCCTCCTGACAGATTGAAAGTTCATCACTGCTTTGATCCAACTTGTCACAAACAAAGACACACACAGTTATTACACTCATCTACTGTAAGTAAACCTGTGTGCAAAAAATACAGAAGAACACAAACATGCAGATGCACATCCACCTCCTCTGTTTAATTACTAAAATTTCTGAAAAACATGCTATAAAATCTCTACAATGTCTTGTTTTTCTTTGTGGTTATGGAATGCATATTTTCATACTACCACTCTCACCACATTAACATTGTGTGCCTTTCATCTGATGACATTTTTAGGATTTATTATGCAGTTCATATCATATGGTCTGTACAACTGTTTGTATGATATCTTCTGAAAAGTTAAGCACACATTTCATATATCTTACAAATTTGTGCCCCTAGCAGTTAGGGTAGGTTTAGGAAAAAAATCATGGTTGGGCATTTCTGCGTTATGTGATATGATAATATGACCCTGTGTAACATAAAATAATTCGGTATCAGGCTTATCACAGTATTATAGAATACCAGGGTATTTAGAAATCATGACATCTGTTTTTCAGTACCATCATAAATACAGATGCTCCTCTCTCTATTAAAGTTATTGAATGTAGTGCACAGCACAGACCACAAGAGCTCAGTCTCTGGTCTCTACTGGTGGTACAGGCAGCTGAGCTGAAAGACACTGACTGCGACGCCTAGTGGTGGACGGATAAGTTAAAGAACTGTAAACAGCTAGCGGCCAGCGTGGGAGAATAACGACATGTCTTTTATATACATATAACTTGGTGAATTAAGGATTTATTTTGACCAAACAGGAGCTGGTGATTTTTGGAAGAGTGGACTTTGTTTCTGTTGAGCTTGAATGAAGTGTGTTTATGACGAGTTAACAAGACAATTAAAACTCGTCAGTCGTCACTGCCTCCTGGCTCACAGTTATTTGTGTTATATACAAACTGTAGTGTGTTACATAGGTTTAAGTATGAACTGTGGATGATAACACCACAGGTTGTTTGACAGTAACAATATAATTTTGAAAAAAAAATTACATTACTGCAACTACATAGTGAGTGATAGAGTGATTTTTTGCTCACAGAAAGATGAAAGCGTCCCACTTTGGACTAAAAAGTATTTCAGGAACCTCGAGAAAGCCCCCCTAAATGGCACTTTCTTGTGTCCATCCTCAATTTTGATCTCTCTACCATCTTTTATCTTTTTTTATTTTTTCCCCTCCTTTTTTCCTTATCTATTTTTATTCATTTTACTTTACCTCCTTTTATCTTAGACTACTCTCTGACTAGCATCCTTCCCAGTCTCCTACTCAATCTCTCCATTCCTTCCCTCCCTTCCCCTCCTCCCCTCCTCCCTCCCTCCCTCCTTCCTTGGTTTGTTGTAGTCATTGGTATTCTGTACACCACCAGCTGCAAGGCCAGTAATCTGACAGACAAAATGTCTGCCGTACTGTGTGTTTATTGTGTATGGGTGTCTTCTTAAATGTGTGTAAATACCTGTGTGTGAGACTAGATGGAACTCTGTGTGTGTGTCTCTTTGTGTGTGTGTATGTGTGTGTTGATGTGGGACTGATCAGCCGCAAACAGGCAATTCCTCTTCTGTCGCTGGAGTCCATTAAGTCTCCACCTTCTATGCCCGCTGTGTGTGTGTGTATGTGTGTGTGTGTGTGTTTCCTGACAAATGCACTTTACCATTGTGCAGGTAGAAGGGCACTTGGACCGAAGGGTACATTTGTTTGTTTGCTGGTGCATGTGTGCAAATATACTAAGACGTGTGTGTGTGTGTGTGTGTGGTCCTTTCTGTGCACTCAAGTGTGTTTTATGAACTGACAAGTATGTTTTGGTCAGAGTTTGGAACCCTCTGTTCCTTTCAAAATCACTCTGCAGAAACAACATGAAATCCAAAGTTATTTCAAACAATTGTCAGACAGTTACTTGTGTAAAGATTCATATGATTAATGAAGAGTGATTTACGATGAACTCCCAAAATATGAAGCATAGGACATATGCCTCCATGGAGTGCGGTCATGTTTAGAGGAAATCCACTTTATTAGGGAAAGATGACTCACTTAACTTTTACTTACCATTACACTAAACAAAAGTCTTGCGGTATTCCCACTGAATGTGAGCATTAAATTCACATTGCTAAAGCATCATTTAATGGTTATCTGACTGTTGCAGGAGACAGAGGAAACATGCATTTGTCAGTTGGGGCATCTTTTCTCAATTAAAATCCCATTTACTATTGATGAAATTCAAGCATCTTGAACAGATTTGTCAGCTATCAGATATTATAAAAAAAAGTGTTAATACAGCCAAGATTGATTTGATCAAACCACCTTGGGATGAGGCTTGAAATTCATTTTAGTCAGATGTAGAAAAAGTGTAAATGCAGCTGTCTTGCTACATCATAATGTCCCAGGTGACTATTCAACAATGAATTGTCTCCTCACATGAAACACTGCTGTTGTGCACTTAGTGGGAATTACGATTTCAACATTTGATGATGAAGAAGATTACTGTCTCTTTTTCTTAAACATAACCACCAACATCCGATCACAATTTTCCCCCGCCAAAACATCTGCCAGATTGTTTGTTTGCTAACATGGTTAATGCTGTGTCTCAATCCAGGTACTTCCGTTTGTGCACTTCCATGTAGTGCACTGTGTAGGCTACACTATGTACGTAATGCATGTTGTCTGAAATCAAACACAGCTGCTTGTGCTTATGGGAAATGACGAAGGCAAAATTCCTGTTTCTTCTTCTTCTTTTTAATTGTAAATTGCAACTGGATGGAGCATTGCCACTGACATTTGACTGCTATTTTCACCCACCAGAACATGTGCCAGCTTGTTTGCATGTTCACTGGAGCAACTACAACTGCTGCAGGTTATATGTGCTAATATTTAAGTAGCAGAGACATCTTTAAAGTACTTGTATTTTGCATAGCAGTATTCTCGGACTGTGTGTTGTTTCATAGTCAAATCAAGTAAGGCTGTTGTTGAAGAAGCTAGTGGAATATACTCCCAATGTTCAGCTGCTGTGTTGTTGTCGTCATTGGCAAAGGGACTTAAACTTAGTTCCAATTAACAGAAATTAATTTGTCTGATTTAAATAACAATGCCAGACAGGGAGTCAACAGTGCTGCTTTTCATTCCAACCTCACACACACTCAGTTAAATAGTTTAGTTAGAATATTCTTATCTACAATCACTATTTTTACATTTAGTTTTTGTAATTTTGAATTTACCAATTACTTTATTATTTACAGATTGGTTTTCCTATAGTATGTTAAAAAAAAAAAAGCATAGCTGAGTTAAAGCAACCAAACTGGTATTCCTATGTGAAAACCATTTCATCTTCCATAATAGCTGTCTCACCTTACCTCGTTATGTGTCACATCATAAAATAAACAAGTGAATGTGTGAAGTGGGACTCTCTTTAGTGTATGTGCATCGCCACATCAGCAAGTTCAGGGCTTTAACTCCTTTGGTGGCAAATTAAAGTAGATTTGCGGTACTTCTGAGGCCTCCCCCGCCTAAAGAGTTTGACATGTGGTGCTTCTGTGCAGATATGCAGAGAGATTCTATAAAAACATGCATACAGGGACAGACTGAGTTACCAGTAAGCATTTTGTTAAAAGAAAAACAGAATCGCACCTGACATTACTGAGGAGTTGCTCTGAAACCTGACTGTACTAGATATATTAAATCACAGATAACAGCTGTGAAAGGTCCCTGCTGCACTGACTTTAAATGATTTGAAGTTACCATTGCCTGTACATGAAGGAAAACCCACATTGATAACTTAAAAGCAATTTCATTTGACACTTTCTGAGAGGAACTATGTTGAATACGGCAGATTCTTGTTATGCCTCGTGTGCATAGATTGAGCTTCTGACTGTGACTTCATGAAATGGTTAGATTGGATAATATTGTTAGGTTGGAGTATCATGCCTTTATAGTTTCTGAAACCTTAGTTCAAAACGGAGAGTCACCCGGCAAAAAGAACTGTCTCAACCCTACAAGGCGCTATAGTGGCCATACTATACTATACTATAATTAGACCCTATTTGAGCGCGAGGGAATATTATGAAATCATGGTCCAATTGGTTTTAGACAGAGAATCAAAGCTCAAAATCAGATACATGCAAGCACATATTCATGATGGGTTATTTGTTTTACACTCTGATCATTGTGACAAAATCTAAAATAATTGCTGCCCTAATAAAGTTATAGATTTGTAACATCATGTCTCGCCAATACACACAACCATCAATGCAGCCCCAGCAGCTGTGTTTTAACACAGGACTGTTTTTGGGGTGAACAGGTGCAACAGTATCCAATAACTAAAGGAGGATCAGAGAGACGTTAATCAAGCAATCTGCACACATCCACACAGACCTGAGAGGAAGTCTAATCAGGCAGGATGAGTGAAAACACCTGTGTGGGCTTTAATCTGTACAATTAAGTCTGTAGTGTTTGTGAGCAACACCTCGCTGCTGGTTAAGTTTTTTCCCCATGTTGGTAGCTTTAATCATCTTTCAACTTTTCACTTCTAACCATAAAACAAACTGGGAATCAGCCTCATGTGCTGTGTTGAGCTCCAGTATGTGGCTGCAGGAGCCTCGAGGTTGTTTTGGCCCGAGGCTTAAAAATTACTGAAACTCTCCTTTAAATTCTCCCACTGGCTGATTTGCGCACTGCAGATTCGCCCAACTTACTTAAATACAGTTCTGGTTATTTAAACTTAGAGTAAAACACAAAATGTTTCATAGAAAGCAACCAGAGAGATCTCAGCGCAGAGAAATCTGGTCTCCCCAACATTAGATATCTGACCTTTGCCACTGCTCCTTTGGTGTAAACAGACTGAACAAATCAATACACATGAATGTTTATTTTTATGTTACACTAGAATTTCTGGGATTACATAGTCTGCATCATTCAATAAGGTCATGTTTTTGGTAGAAAATGTGCGTGTGAATAGTGCAGCTATGTTTGTAATCTGAGTCATGTCGTGAAAACAGCAGCTTCAGTCATGTTTCATTGTTTTTCCCTGATTAGCTCACGTCTACGTGTTTTCTCAGTAAAATATGAGGACACGGTGACTTTGTCAGGCTGTGAGGACAAAGTGTGTGTGGGATGATGTGCCATGCACACTCACACACACACACACACACACACACACACACACACACACACACACACACACACACACACATAAACCCTATCTGTCTGAATGCATTTGCACACATACACAATCAAACAAATGCTTTCTTCAGTCTAGGTGCTGTCTTTCCTGTGCTAAGTCCTTTTGTCAGGCAAAAAAAAAAATCACACATACACACACACTTGCATCCACACACAGATTCCCTCCCTCTGACATCACTTGAACCATGGAGGAGTTGTGTCTGCCTTGCGTCTGTTCTTGTTGATCTCATATGACAAACAGTTAGATGACAGTTACGTGGCTGCGAACATTAAAAAAAAAACAGTTTGATTTTTGTGTGTATGTAAGTTATGTGTGTGTGTGTGTGTGTGTGTGTGTGTAAATGTGTTTATGCCCGCAGCCACTTAGTTCTTCTTGTATGCGTGTGTTTGTGTGTGCCTATGGGTGACTCTTTCATTGAGCCGTATTTCAATGGATTATGATGACAGCTGCATTTGTTCGGGTTTCTTCCACAAACAATGCAGCTCTCTTTGAACCAAAAGCCAAAAGTGACCAAGAAGAAAAAAATGTTATTCTAACATTAACAGTAATTTACTTTAAATAAATAAAAATTATACAAAATAAGTCATTTAAAATGTAAAACAACAAAAAATAAAATAAAAAAATAAAAACAATTCTTATGTTGATTATAATATATAATAGAACTATAACAATCAAACAGCTTTAGGCCCCCCACAAAAGAAAAAAAATTAAAATTTCATTGTGCACAATAAAAATCCAAGCATAATTAAGAAGCCATTACTGTAAGATCCACCATGACTGTTTTGGCATTTAGACCCAGTATGAGTTTGGGGCAGCACCAGAAACTTATTTTAGTCAACTTTAAAAAAAAAAAATCACTATTATATATGCTCTTTTGCTGTAGTATAATAATTTTAACCCTGACTGCTAGACTGCACAGGTGTGACCACACTGGCTGAGAAACATATGGATGGGACTGATTACCAGAGCCTGCTGACACTCTTTTATTCTCAATATTTCAGGACTTTTACTGGCCCTGCGGACACGCTGCGGCAAAGAAGTGCCTGGTGGGATTGGAAGCGTTACCTCAGGCAGCTTTGGACACTTGCTCTACCCGGTGAGTAACAGAAAGAAGCAGATGAAAGTGTTAAAAAAATGAGTGAAGCCGAGGAGTGATGGGGTCAGTGAACCACTTGAAACTAGACACAATACTTTAGAACATGTTACAGAAACTCTGTCAGTACACACATCCTCGGATCAAAGAATATGTGTGTGTGTGTATGTGGGGCAACACAGTAGTGATCTTTACTAAAAGTGTCGTCTTTACTCACCAGTCTATATGTGTTCTTGTTTTTACGTATGCAGGTTTGTGCATGTGTGTGTAGGGTTGTAGGCCAGTGAATGAGAAGATGGATTATTGATCTCGGACTCCCACAAAGCGGGGAAAAAGCAAGCAAAGGCTCAATCTTCATTCAACCTGAACACACACACACACAAACACAGAACAGATGAGGTTCAGCTTCAGTGAAGCCAGCAGACTTTTCTGTGTCAACATGCTGTCAGCGCTCGGTGTTGATTTCTAAAATAATTCATGAAAAAAAAAGAGGGGAAATAAAGGAGACAGATTTTAAGCAGCATGACAAATTCACGTCTCCAATGTAATATCCACCCTAATCAGCAAATATAACAACTATTACAACTCTTCACTGGCTGTTTCTCAAGACATCCTGTATGGAAATGATTAAATACACAATTTCACTCTTTCTTCAATTTCCTCTTTATCCGTCTCTCTCCAGCTGTCTCATTACTCTCCCTCTCGCCTCAGCTTCTCATACTCCCTTCTCACAGAAACAGCAACTCTGCAATTTCATTTTGCTTGTGGCCACCTCTCCACATCCATCCCTTCCCCTCTGCAGCCCTGCGTGAATTCATTGTTGTGCTTCAATCTCTCACTTCCAATATTTTTTTTTCCCATCTGACATTATCTCTTCCTTTCTTCTCACTTCTCATTCAGATTTTCTTCTGCCTGTCAGTCAACATTGTCATTGCAAAAAATCTTACCAATTTTTTTTTTTTAAAGGAAGAGAAGATTATTTGAAAATAATAAAAAAGGCGAAAAAATGGCTGGAAAACTATATTTGTAATTATGATCATTTTTTGTATTTGAAATTCGAGGAGAAACCTAATAAAATAAATGATAAATACATTTATTCAGCACTTTTTCAAGGTAATTTTCTTTTCTTTTTTTAATTTTAGTATTTAGTATTTTTATTTCTATTTTTGCTTTTTTTAGGTAAAGCCATGTCTTGTTAAGCTACTTGTTGGCTTTCCTCCATGTTTTTGAAAGAAATCAAATCAATTTGCTCAGTTTTCAAAGGGTTAACGCATTTAATCCTCCTCTCTTTTCTTCCATTCATCAAAAATGATCTCTTCCTCTCCCCAATCATTCCCTCCATCCCCTTCACTGTCTTCCAGCTGGCATCTCTCCTCTCATTTCCATTCATCTGCTTTCCTCCGTATCACCCTCCTCCCTCGTCACCTTCCCTCCATGATCTCTGACAGCTTACCTTACCCGCATCTCTCTTTCCCAGTGTCCTTCTGTCACTTATTCCTCTTTTTAATCTTTTGGAACTCTTTTCATCAGCTTATTTCAATCAGCAGATATTCAGGTTGTGACTCACAGAGAAATTTTCATCATAATTTTTGTCATGTTGTGAAACAGCATGCTGTAAATGGTCATTTTTTGACATTTTGTGACATGATTCTGGCCTTTATTTGTTTCTATAGTACAGACAGCAGAAAAAGCTTTTGACTTGTATTCACTCGTCAGGACATAGTTGGACAAGCTGTGGGAAAGTCTTTTAGGTTAAACTGGGCTTTATAACAATAAATGACTATATGATGCAGAACTCTCAACAGAATTAAAAAAATGTTGGTGTTTTTGCTGGGAACAAGTGACTGGAGCGTAGTGTGAACAATAAACAAAGAAAATGCATTTCTGATAACTGCTAATATCTCAATTAACTTAGCAAAATTAATAATAGGAAATTACAACACATAGTGAGTGTCCTGCATCACAAACAAAGTAATAAATGAAATGAATGAATGAGTGGTGGCACGCAAACCTGGCGATGTGCCAGTACGACACATATTGGTCAAATTAAATTCAACAGGCACCTCTAAACAGCCTCATATTCTAGGGCAAAAGACAGGCAACAAGTGGACTTACATGTGCAAGATCTCATCATGTCAGTATACGTTTGAGAGGGTTAACTCAGATGACATGACTCGTTGCTTTCAGATCCTTCCTACTTGCTTGTGGCAATGTTAACTTACACCCGCACATCCGGGTAGTTTATATAGAGTACATGATTGGATCTTGAGCGGACAGTGAGAAGGCTGCAGTCAGAGGAGACAGAGGAAAGTCTTTACAGTAAAGTCATTCCTATTCCTAGGTTGTCATATACCAATGCTTTGTCATGCTCCTCATCATCTCATAGTGAAGCGTAAGGCTCCTTTTACAGCAAATCTATGTGATGCACAGCTGAAACACATTGTAACATGTGGTTAATGTTGTGACGCAGTTGTGGTTAGGTTTAGAAGAAAAATTATGTTTGGGTTAAAATAAGTATGTTTGCTTTGTAACTCATCATAGTGGCGTCAGTGCACGATGACTGTGCATAAGTTGTGCTACGTTATGTTAAAACAACATTGACGCTTGGTTACACATGGGACGCAAAGTGTGATCTTGCATTAAAGCCTGGTTTTGTCCCTCCAGCAAAACTTCCTTCCAACATATATGGATTTTCTTGCTCTTTATACTACGTCAATTGTTCTCAGCTTTAAGTAATACCACAGATGGGTTTACATTGGAGTTTGCTGAAAGACTGCTGTGTGCTCATAAAGATACCAAGGGGCATGAAAAAACTTATATCAAAACGTATTTGATGCCCTGGGAATGAGAAGGGGCTGAAAACACAGGGATGAGAACCTACTATCATTCAACGAAAGCATCGGCTGTTGTGAATATGTAAAGTATGGTCCTAAAATATCGTAAAACCCTCACTTTTTCAAACGTATTGTCCAGAAAAACAATCTCAAGTCATATTTGAGAAAAAAATCTGATCATAATAAAGACTAACATATAAAATATATTATATGATACTTATGGATATTTCGCCTGCTTAATGTGATTAAACAAACAGATTGAGGGTAAAAACTATAAAATTTAGAATTTATAAAAGTGCCTCTGATAGCAATAACACTTAAGCTGTAAATGTTTGGAGCAGAAGTTTCAAATAATGCATGACATAAAAGGGATTCATTCCCATCTTTAAAGTGTAAATTTGCAACTAATTACAACTTAAACTCTTCAACTCTTCATGAGCTTTATGAAAACCTTACTAATGACAAACCCTAAATCTGTGTTCAAATTAATGTTACCGGTTAATCAGTTGATGACATTTTCAGTGTTTGCAAAGAAAAAAGAAAAAGAGAAACAACTCCACAAATATTACACAGGATATGTAACACGCTCTATAGTTTTAACATATTTCATCACAGATCACAGCTGAAGTTTACAGGAGCAAAACAGTGAACTTAGGGGTATCACAACATAACTGGCGATAATCTTAAACTGCTTGGAAAAAACAAAAATTCAGGTATTTCCTTTTAGGTCAAAACAGCTATTTCTCTATGCTGGCTTCCTTTGCCAACGTTTGTTTGGCTAACAAAGCTGAAAAACCAAGCGATGACTGGCGTCTTCGTGTGAGTGCTGACTTTATTTTCCTCCTGAATGCAACCACTGCGTTAGAGCTTCAAGTACTGGATTGCATATAGGAGGATTACACAAATCTGATTTCGAAAATGGGAAGCTCTTGAATCTCCTTAAAGTAATGACATTTTGGAGATGCGAAAAAACAGCTGTTTACTTGAGGATGTTTGTCAGAAAGCCACTCAGGGAGATAAGGGGTTGATTGGAAAAAGACTTTCATTCGAAATATACAAGATACAAAAAAATCACATTGGGGGGAACATTGCTGGTGTTTCTGTTTAAGTTTTATAGTATCTAAAAACATTGTTTTTGCCTTTCATTGTTTGTCTCTCGTGCATCTCCATCACATGGTATTCTCAGTCTAAGATAACAGCTGGGAAGAGTTATTTAACTGTTGAGATATGTTACCAGTTAAACAAGATGAAGCTCACACAGAAAAAGGTTTTTGTATGTGATTTCCTTTCAATAACTACTATGTTTTATTTCTGTGTACTGCATCAAACATAAAACATTTAAAAATGATAGTTTAAGGAGCATAAACTACAATAACTTCCATTTGTTGCACTCTAAAGTTCCTTTTAACACTACAACACTGCAGGTGCCCTTCATAAAACATCAACACATGAGAGTTTTTACCAAACCCCAGTTAGAAACAGTATTCTGATGTTGACATGACATTATAAAATTCATTATACACCTGGTCAAGAGCCTGCATGCTGCAGTAATATTAAGAGACACCAGCAGACAGACAGGCAATTTATTCTGTTGATTATTCATGATGGATTGGAAAGAGTGCAATTATAAAATACTCTCAGATAACCTTATTTTCACTGACAAAGCAGGAAAACTGAGCATGCATGATCAGAGCCGCTCAGTATGTGACAGCACTATTATAACTTTACACATCTGATTGCACCTGCAGTAACTCAGCATGACAGCATGTTTCATCTGTGTTAAAGTGACCTGAGCTTATAGCGTTATGGAGCATGACAAGGAGATAACTAAATCCATCATCCATTCCTTCAGCATCCCTGGGCATCATTCATACCATAAAAAGTACCTTAGACTGATTCACTTTTTTTTGATATTGTGCATTTTTAATTTAATTGAGTGTGTGAATGCTTTGAAGCTTGAGGGGAAAGGTGGTTAAGTCTAGGAAAATAAATCTCAGAAAAGAAACATGGTGAGGATGTTCCTGGAAAAGACCCAGCGTTCACACAGTTCTGAACACTGGTCTCCTGGGGAAAGTGCTGCAGTTTGGGTAGTAACAGCCACCCTAACCTGCCTCCTTATTACGATCAGTTCCTCCTTTTCCTCCCGCGTCAGTGCATCAATCATGTGATCGCAGCCTTCCTAAATGCATGGGTTTAACGCAAATTCCTGGCTCATGATGACGTAGGATATATGGAGAAATTTGGATTCATTATTTTTTTGTAAAAAAACGCACAAACAGTGCACAAGAACAGCCTGTGATTCAACTGTAGGATCACTTTTGAGGATGTAGTTTGTGGTGCTGCTGAACTGTATTAAGTTATACTGAAAAGTTTTTCTTATATATAGTGGATAATAATTCACCTCGAAATTTTAGACAATACTTTTTAAAACATCTCAGTATTCATGGCACTTTCTCATTATTTTGAAACTGTGTTTAATCTTAAAAAGCAGTTTCTTCCTGTGTGCCATGAGGATTCAGTCAGTTATTCACAATTCACAATTCAGCATTTTCCAAAAGTCTATTTTCAACCAGACTGAATACTTGTTATTATGAGGAGCATCTTGATCCAGCTGATGTTTTCATCTGAATTTTGCAATTATTCTGTGAAGGGTGGCTCAGAAAGCATTGATAGTTCAAGCTGTTTGAGAAACAGGTTTGGTAGCATCTACCCCTGCATTTACTTGTACTTTTTAATTAAAAAACTGCAACCAGAACTGCAAGTCAAAAGGACATATGTCCAAACTTGACTCATGTTACTTACCTTCTATGTGTGGAAGTGCATTTATAGGACAAAACATCAGGTTGCATTTCATTCCTTTATTTACCTCAGATTTAGCATTACCAATTCTATTCTACATTTGCTTATTTATGGAAGGCAGTATGAAGCAAACATTATTATGGGCATTGCTGTGATATTTATTCACAACACAATTCCTTCTCCAGCAACAAGAGTCAACAAGACCTTCACATACACACATTGCAAAATGTGAAGAGGAAAAACAATTCATGTAATTCATTTTTGAAATTGAATATTTAAAAGATGAAGTCTGCTGTTTGCCAGAGAATCATTATTCCTGTGAGTCTGTGCTTTTGCATTACAGCTGCTGACATGTTCTCTGTTGCAAAAAAGCAACCACACACACACAAACACACAGATAAATACAAGGCCACAGTTCTCAAGGTCACCCACCGAACACACATACACACATGCACACACAGACTGGAATGTGTCGGCCAATGACAGCTCCACTGGGAGAGCATGTGACCTCTTTGTCTTTCTTTCCTGCTCCCTCACTCTCCCTCTTCACTCCCCTTATTTACATATTGTTCGATACCTCTCTCTCCTTCGCTTTCTCTCTCTCTCACTTTCATTTTGCAAGGCTGTCTTCAAGGCTGTGTGCGTCAGGCTCTACTAAGCGGACTGCCACCGAGCAGCGCTCCCCTGTCACTGGAGCTTACCATGATGAATGAGAGAGAGAGAGGGAGGAAGGTGGACGAGGGGGGTTGTCGCTCTGCCGAAAAGGAAGAGGGAGGGAGAGATAAGAGGGCAACGAATCAGAGTGGGAGAGGGAGAGAGAGATGTTACTAGAATGAATGGAAAGATGCAAACTCACACATTCACAAACATGCGTTTAGGAGGCTGCACGCGCTCCACGAGGTGGAGCTGTAATCTGTCACTTAGCTTTTCTTTACAGTCATTATTCACGAGAACAGGACTGTGAACCAGTAGCATTAATTTAGAGATTAGATACAAAACAAAAGGGAGCTATTTTCCTTATGTCTTGTATGTGTTGCGATTTGCTTATTAGCAACGTTCTTTTTAATTTGCAATATATGCAAGGGGAAAAGAACTTGCAATGTGCTGACTTCTCTCAGCTGCTGTAGTTGTAAGTCTCTACCCGCTTTTTCAATACAGAGATGGACTGGCCTAGTGTTGTGCCAAGGTCTGGTAGCATTAAAGCTGCCTGGAAATTCTAATGTGGTGATATAGTATGCTTGCCCAGGAAACAGTCAAATCTGCGAGGTCATGTTTCATTTGCTCTGGCAGACATGTCTGGTCCCACTCAACTTTTGACAGATTTCCAGCAGCCTGTGCAGTGCTGGGCCAATCACAGCCTTTATGAGAAGTGTTTAAGATGAAGGGTGAAAATGAGCGCCACTGACGCAGTTTTGAAAACAGCCAAGATGGCTGCAGCTGATGTAAAACTTTCTGTTGTAGCCGCTATCGCATCAGGATTATCACTGTGTTTTCATTCCACCTCCTCGAATACTGTCAAAATATCACTTGATAGGTACCCCAATGACTCGGTTTTGGACATTTAGGGATAGTGCTTAAATTTCCACTTTTTTAAAATAAACATAGGTAAAACAGTTTGTTTTGAGGTTTATTTCCTAAAGTTTAGACATCAAAGGTGACACCATGGTTAGGTTTAGAAAAAAAACATCATGGTTCAGCTTAAAGTGATTACTGTTGTTACTATAACATCCCATAAGATTATGTGACATATGTCATATGTCACTAGCATACTACACATACTAGCACACTACATTGGTAATAAAATAACTTGGAAAATAAACAGCGGCCTTCCGGGTAAAAGTCCCAGGTGTATTTGACCTATCCATCTCCCAGCAGTTTGTAACGCTGCCGGCAAATATCGTGCATTTCATGTCATGCCTCTGTGCGTCAGTGTTTGACAGTGACATCCATTGATAAAGCTGCACTATTAGTCAAACGTGGTTGTTGCCCACTGCGTCAACTACTGATGCTGTTCGGTGCATAATATCAAGGCAAGAGTGGTGCCTCTGTGTATTAGTATCTGACGCTGAGATCACTGACAAAGTGCTGTTGTTTGACAAGTTGGGAATGAGAACTGGGTAGGATGGTTTGTTTTCTCCAAAAGAAGAGCAATCAACAACACTTAGAAGCTTTTCTTGAAAAGGAAAGATGTGTTTGTGATATTGCCAAAAAGCTTTGGCAGAAGGTTAATATACCACCTTGGAATATACTAGCTCTGCGTGCTTTTTTTCCCACCAAATGCTGCCTTAATATGCTGTGATTAGCAGTCCACACCGGCTGGACCTGGTCTCTGGTTGCTCAGAGCTATGTCACATGTTGATAACCCCTGACAAGGCCCCTTGGAAATCAAAGAAGAACTGACAGGTTCAAGACTAATTCACATATTTGATTTGGTCTGGCAGTGTCAGGCTAGCAATAATCTGGTTATCTTGTATTGTTGGGTTTCCCTTCTGCGGTGTGTTGTCATGGGATCCTGATTTTGTGCAGCAAATCAGTTTTAGTCAGTGAAATATCAAAATGTATATACTAGAATGTCAAGTTTTATGAATGAAGGGAAATGCACAAAGATCACAGAGCGTTCCGGATAAACGTGGGAGACAGACAAGGCTTCATTACCAACTACCCCAAATCGTGAATTTTCTATCAAAACCTGCCCAGCCCGGAGATATATTCTGTCATAACCTTCAAGTAGGTTGTCAAGTCTTTTCCTTGGATGAGTATGAAGAGAAGCACGAGGAGAAAAAGCAGCATCAGCACACAGAAATGTGTTACAAAGGCCTTGATGCCAAGTTGTGAACATCAAAGCGTTTCAAGCTGTTTATTTTGAGAGTGGGTTCTTTATTCTGGATCAAAACAGCTACACACACACACACACGGGATTACTGTTAACTGTTCTCTAAGTGGATTTTTGCTCCGTCATTGCTTGGCACCTCAAGAGTTTCTGTTTTTAAGAGACATCGAATAGATAAAGACTAAATTGGGGATGAATGAATGATGTCTGCAAGGTGAGAAATGGACACAAGATTAATGCAAAAAAGATGAAAGCTATTTGTGTCTTTTATTTGGGTGGTAGTTGTACCAGCACACTACAGTGTCATGATGTGCATTCAAACATCCTTTCAATGTTTTTCTGAGGTCACAGATTCAACACATACTATTGTCCTATTTCCTGTCTTCTATCTTGTGTATCAACCTTGACTTCTTTTTATATCCTCCATCTGGTGTGTGCTACAGACATCAAATGATGCAATGATGCAACACTTCGAAACATAGCCCCCCTTTTGTGAGACATAGCCCCTCTTGTGTAAGGCCACATCAGTTCTAATGAACTCTACATCTAATGAAGCCTTTTGGATGTGCAGTAAAATGCTTCAACTCAGCACCCTCAATACAGTTCAGTGGTCACTGTCTTTTTGAACTGAAAATATAGAAAAAATATGTGATTATTATACATATATATGATATAGCAAGTAGATGCCTAACAGATGAAGGGCAGATTGAGGATGCAGAAAAGGTGTAAAGGAGATGTAGAACAGATGCAACATAAATATAGATTGGAAACAGAGTAGACATACGCACGTCACCATAGTACACTTCAAAAACTCTGAAAAACAGCTCAGAGAGAGTGCGTTTAACCGTACTCTAGTCCATTGCTGTCACTGTATTAATAAAATTTATAACCATGTGTCTGAAATCAAAATTCAGAGAATTTTTGACAAATTAACCCCATAGACAGTGGCAATTCTAGGCCCGTTTCATTGCTTTTTTGGTTACACCGAACGTATTTATGACTGTTAGAGGTAACAAGCTGACTGTCCGAACAGTATCCAGCTGTCACATGGTAGCAGGAAGGGGACCCACTCAGGGGCTCTTGGGCAGCGGCAAAGCACTATATAGTGTGAGGTTAAAGGTCATTGCCTAATTTGCCAATACAAGTGGCCATCTGGGGCCCCTTTTCCCACTTTTTTGGGGTGTCAGTTAACATTTACCTGGTTTGCCTCTCCTGATGATGCACCTTAGCCCATAGACTGTATACACAGAGTTAATGTAGCCACTTTGATCCAACCCATTGGTTTGTGACTGCCATTTTGAAGACTCAAATTTCGCATTTGGGATTCATATTTGGATGAGAGGGTGGTGATGTGGACTAGCGAGGGTAGATCAGACTGAGAAGCCGAGATGACACTGTTATGGTAGTGACTTAATAAATCAGGTGGGAAGAAGGATCACTTTCTCTTAGAAAATAGATGTATTGGACTTCCTTTGCAACAAGTTGAGTTGCCCCTTGTTTTCTATAAGAAATAATGCTGATTTTAGGGCAGTTTGCATTGGCTTCACTTACCAGACCCAGACATAACCCCTAGATTCACCCAGAGACAGCATACAGTATGTGTGCTAAACACATTCAGACACACACAGTATAAATTTTTATAAATTTTATAAATTTTATATTATAGAAACATTGAAATTGCACACTTGTTTTAGTGCTACCACATACATGAATACAGCGCTCACTAACTCTGACTGTTATTCAGTCTCAAACATACTGTAGATGTCTCTCTTAGAGACACACACAGACACAGACACATTTCCATATGTACACACAGTTAAAATTAGCATCAGTGCTGTCTTATCTACGCAGGCGGAAAATCAGGAGAAGTGACTCTTGATGAAAACAGCACATTCATTCAATGAACCGCCAGGAATTATCACTAAAACTGAGAAATGATAATTAAAAGCTAAGATGAAAACTGACAGACAATAGGGAATAGAAAGTTAATAGGCTCCTCGGTATGCTAAACCACTCCCATTTCTGCTCCGCATTCTGTTTTAATATGTTCAGTACTGTACGGCCACACTCACAAACACAAGGACAAGCACACAAAAGTGTTAACTGATTACAATAATTTGCAGAGGAAGAATGTTTAATTATTTTAGGTTAAAATTCATGTTTGGCTACTTACATCTTCATCATATAAAGCCACAACAAAATCAATTAGAAGAATAATGGTTATCACAAGCTGTAGACATGAGACTAAGATTTTAGTAAGACAGTGGACTGTATAAAAATAATGGTCTAAACACCTATTGGTTGTGGACTCCCATTATAAAGCCTTTAGTTTGGCATTGTGGCCATCACTATCTTGGATCTTTAGGCTAAAAGTGACCCAAGGTGACCATATTTGGTGAATTTAAACAGTTGTGTGTATAAAATTTCACCCTAAGCTGCCATAAATGGGAAATTGATGGACATAAACATTTTTTTACTTGTACCAGGCTGTAAAGGGGTTTATTTCTGCTGCTTAATTGGACATTTTAACATAGGGGATTGAGTCATCCTCAAGTAATTATTCCAGGTACTGCAGTTTTTAGCACTTCCATGTTGGCTTCACTTTTAGCCTCAGGGACTGCTGCTTAGTCAGACCAAATTGGATGATTATGAATGAGATTTGACTTAAAATTGCCTGCTTTAAGCTTCAACTTTGCTTTGGAAGACTGATTTGACCTGGACTTGCCTTCAAGGTCTTGGAAGAGACAAGAGTTGATTTTGACTTTCCCCAAAGACTCCCAAAGAGCAAAGCTTTAAGCCATGCTGTCAGATAAAGTGCCAGTAGGGGGTCAGTGTGCTTTAGACAAAGCTGCTCATTGAATGATTGAATACTTTTTGTACTTTACGAAACCAACAATCATGCCCACTTCACCCAGTGATTGGCCAAGTGTGAAGAAGTGAGACAATATAAAAGATTTGAACTTCTCTCCCTTTAGCTGTTTTACAAGTCAATAACTCAAGCTTTCGTCTCTGATATAGACTAACACACATCGACAAAGGTGAATCTACACAGATACGCACATGCAAAGAGGTAGGCATGCACTCACTCTGACACACATACAAGCAAAATTTCGCAGAGGTGAACACAGTGTAATGAACTCTGCCCCTCTCGTTCTCTCCATCTGTTCCTTCACTGCACTCTCAGTTGGAGACAGGAACAGATTCATTAAAATCTCCCACAAAGTTTCAAAAATAACTGGCCTTGCTGCTTCCTACCGACCTAACCTCATCACCAAAGCCGTCAATCGGAAAGCACCTACTGCTCAAATCATTCACTCTATTTCCTCCTCACACGTCTCAACTCGGGTCCCCATAGACACCAGCTTTCTATTCTCCAGAACACCCAAATTAAAACCAACTTCACATAACCATAAGAGAGACATTAAAAAAGAAACCTCCTGAAATCTCCTCAATAGTGAAGATCTTTGAGTTAGTGTATCATATTTCGTGGGGTCGACCACAGTGCAGAATATCAAATAATATTAAGGTTTAACATAGCTTGAATACAGAGCAGGTAAACATCATCCACTGACTAACTTAACTTTGTATAAACTGCTTCAGTGTACATCAAAGCAGACTGTTTAAACATACACCTGATGGTCTGATGTTGCCCCAAGTGAATAGTGTCAAAGGAGGTGATCACACCTCCAGCTGCTTTTCTGTTGGTGAAACCAGATAAAGTGTAGTTGTGTTGCAGTTGCTACATCAACTAGTCAACTCAAAAGGACCTCTTTATTAGTGTCTTGGTAATCTGCTATCCTGCTATCCTTAAATAGTTTAATAAACTATATGAATAAATTATTGTGCTCTTCTTATCAGCGACTAAGATGCCCGGGCCCCACTTCCTGCGTTAGTAATTGAGTGCACAGTACGTTACCTCATGATTTTTATTTCCGTTCCCTCTGTTAACGCATAGAGCAGCCACTGTGTGACATGCACAGTTGAAGCAAAAGTCTTTTGGTAACCATATATGTTGACAAGATGGCGCCGCGGATGGCTGCCTCGGTACTTTGCTCTCTAGTACTCTGTGTGTTTTTGTGTTCTTTTTCGGTCTTCTGTTGCCCTTCTCTGGTCACCTTCACCAGAGAAGAACTTCTAAACATTAGACATTCCACTACTGGTACTTTCTCTCCGGATTTCATAGACCCAGAGAGTTATTCTGAGATTTTGGTCGGAGGTGCAGCGGCTCTCTATGGAATCTGCCGAAGACGCAGACGGGGGAAACGCGCAGGAGCGCTCGTCAGGTTGAGACAGCGAGGACTTCGTGCGCCGCTCCCGTCTATACATCTGGCGAACGTCCGCTCCGTGGCAAATAAAATGGATGAGTTGCTGCTTCTCAGCGCCAAAAACGGGGACATTAGCAGATCCGCCGCCCTGTGTTTCACTGAAACCTGGCTCAGTGAACACATCCCAAACAGCGCACTACGGCTGCCGGGCTTCCAGCTGTTCCGAGCGGACCGCATCCCAGAGCTGTCGGGGAAAACAAGGGGAGGAGGAATCTGCTTCTATATAAACGAAGGTTGGTGTAAAGATGTCACAGTGTTGAAGAAGTCGTGTAGCCCTCACCTAGAAACACTTCATAAACTGCAGACCATTTTATTCACCGCGGGAGTTTTCCTCGTTTGTTCTGGTCGGAGTGTACATCTCACCTCAGGCCTGTGTAACTAACGTGTTACAACAACTGGCCGACCAGATAACAGACGTGGAGAAACAACATCCAGACTCCTGGGCAGCATCACATCGAGCACCCGGTCCATCAGCACCGGTGCCCCCCAGGGGTGTGTCCTGTCTCCGCTGCTCTTCTCCCTCTACACTAACGACTGCACTTCAGGGGACCCGTCTGTGAAACTCCTGAAGTTCGCGGACGATACCACCGTCATCGGTCTAATCTGGGATGGTGATGAGTCTGCTTACAGACAGGAGGTGGAGCAGCTGGTCCACTGGTGCAGTCTGAACCACCTGGAGCTGAACCCGCTCAAGACTGTGGAGATGACAGTGGACTTCAGGAGAAACCCACCCACACTCTCCCCCCTCACCATCCTCAATAACACAGTGTCTACTGCGGACACTTTCAAGTTTCTGGGAACCACAATCTCCCGGAACCTGAAGTGGTCCTCCCACATTGACACAGTCCGGAAAAAGGCCCAGCAAAGGTTATACTTCCTGCGACAGCTCAGGAAGTTTAACCTGCCACAGGAACTGCTGATCATCTTCTACACTGCCATCATTCAGTCTGTCCTGTGCACAGCCATCACTGTCTGGTTTGGATCTGCCACCAGACAGGACAGGATTAGACTGCAACGAACAATCAGAACTGCAGAGAGAATCATTGGGGCCGACCTGCCCTCCATCCAGGACCTTTACCGGTCCAGGATCAGGAAACGGGCAGGCACCATCTCTGCAGACCCATCACACCCCGGTCACAAACTGTTCAAACTCCTCCCCTCTGGAAGGCATTACAGAGCACTGTATGCCAAGACCACCAGACACAAAGACAGTTTCTACCCCCAGGCTGTCACTCTGATGAACTGTAAATAGTCAGAGTGTCAGGAGAGAAAAACAAACAAAACAAAACAAAACAAAACAAAACAAAACAAAACAAAACAAAACAAAACAAAACAAAACAAAACAAAACAAAACAAAAACAAACAAACAAAAAACAAACAACAAACAACAAATATATATATATATATATATTTATACTACCTCATGCACAGTGGTTTTTGCACTAAACTGTTCATACTGTATATTTTTGAATTACATACTGTACATTTTGTATATATTCTCTATCTCTTCCTTTTGTAAATACAATTACATGTCTATGTCTGTCTTTTTTTCTATTTTTCTTATCCCTAACTTATTTCCCTCCCCTGTACTGTGAGCATTGCCAACCCGGAAAAAATTCCTTGTTCCTCATTTGTTGAACTTGGCCAATAAACATGATTCTGATTCTGATTCTGATCATGTCCTCCTTTCACTACAGGTTTAATTTCTATATCAGTCACAGACATTAAAAAATATTAACATTTCTTTTGAGGTTAACCTTTCTCGTTTCTGTTTCACAATATAAGCCTCTGACAGTGTTTCTGTCGACAGAGTCCCTTCACTTGTTAACACAGGGCTTTTCATTGTGAAATGTTGTCATGACCTCTTGTTGATAATGCAGTAGCTTGCATGGCTTCATACATGAGTGCAGTATTGGCTTTTAATTGTGGTTATACAGTAGTTAGAGCAGCAGGCGCTCTGTAGCAGCGCCGCAGCAAGAATGCTGCCTGTGTAAACACCAAACTTGTGAGACCTGCAGCAGTTCAGCGAGGTAGCTGTCGTGCTGCTGATATGGGCAGTGTGGCCCGGGCGTATGAGTCTGTAGCTATAGCAGCTCTTTGACGCTGTATGTTGGCACAGTGGTGCTTTAAATGGAATGTGAGTGTCCGCTTGGTAATATAACAATGACTATGCTTACATGCTAATGTTCACCATTTTGAACACGATGCACATCTGAGGCTGAAGGAAATTTTAATAGTTTTGCAACTTTTTGTCTGTATTGTAATCCAAAGTTAAAGACAAAGTTAAATTCTGACTTTCTGCTGGCTCTAAAAAAATTCTTGAGTATTTCTAGAAGTTATTTCAAGATACTTTTGGAAACTTAATGCACCATGCTTCTTGGCAGTCCATCCGATATTGTAAGTGTCAGAACTTTTTACTGTGAAACAAAAATGTCAATGCTAGTATTGCTATAAAGGAAAAATCAGGGGATGACCAAAGTCAGTGTCCTTCCTTCCCTTGGGAACCATGAATGTCTGAACCCAATTTCAAGGCAAACTGGTTTAATATTTGATGAGACTTTCCGCCTAGACCAAAGGGGTGGACCGATATTGAGATCCCTAGAGTCCTCACCAGGCCTCAACTGGCACGTCTGAAAATGGATAAATGGAAAGAGATGCTTGCATCAATGTGCCCAACCATCCTTTAGACCTTTTTTGGTATTTCTACTGAAATTTGCATTGCTAGAGTACGACAGGAGGTTGTTAAGACACAGCAGGGATGCTGCAGTAGGTTGAAGTTGTTGGAAAATACCTGTTGTGATATCATTGATCAGATGTGGCTAATGTGCACAATGTTTCAACCCATAAAAAGCAAAGCAGCAGCAGTTACCAGCTCTGTTATTCTCTCACAATTCATCATTTAAGAAAAGCTTTGTTAGTTTTCCCAAAATCACCACTCCACCTCTGAATAGAAACTGACAACTTATTCATGCTTTTGTTGTTGTTGTTTTGTGCTGATACCATTCCTTTGCATCGTTGATTTATTGCTGTTTGTTGTGAATGAGATTTACTCTGTCAATGTTGTTTTTAGTGTGCCATAGCCGTGAAATACAATTTCCTCTTGAGGACAATTAACTTCCTGGAATACAAATGGAAGATTCACACATGTGAGTGTGCGCACACATACACACACACACACACACACACACACACACATGCACACACACAAAGAAAACTGCTCCATTCTTAGTGTAATAAACCCACTCTGTGGTGGTACAGAGCTAATTATAGCAGGTTTTAATTGCTTTCCGGCTTTAGAAGTGACTTCACTGGCAGTCTCTCTCTGTTTCTGGCTATTGCTTCACGGTGGCATCAGTAAGCCAAAAGTTGTGTGCGTGTGTGTGTGTGTGTTTACCCATTTGAGTAAATGAATGGCTGTGCTGTGTAGTAAGAAAAGGGATAGTTTGTGAAAGAAGGAGAGAAAGAAGGTGTGTACACCTTAATGATGTGTTTGTGCGTGTAATGAGCAGCGGCATGCTGATTTAGTTTTACTTTCAATGTTAAATGCTTTAACTTATAAAAAACAAAATTTTAACAATCTTGCACCTCCCTCTAACTCTTTTTGCTCCTTCTTATTTCCAGATGCTTTGTCTTTCTCTTCACTATATGTCCTTTTTTTTCTAAACATTCCTGTCTTCCTTGGCCTCCTCCCGCTTTCTGCTACAACCTTTTACTAAATGTTTCTGACTTTACCAATTCCCTTTCCTTTTTTCTTGTAGCTTTGATCAACTTTCTCTTTCTCTCTCATCCCTCCTAAAGTGGTCCTGATATCATTTTTTCTCTTCCTCTCTTTCCCAATCTCCCCTCTCATCTATTTCTATCTGTTTCTCTATCTCTGGGGACTGCAGGAGGTAACAGCAGCATATGGGCTTCTGGCAAACAGATGCAAGTTTTTGAATGAAAGAGGGGGAGAGCAGAGAGGAGATAAATGATACTGAAACGCCATATCTCTCTTTCAGTGCCACTGTCTTTCATACAGACACTGGCTGACATTGTATTGTTTGGTTTTCCACTGTGTTACATTTGTGAATTGAGTTGTAGATGCCATATGCTGTTTTTTATGCACAAACTCAAATTGTGATTGTGAGAATTTTGGGCCCTCAGTTGTCAACAAACCTGTTATTATAGTTGTTATCACATCATTCCCACTTGGCACCGAACGTTAGTATGATATCAGAAACACGTCGGGCTCATACGTCAGACAGACATTACATTTAGTTGGAATGAAAATCCTGTTGACAATATTTTTAAATGTCTAAAAATGTTAGAATTTTCCGTTTTGTGGATGTAAACATCATGACGCATTGCAGACGTTAGGTCTTGTTCGCCATACAATACAAGTAAGTGCTGTGTTATTCGTCAAGATGTCACTGGCGTGAGACATTTGGAAGACACTGGATTTTGGTAGCTTAATGACAGAATTTAAAACCAACAAAATACCAACATCATCTGTCATCAGTATTCCACGTCAAATTGACGCTGGCAGAGACGTTGTCTTTGATCCACCAACATCACAGTCTAAATTCAACCAAATATCAACGTCTAAAGTGTCCAGCTGGGTTTATCATGTCTTTCCACCACTTTATTCAGGGTTTTTCTTTAAATTTGACACATTTGTGCATTTAGATAGAGACATTTGTGTGCCAAGTTACATCAGAATATCCAAGAAAGTGCTGCTTAAGATGCTCCACTGATAAGAAGTTTGTGATGAGCTTATCCTCCACAACTTCATTGTATTCATGCAGTCTCAGTCAAGACAATTTCCTTTCATTTTTGTCAAAATCTGAATATAGTTGCTGGATCTGGGATACCTGGAATAACAGACACTTTTTTCTAATGAGTAAAATATACAGATTACAATCTTGAGTTGTCCCAGTCGTCATGGGACTGCAAATCTAGTTGTGTTTCCAACTTGAAGCTGCTATACCATTGCTGCCCCTTCAAACTGTTCTGTCCCCAACAATTATGTCCTAAAACTGTCTTACTTTATTGTTTTTCATGAATAGATCAAATTCTGATCAAACCTCCTCTTTGCCAAATGGGAGTGATTCATCAGTGAATTCAATTACTGCCACTGGATCGATTGGGTATGCCCTGCACAATGGAAACCAATTGGATTTCCCCCAAAAATGCAAACCCACCAATCTCTCTCCCATGCTATATTTAAGCAAAGTAATGGTAAAGGATCTTAATTAGAAAGCTTTTAGACTGCAGTGGACAGGCTCGGGACCAAATGAAAATGAATTTGTTGTGTGTACATTTTTACAAAAAAACTATCGCCTCAAGTAAATGGCTGTGTTTTATTTATTGCTCTTCATTGGCTGTTTTAGGGCTAAAATCCTTACATAGAGGTTTATTTAATAATCATCTTATGTTGTAATAAATAAACCGTCAGGCTGTAAAACAAGTGCTATTCTGTCATTGACCTAGATTATTGGCAGTAAGTTTTTCTCTCGCACCTCAGACATTTAAACCAAGCTTTACATCTGTGTACACAGTTTTTCCAGCTCTGCCATCATTTCCCCTCTGAAAACACTGCACACATACCGGAGCACTTTGTGGTTGAAAAAAGCTACCCAAGTATTTCTGTCAAGTCATGTTGAATATTTTTTTAATTGCGTCTTAAAAGCAAAAGCTGCTCACTCAGGCAGAAAATGGGTCATTTTCCTCATCAGCTTTTTGGCAGCTCGTATAGGACCATTAACCACAGATTCAAATTAAGATTGTATGGTTTGGTATTTTTCTGGCACCAAGAAAAATACCATACAAAATGTTGGTTTTGTAGGACTCTTCATCTGTTTTCTGTGGGTGTTTTCATATGAATATCTTTTAGACCAATTTGTGGAGTGCCTGTTGTTTACATGTTCTACATTTTATTGAAAGTGTATCATGCAGTGTGGGACTTGCACTGGTCTGGTCTTGGTCTTGACTTATACTCAAAATCTTGGTCTTGACTTGGGCCCAGTCCAAATGGACACAGGTATTTTTTGTAAACAAGGTTTTTTCCCTCCTCTGTTCTCAAAAAAAAAGTAAAAAATCTTGTCCACACACTCTGTTATAAAAACCTCAGCCCAAATGTAAATGCAAAAACACAGCTGATGCACTGTCAAGAGCATGCCAAACCCACAGGTGGCGATATAAGCATAACCCCGGAGGCAGGCAAAGTGGACAACGGCAAATAAGCAGCCTGAAAAAAAAAGCTATTACCAGATAGCTACCCAGAGTAGTGACCTCCATAGTGCATTCTAACACCTCTGTTCCTCAATATAGTGAAAGAGTAATTGTATGCTCACCAAGGAAGTAGCAGCGCACACTCTGACGCTCTGAGTCAAAAACTTCCTGTTTACATGTCCACACAGAAAACAAAGTTTCTGAAAAAAAGCAAAATTTAAAAAACATACCGGGTCCATTTGGACGAAGCATTGGTCTCAACCCTTCAAAGTCTTGGTCTTTTCTTGGTCTCAGTTCAGGTTGTCTTGACTAGAACACTGATGACTGCACAAGTCCAGGTGTAGGTCACTGAAACTGTTTGTCTCCCATCATTTTGTTCTTCTTTGACTGTTGTCTACAGACATTTAGGAGTTAAGACAAATAATGCAATGAAGAGACCCCAGTATTTGAAATCTTTAAAAATTCAAATCACATTTTTTAAAAGATGCAGAAACATACTCACATAAACATTTCACATTGCACATACATAAAAACACACTTTGTCTCCCCTGTCTCTTGTGTCTCACACTGAATACCATCTACAAAAGAATGGTGCAAGCAAGTTTTCCATTTGATCTTTAGCCAAGGAGAGGGAAGTAGCATTTTGAAACAAGCTGCTGTTGTATTTTTTATCAGTGAAAGTGTGTGTCAGTGTGTGTGTGTGTGTGAGAGAGAGAGAGAGAGAGAGATCTTAAAGTAAACGGCTGACACTGCAGCATGGACTGCCGTTATGGTTTCTTTTAACATCTTCCCCTTTCCCTTGTCGTTTAATTTGATGAGAGAGAGGGACCCAGAGAGAAAACGAACAAAAAGGTGAAAAGGAGAGTGAGAGGGAATAATGGGCTGAGCAGAGATGGAGCAACATAAAGAGAGATTCAGAAGAAGACACAGAAAACGCAACACTGAGAGAGGGACACACGGTGCACACACTGATTTGGTTTTGTGTTCCCAAGTACTGCACCAGAGATAAAAAAAAAACTGGGTTTGACAATGATTACACAGCTGATGCAACAAACTGCGACACATTTGTGGCATTTTAAAATGTCAGTGTAGATGTCAGCCTGATTGGCAGTCACCCTGACGTGGCATTTCACTTTACTACATTATTCAGCATCAAAGTGACAAGCGCAGACGCTTCTTCTTGTAACTCCAGAACAGAGGGAATTCATTATTGAACGGGAACTTCTGACTCTGCATTTTCACTGAGGAAGGGGCAGCTCCAGCAGTTCAAGCTTGAATAAGTCATTGCTTTTGTACAACGAATACATTTTTTTTCACTCGAGGCTTTGCAGTTGCATCACAAATCAACCTTGGCCACTAATAATGTCGAAATAATAAAGTCAGATATGGTACCTAGGTTGCACGTTTATCTGTTTTAAGCCCGGTCTTGTCTAAAATGTTGTCCTCCTGTTTTTGGAGCTTGTTATCAAACATGCTGGCTATGTCTGTGCCCTTGTTGGAAATGATCAACACATAACACACCGGGTACTGCACCATCATTTCATTTAACAAGCATCAAACTGAGCTTCAAATGAACCAGGCTGCTGTAGTGACAAATTATAGCTGGCGAAAACCTGCATGCTGTCATGATTTTATCGGTGTCACCCTCCTCCACCTGGTATCTCATCCTCTGAATACTCTCTGTAATTTCTATTCTAACTAGTAATAATACTAATAGAGGTTGGCTCACGCCCAATTGCTCTCTTCCAAACCGATCCCGACTCACTCGGCCTTTACTGAAAAGTGTCACTTCATATAACCGTTAAAGCTGCAGAGGAAATTTTACATTAAACTGTGGGTCATACACTTCCAGGATTGAGGTGGTTGAGATAATGTGTCAGCCTCCATGTGAACACGGTAGAGTTAAAAGGGTGAGTGTGGAGGGTCGTCAGTGAGATTCATCATCTGTCATACTGCCTCTGTTACATATTCTGCTGCTTGCTTTCACTCTTATTCTGACCTATCTTCCTCCTGGTGCTGTGTATGTTTGCATCATTTTCATCCTCCATCCATTAACTCCACCTGCCTATGTCCTGAGTTAAATAAACTCACTCATTATGTGTACATAGGCCCTTGGGAAGCTCCAGAGACTTTGGGATCTAATACCCTCACTGTTTATGCAGTTTAGTGTGTGTAGAGTATTGATGCAGCTGCCTGTGAGCCAATAAGAGGAACGCTGGAAGAGCAGCCAAAAGTTTGAATTTGTTTTGAAAGAAATGCACATCTAAAATTAACATAAATCCTCCTAAATTAGACTCAAAACAGCATAAATCTTAAGTTTTTATTCAAATGTTTTGTATATTAGTTCTAAGATTTGTAAAGCAACATGTAGTCATAAAACTGATGGGAAATCTTTAGAATTTGCAGTGTAACTATTAAAATGCAAAGTTTGTCGAATAGGCCTGTGGCAATTCATTGACAAAAATCAACATCATCGATTACGGAAATATGTCGATGTGTGTGTGCGTGGCAGTATAATAAGCTGCACCCAGTCAGTGCATGGATTCTACTGGAGAGCGAGCTGCAGCCCAAAAGCCCCAAATGTCTTCTCAAAGGGTGACAGCCACTCTGCACACACACCTGAAGAGAAAGCATCCTGGAGCATTTTGGCAAGACAGCTGCACACAGCGCCGTCCTGTCTACTTTTTGTCTTCTCTCAAGCATGATATATGAGGATTACTGTTATATCATGCTGTTGTTACAGTCTGTAAATCGTTTTTGTTATTTTTCCTATACTGATGCAAAAATACATTTGCCAGTGATTATCTTAACTGCATATTACTCCAGTGATGAAATAAATCCATGTCATAACCATTTTATTTTTCAAGTCAAGTACTGAAGAAAAGATAATCTACTGATTTTCCAGTTCAAGGAAAGGGCAGCTGAGATATACAGTTATTAAATGTGTGCGTCACAGCATTGCTTTCAAATTTGAAGTCCAGTATTTTTCTGATCAGACATATGACAAATAGGGTCTATGATAATAATTATTATTATTTTCTTTAACATAATACAAAAGTGACATGGTAAAAAATATACTGCTATTAGAATTAATTTATTATTTAAATATTAAAGAGACGAGTATGTGATATTTATTTTTGGGTATATTTTTTGTTATATCAATCGAGTAATACAAAAAATAATCTTTAGAATTACTGATGAATTAGTTGTTAGATTAGTCGAGAAAAAAATAATTAATATGTACGTTATATTCCTCAGCAGAAATAACATTACTGGCAGCATATTTTCTCTGAGTGGTGTTAACAAGTCTGCAGATGCACATCTGATCAACATGACAGTTTCAGCAAGAGGGACGGAGCCTCATAATGAGGCAGAAAGGAGAGTTTTCATCTCATTATATGTGTCTGACAGGTTTAAGTGAACTTTGATCTCCCTCACAGACTTCTGCATTACAGAGATTTATCTTCTACCTAATGTTTACCATTCACAGTTCTGTCAGATGCAGCAGAGAGTTGTATGAAGGCTGTCACTACTTATGTGACTCACAGCATCAGTTAGCATCATGTCATGCAGTTGAGCAACAAAAAGGGAGGTGTTCCTTCACAAATAATCTCAGCTCAAGGTCCATGTATTAGCTTTTGTTTAGAGACTTTCATTTCTGGAAGGGAATGGGATGTTTGATTTTGAAGAGAAAGAGAAAGCATTGTAGGTGTAGATTTCAGAGGAACACATGGGACAAGTCTCCCTCAGTGACCCCCTAACCAAAACACGAAATTTGACAAAATCAAAAACATTTCCACTATTGATTGTGCAGAAAAGGCATGGATTTGTGCATAAACATTTACCATAATGTAGGAAATTAAGATTTTAATGGTCCAAAACCCCTGTTTTATATGTGTGTCCAAACAATCTTGAAACAAAACCCTCATCTGTCAGAGAGGAAATGTCCCTCTTAAATATTGGGACTTAAGTAAAATAAAGTAAAAAAAGTTAAATATTCTACATGTATTTGTAATTTATCCTACTAGCAATTCTGTTGTAGTTGCGGCTCCCTTTGGTCAGGCAAACCAACATACGCCACCTTTGTGACACATGGCGTCACAAACCCCTTCTTTTTAGCTGATGATGGGTTTCCCCAGAAGCCCCTTAGAAAAAAAAACACAGAACTCCTATTACACACACTTAATACATTAATAGTGTGGAAGTATGTGCACTGAATTTAAATGTTACACATTATGCATTCATGCTTACATGATAAAATACTTACCATCAATATATGGTTTGTGTGTGTGTGTGTGTGTGTGGGGGGGGCTCCTTTAGACAGTAATCTGTATTCTTCTCCTCCTCCCTCTTCAGAGGAGAAAGCGGTGTCTTGCTAGGAGCACTTAATGGTATTGGATGTTTTATATCACATGCACGCACACACGCACACGCACGCACGCACGCACGCACGCACACACACACACACACACACACACACACACACACACACAAAACAGCCTCTGCTATTACCCCTTATATCCCATCATCCATCTATACAACACTCCATCTTACTTACTGTACCGTTTCTAGAGCCTCTAGAGCTTCAAGAGCCTTCACCTTTATACTCTCTCTGTTCTTGTCTTATCCCAAATGTACAAATGTAAACATCCGATGAACACTTTCTTGGATTTTATTGAAATTGGTGGATCCTGCTGCATCTCTTGTGTGTTCTGTGTGACATTGGCTGCTGTCTCATTAACTGGTTTCGCTCTAATGCTCTGTGTGAGTGTTTTTCCCGTGATTCTGTGTGTTTGTTGCTCTGCAGGGAATATGCATTGTATGTCTACACAGCTGTCATACTGGCTCTCACCGTATTTGTTTCGTGTGAGTATGTGTGCATGCATGTGTTTACAGTTTGTGGATGTGTTTGATCTCAATTTAAGCCGATGTGAGGAGTCTCTTCAGCCAACTTAACCCCCTTAAACCTGCTCCCACCACGTCTGGCTGAGAGCTTGTTGTCCTTGGCTGGCATTCAAAGCTTGCTTTGTCAACGATGCAATATTCAGTTATTCCAAGCATTATTGCCGTATGCAGATCAGATGACAATCAAAGAAGGTATCAGAAGACAAGTTGCATGTTGCAATTACATGTAAAAAGTAAACAGAACTAATGGTAATAAATCAAGAAGTTCGGTGTCTAAGCTTGCATCAAGAACTCTGATGTGTTCTGGTGTCAGGTACACTATAGTTGGAGTTTAGTTTGTGTTGTTTGGCCCCTAATCAGAAAAAAGACCTTCTTTTATGGAAAGCCCAAAGAGTCATGATCATCAAAGAGCACTTTTTGGGTAACTCTGGTTGTTGCTTGTTACACCTGCTGTTTTCAGTTATCTTTCAACATCCCATTCTTAAACCCAGGTCATCAAATACAGATGTGTCTTGTCCCTCGGCATCTGATAGCAACACAGATGCGGCTTGGAGGTAGAGCGGGTCGTCCTCAAATTGGAAGGTTCAATCCCCGGCTCCTCCAGTTGACATGTCGACGTATTCTTGGGCAAGATAGTGAACCCCAAATAGCTCCTGAGGCTGCATCATCAGAGTGTGAATGTGTATGAACGGTTACTGAGTAGCAGGTGGCACCATGTACACCAGTACACCACTCCTCAGCCACCAGTGTGTGAATGTGTGTTTGAATGGGTGAACGTGACATGTAGTGTGGAAGTGCTTTTAGTGGTCAAAAACACTAGGAAAGCGCTATGCAAGTCCATTTACCGTTTACCCTGTAGTGTATCAATGCGACGCACAGCTGAAACATGTTGAAAGACAAAGTTAATGTCGTGAAATGGGTGTGGTAAGGTATCAAAATTATTTGGTTAGGTTTAGAAAAAGTCATGTTTTAGGTAAAAGTAAATGTGTTTGTCACAAAGTAATAATGTGAGTGATGTTTGATGATCATGCAAAAATTACTTAATGTTACGTTAAACACTTGACTTTTGGTTTTGCGCAAGCATGATCTGATGATGTTACCTAACACAAATTCTTTGTCTGATTTTAAGATGCTCCTCACAGCGTTCAGCGCTTTCGACCAGCAGTTCACACTTTATTACACAGTATGTGACAAGTGGTCACACTGAGGTGATCCTCTCATTCGCTGAGCCAAACTCTGCCAGCAGTGGCCAGCTGGGACCTTGTTTGTTTCCCAACATTTGTATGCCGCTTTTCACCCTGGATAATTCTGGAAAAGTCCAACCCCTGATAAGAAGACCCAGAGCTTTGTGCGCCCAATTACAAATATCCCACACCACCTCCTGGGCCTGGATCCAGGAAAGGGACCTTGTTCCCCTTAAGGGTGAGCTCTTGTTGTCATGCTTTCCCAAAGGAATAAATTAATCATTCTTTGGATTGCCTCTCGCCTTGGACAAATGTGCCATGGGAAACCCTGCTGAGAGTTAATTCTCCAGACAATACAGCTGCAAGCAAGCACACAAACTTCTTCACTGGGATAATTACAGAAGGGATCTTCAGAAGTGTCACCTCTTCAGTCTGGTCCTTCCTCCTTCCTGTCCTCTGTCTCCTATCTTAAATCATCCCAATTCGCTTCACAGAATACCTCACCTGAGGCTGCATCACACTGACGAGAGAGAGCTGGGAGATACGAGAGTATGTGAAGGAGATAAAGAGCGAATAATTTAGACAGCAACATGGATACAAGCATAAAGTATACTGCAACATGCTCATGTGAGAAAAGAACCCTGAAAGAAAGAGACACAAAAACTGAGACAGTTTGGAGAAGACACTTCGTTAAAACTAACTGAGACAAAGACGGGAAAGGTTTTGAAATGTTTTTTACATTGAGGGAATCATTTCCACACTACTTCTGTTTAACACCATGAAACATTACAGATCAGGGTAAGAAATTTGAACAAAAATGCCCTTAATATTTAAGAGTCACACTTTCACCCTTTTTGTCACATTTAAGCATATTCACATTCATTAGTTAAGGTGTCAGTTAGCAAGATGCCACAGCAATAGTGAACCAAAACATGCCAAAATATAAATATTATTTTGAAATGATGGAAAATAGATAGAATAATTGAGTGCCCGTGTATTATTTCATGATAACATAAAATCTCTTCTGTAAAGGATACAAATTTGAGTAAAATTTTAAGATCAGAGTGGCAAAAATGTACTTAACAATTTTTCATTTTTGTTTTTTTTACCTTACTCAAGATAATAACTCGAGAGTCCTCATTATATTGATATAAAGCAGGCGCTTACACTCCACATATGGTAATCAGTGATGTTTATTCAGAGATTTGTGACATGCATGATAAAATGCTGTTATACCTGATGATTTATCCGCTTGAGGCGATGATTGGCGTGTGGGATCTCCGTGGTACATTGCAGGTAGCAGGTCTGAAGCATCATCAGTACAGACCCCTGCAGGAAACTCCAATGGAGAGATCATAACATCTGTTCCATATGCAGAATATTCTGAACTGTTAGACCTAAAATATTCAGAAGTTAATCCCCCTGTTTTGAACAGCTGCCTATAGCAGTCACATGCAATTTCTAAATGAGCCTCTCCTTATCAATCAACTTTAAGGCATCAAAGTGGTCTGATGACGATCTTCTACTGCTCAACATGGCTGTGCATTGTATGAAAATAGCTTTAGCAGTAGCTCACACAATTTAACAGTTCACATGAACATCTAACCCCACATGTGTGACCATTTGGAGGATCTGAGCATTCATTTATGAGGAGAGCATTTTCTGAATCTCTTTAACTACTTTGAAACTGAAGGCAGAATCATACTTTCCCTCCATTTTTTAACTTTAAGTCTCTCCCTTATGTAAACATTGCATGTTATATAGACAGAAACAACATAATTTAAGACCTGCAAGTTACACTTAGGGTGTTTCATTTCTTCTCCACAACTTCTGCAAGACAATCCAGCTCTCACAGGTGTGTGGTGTTTGCTGATTAGACTTCTCCCCAAGATGTCTGTGCTGGTGCAGATCAATTTGCCTCTGTGCCACAGGCAGCGATATTGTTGCAAATTACATTTTTGGTTGGAACTGCGCAGTGCACTATGTCTAGTTTGCATACCATTCCTTTAAGTATTTTACTATTATGAATAGCATGCATCAATGGGAGTATGTGACGCTGGTTAATTAGCAGTAACACTCAGAAAGGTCAGGAGTTCATGGACCGGATAATGGAGCTCCATTTCTCATGCGTCTAAGTAGTTACTGATGCCTACATCTTTACCACAGCAACCCATGCATGCAGACGTTATTGATGTCTGGACACACAAATCCAGCCTGGTCACTTACAAATAAGAGTACACATAGTTTGTATTAAAGATCTGATTTTAGAAACAAATCTGATTCTACAGTCTAAATAAATCTCCTACAATTTAACACACTTTTCTAAAATTTCCTCTCGTTGTACTTTGAACCACTGGAACAAATCAAATTTGTCCTTAACAGCAGTCATTATGGTTATCTGAGAATAATGTGATTTTTATGGACATCTATGATTCTACCAAGTGGCAGCCTCTTAATTCTCAAAAATGAGGCCAATGTGCAAGTGCCAAAAATGTTTCAATGTCCAGCGTTACAGCAGAAATAAACACAATTACAGCTAAATACAAAAGAACGGTTTTGGTCTCTGTTGTTAATTTAAACATCCAGAACAACTGTTCGGGGGTAAACTTTCTTAAAACTCACCTGTTTACATTCTGTTGAGCCAAAGAAACGCATATTGACAAGCTTACAGGCTGTCTGTGAGTCGCTGCTACCAGCCGCTACCCTGCCGGTGCTTGTTGATGTCATTTGATCTTATGCAACAATTTATTCAATTCAAACAGTGCACCGGTGTCTCTGTGTGTAGAGACGTGTCCAAAGATAAATATATAGGGAGAGTTTTGTAGTTTTAAGTATTTATTTGTGTGGCTGGAGCCTAAATTAATCAAGCTCCATTGGGCTAGCCTACATCAGCTTGAATTCATGAATAAATTATATTACATTTATTTTCTCAGATGCTGTAAATTTACTATTAAAACATTTTAACCTTCAAATTAAGAGGTTTGGTCCCCACTGTAAACACTTCAAAAGATGTTGGAGGGAGGAAAAGACATGAGTGAGAAAACAGAAATGATGAGGTAATAAAATAGGGAAAGTAAAAACGGCAATATGAACAGGAGGATAGGAGAGAAGATTAAAAAATACAACAAGACAGATGAAATGAAGAGGCTTAATAAGTGATTTCATGAGCCAAGTGTAATTCTATATTCTTCATGTCCTGGCTGGGAAACCTTAATACAACATGGATGAATGTACAATGAAACATTTCTAAAAATCAGGCCTCTTTTAGCCCTTTGAACCCAGTCAGTGGTTGACACATTAGCTGCATGTTGCTGGCTCAGTATCTTTCATGTAATCCATTAATCATCATGATCATTATCATCATGGCCACAGGCAGGAATCAATGCACTGATGGCAAAGTGTTTAATGGTACAAAGAGGATAAATGATCGTGAAAGCCAAGGTTTCATTTCATGACATTGTGCCGCTTCCAAGGCAGTTAGTGTCTATTTCCAGAAAGCAAGGCTAAATGTCCAGAGATAAGTCACTATTAATCCCTTAACATGTTTCACCTCGACTCATTTAGGGATGGCTGACTCAGCAACATCCTGCTGCATGGGCCCAGAGTTTTAAATGTACATTATTCTGAGTACCTGTGAGTCGACATGTATACATTTTACATTTTACCTTTTATTCACTATTTTTGGTGGTGAATGAAGTATCTTAAAAAGTATTAGATGGTGTGCAGAGTCAGTTATATAGTTTATGTAAGGATATTGAATAATTAATCAAACACACATTAAAAGTCATCAAGAATAATTAAAAGTGCACTTGGTACACCATGTCTCTGTTATTGTTATGGCTGCACAGTTTATGACAATTAATGCTATTATTTTAATTTGCCACAGATAAACTGTTGTTCATACTGTCCACTACAGACAAAAACATCTCGACACTGATGCAAGACACAAACACCAATATAAGATTCCACTTATTAGAAAGACTGAAGTTGACATGATGCACAACATCATGCATTGCATGATTAATGTTTAATTCAGTTCTTGAAGCATTTTGAAAGTTTTAGCTGGTGAACTTTTTTTGCAAGACACCTGTTGTTCTTTGACTTACAAAAGTCAAACTCTCATCACCTGGTGAAATAATGTCACTGCCATTAGCCAACAGTCTGAACACACCCCACAGAAATGTCAGTTATTCTGTGTTTAAAGCAGTAGTAGTGGTGCTTTTGGTCCCCATAAATTCAGCTTCAGGACCTTGGCTCAGAGGGCTCTGTTTGCTGATGGGTGGGGTTCCTCGTTTAGGAAAGTAGCATCAGCTGTGCCAAGCCTCAAAGCCTCCTTTCCCCCTGAGCCTCAGGTTCATTTCGGTTGTAAGTGTTCAGGGTACAATACTTAGTTTCACTTGTTGTTTGTGTGATTTAAGAGAACTTTTTTTATTGGTATATCCCTTTCTTTATGTGTGTACCAAATTTTACCTTTGGCTGCTGATGTAGGTTTTAGTTGCTTTTACATTCACAGATGTAGTGAGGTGAAATTTCACTTATTTTCACACAAATTTCCTTTGGTTTGCATTGAGTCATGAGAGCATGGCACAAACTGAAACCCTAAAGCTACAAAGAGAAAACGGTCACTCAGCCTTTGAATATGCACATGGAAGAACATCAACATTAAGTCCCTTGCTGCATCTTCAGCTGCCTTTGTGGGCATCATTGCAAAGCATATTTATAACCACAGATTTGGTTTTGAGGCGGAATCCTGGACATAAACAATAATTACCTTTGTTGTATGTATTCAAGTTTCTCATGTACACTAATTTCTGAGGGCGTGGAGAACATGTGCAACATGATAACTCAGAGTAACGTAATGCATGTTGCCTCAAGGATCAAGGATGAAAACCAACAGAAAAATCGAAAGTACAATGCTGAACAACTGCCTGAAGACACTGATCAGGCTTTTTTTTTTATATAGGAGTGTCTGATGACACAAATAAGGATAGAGATCTAAAGTAAACCTGGAAGCTGCTTGACATCCTCCTGTGTCCTAAACATAGATAGATAGATAGATAGATAGATAGATAGATAGATACTTGATTATATGGAGGATCCCACATATGTTTCTAATCTATAATGCTGTCCTCCTGATTGTTCATACTTTAAATTATTAACGTTATTTTTTGTTTATTCTGTACAGCTGACATCATGTCTATTTTATTATTATTTTTTTCTTATTTTTTTCTTTCTCAAGAACCTACTTAAGGGTGTCAAATCAAAACTTATCCTCTGTCCATAGTCCTGTTGAATTGGCAGCACCTGAAAACACAGTTTGAACTTTGAAAAGGAGAACTGGAGGCCTTAAACAGTGCTTGCTAACTACCAGTTTAACTTTTTGATCAGAGTTTTGCATTTTATAAATTGACGTGGAGACAGACGTGTGCCTCAGCTGTGAACCTCATTACCACAGAGTACACAGGGGAGGCAAAGGGAGTTGGTGAACAGACAGAAAAAAGGAGAAGTAAATGGACAGATGGAGGAAACGGGTCAAATAGGCAAATAAGCACATGGAGAGAATGAAATGAGTTTAAATGAGGGCGAGAGGAATGGGCAGCAAGTGGAGGCAAAAAACAAGGAGAATACAAGGGACGTGCATTGATTCATCCATAAAGTTAATTATTAGCTTCAGCACAGAAGCAGGTCTTATTGGCTTTAAGCCTTTCTACGGTGTCTCTCCTGTGAAACAGCTTGGCTAAACTTTGATTAAAATACAGGTTTATGAGGGGAAAGCTTTAAGTATACAGCAACGAGTGATCTGGTTCTCATGGCCAAAATGACGCCTTTTGTATTCTTCAAGATATGCAAATTCGATCATCTGGAATGATGGAATATAAGAGAGCGTGTGTGCGTGCATGAGTCCGTCAAACAATAATCTGCAGCAACTCCACCGTAACAATGAAAAATGGATAATACCATTATGTTCTGTATGGTTCTCCCGCTTACAGAAATGAAATGAAATTTACTCACCCAGACCGTACAATAGCAGGATTTGATGATACAGCAAGTTATTGATTTGAAAGGGAAATAAAGCAGCAGAAATGTATAAAAGAGACAGATTATCCACCTAAACTCTGTGCTGATGTGGACAGTAAACTTTAATGGCTTATTGGAACTCTAATACAAATATTTTCCACCATTTTATGTTATTTCTGGCATATTATGTCTCTTACTGAGAATGAAGAACGTTACACAAGAAGTTGATTGACAGACTACATTAACCACATCTTTGTCACAATAAGTACGTAAATTACATTTGATATTTTGATTAATTACTATTAAGCATTAACAGTGATCACAACTCTGCCCTATAACCCAAAAAGTCCTTCAGATGCTTCCACATACAGTAGCCTCATTAGTTAAAAACTAGAAATATATCTTGTAAGCTGCAACAACAAATGGAGATCAAAAATAAGTCTGCTGTTTCTACAATGTTGCAAACTGGAGATTATTCCTTTTAAAAGCAGAACATTTGTCTGATGGTTAGAGTCTGCGGGAGAGTTTTATTCACCTCTGCTTACAAGATGCTATCACTGCAGAGTCTTATTACTAATCCTACACCACAGTGGGAAAATAATTACCTTGTGAATTGGTGTGTTGTGCATGCTTGTTTGTGTATTTGCTTTTCCATTGTTGAAGTATCCTGTATGCCTATGCAATTGTCTGTGTGTGTGTGTGTGTGTGTTTTCACCCAAAACAGTTAGCACATATTTTAACTGTGTTTGTAGATCTCACACCAGCCTTTCAGGCTGAACTCTAAACTCTTTACCTCACTTTTACAGTTAATAGCCCTTTAACTTGAATTAGATACACACTCATACCCAGTACACAAACATACTGTACATAGGCACACATACACAGATGCACACAGGTTCATTTTCACACAAACACACAAACACACAGAGACAGTCTCATTTTTAAAAAGTTGTGCACATGTTCGCTGTATACAATGATTCAAACACACCTCACATGTAAGACGAGAGCTAGAGAGAGAGAAATCACTATTTGAAAGCTCCCTCCTACAGTGAAGATTACGTATTTGACAGGATTAGTGTCCAGATGTGCGGATCAATTAAAGCAGTTGGCTCTTCCACCAGGACTAAAGGAGATAACCACGAGATAAAGAATGTTTTGATCAACATTCGTTCATTTGCAGTCGTGGAGTTGGGATTAGGCAACAGACTCATGGACAGTTATGTTTAGTAAAAAAGAGGCATATGGTAAGGTGAAAATGTCATGTCCTATCCATACCTTTCTTTTGTGTGTGTGTGTGTGTGTGGTGGCATTATGTGTCTAAGAAGGGAAACACAGGAAATGGGGTGTGAGAGTTAATAATGATCAATTATGAGTTAATAATGGTCAATAATGAATAGAAATGAGAACTGAACTCTGTACTTTTAAGAATATTGACTGAATTGTATCAGTACATCCAAGTACCGATTCACGTTGAAAAAAATCAGTGCCCAATTTTGGTACCTGAGAGCACATCTGGATGAGAGCACAGACATGAGACAGAAGCGCTGGACATTGTTGCACGCCACCTTTCGGCACCCATAAGGCTATTCAAACAGGACACAGCGCAGTTCGCAATCTGCGGCAGTATGTTCATCATCTCGTCTATTTTCTTTTCTTTTTTATTTTCGAAATAGCTGAGTATCACTGCTGTTGGTGATTATGTTTTGATAATTACATACTTATTCCCCAGACAGTGTACAGACACACACATACATATATACACACATCCAGGCAGAAAGACTGACAGCAGACAAAGACAGAAGATTACCTTTATGTGTGATTAGAAAGTAGCAGAGGAGCAGAAAGAGAGAAAGACAATGTCACCCATGCAGCTTGTTCAAAAGTTTAATTTTTGCTTTCACAGAGAGAACGAAGGTACCGTTGGGTACCAGTACTGAATCCTTGGCAATGGCAATTTTTAAAATGTGAGTGAATACAATGAGCTCAAGACAGTTACATAATACACAGCCTCAAGAAAGTTTTGCAAAATTTTGAAAACTGTAAAGGCTTACCCAGCAGGGTAAGCAGATTTACTCAGCAGGGCAGCAAATCACTCTATTGTGTCTGATCTGAATGATGGAGCAGTGTAGAAACTGCACTGAAAATCTCAGTTGGGTACATTGTGCAGCTGTCATTTCAATTCATTTTGGGACACATGTGTCAAGTTTTGTCCTCCATAGTTTTATAACCTGCGTTTGCTTCCTGCTGGTCTGTGTGGCATTTGGTACAGATCAAGGATGGTGAGAAACTGCACAGAGCCCTTAAAGGTACCTGACCAGTTCTGTGTCTAGTTTGCCCACCTCAATGATAGAAACATTTTTCAGTCTAATATAAGGTAACCTGTTTCACCTATGTAATGTTTTAATGTAATGCTTCATGTAATGTAATTACAATTGTAATGTAATTGCAACATTTTGTGTCTGGAGTGTGCTTTGACCAACAAAGATTAGGTCACTTTAAATGTATTAAGCGTATTAATCCTTGAGGTGTAAACAAGACTGTCCCAACTAAAATGAAAAGCTCCAGTCTGAAACTGGCCGAATTGTTGTTTCCAAAAACAGCGTGTTAACACGTTCATGCAGCAATCGAAAACTGTGAAAGTCCATAGTCTCTTGCTGTTGGCAAGCAAGCTCACTGGGGACTGAGGTAGCAGGAAGTGCTAGGAGTGCTTTGCCAGAGGGGCAAGCATGGAATAAATGTGATTATTTTCCCCTTCACCACTTCACTGGACAGCAAGTATGAGGGAGAGCTGTTGCTTTAAGTACTGAGCTGACTAAATGGCAGTTAAGAGTCCTTAAAGAGATCCTCCAGTGTCCTTTGCTTTGGAAGTTTGTTGAGGTCAGATCCCGTTGTTTCCCCTTGGTCAAGTGTTCCTGCTTTCTATATGAGACTTACTTGTGGATTTACAGCTGTTGCCTGATAATAGCAAGCTTTGGCAAGCCCTTGGTTAGAGACTGTAACAGCTCCCGACAGCTGGACTGTGGCTCTCTGATCAGATGATGTTCAGCTTACATAAGGTGAAAACATTTGCACTTTAGTTGGCCAGTGTGTTGCACATTTGCATAGTGTTGAACTCGGCAAACACACACAGGATGCAACTGGGAGATATGGTTGAGTGTTCTTTGCAGTTAAGAGAAGGCACACTTTGAAAGATACATGCAGGATTTGCTGTTGCCAAGGGCAAAACCTCTGCATTTATCAATGCCTGTGACTTTTTTTGTGTTTCTGTGGATGTTTGTTACTTTACCTTTTTACATGCATCTGTGCGTATTCATGCAAGTGTGTGTTTGTGACTTTGCAGTAGTAGTCAAGGTTGGGAGTGAATTATATTCTTTCACGCCCGTACATTCATCACGCCTGCTGTATCTCATCTCCCACACGTTCTCACACACAAATTGTCCCACGTCTCCCATGCTGTGCGGCCTTGGCCTTGGACATGGCATGACACCAGTAGAGTGAATACGTACAAAATTCAGAGCTTTGTGTTAATAAATTAGCTACCGTGCTTTCATCTCCACAGTGAATACACGGTCAACACAATTTCTGCTGCGTGAAATACTGAAAGAACTGTTTTCAAAGCACGCTGATAGAGATAAGGGTGAAATGACAATATCAGAGGAGAAGATCAGAGATGAGGAAAGATGAGAGGAAAGGACAGGGCACAAAGGACACATGAACAGAGAAGAAGAAAAGCGAAGAAGATGAGAAAATGTGGATGAATAGATCAACAGAACTGAGCTGAACCAAGAGAATTTTGTTGTGTTCACTGTGTTGGCTGGTTGATTTTCTGAATACTTTTTCGTGCACTTTATCAGTGGTCATTGTGAGTTAAAGTTCAAAACCTGACTGTGTGTGTTGTCTGTGGGTGTTAAAGTAAGGATAATAAGTTGCATGTTCTCTCAGGGTCCACTAAGGTTTAATCTAGGATATATGTGATTATGAATGTTGCTTTCATCCACTTGACTTTTAGTTTGTGGATTATATTGGCTATTTGAGCAATTCTACAAGTTAGAGGCAGTGATGAAAGAAGCTTTAATGTAATTTACCTAAAAGTTCCCAGAATCTCAGAATAGTGGTGGCTGAGCCGACTACTAGCAGCTAACAGCGCTAGCTCCAGAAACAACGCTAAACAATGGCACTGTTACTGTGCCAGTCTTTGGTACGTGTAGTTAGTTTTAACTCAGCTCAGCTAACCACCAGACCAAATTTCCCTGTCTTCTCTAAACCACTAAGGTTTCAGCAAATATCACAAAAAATGGTTCTTTGCCTTTGCACAAAGCCAGAGGCACAAACTGGGACTGAACTTTAGTAATGAGGTTATTCCTGGACATGTACCCTTTACTGTACTGCTATTGGTTAAATGTGTATTTGTGTTTTTGAGTGGTCTCCCCTATGTGCATCTGTCTTAAACTCTGTGAACGTGTCACTACTTTATTGTCACAGCCTTCATGCCCTGATGCTGCTACATTCACCATCATTCTCAACAACCGTCTGTGTCTGACAGCTCAAACAGGAGCCTTTTCCTCCAAACCCTTTTATAACCAATCTTTCCACTTGATGATTTGGTAAATAGAAAACAAGTCTGTAATCTACAGCACAGGATTATTACAGGGCAAACCACCTATTGGCTGGACGTTTGTTTGTCTTTTTTCTAATGTCTCATCTGACAGATGCAATTTATTGTTCCTGCATGAGCAAAGCCACAATATTCTCTGTTATACCCCACTTTTCCCTCCGTTCATTCTTGCTGGGTGAGTGAAGGGAGTCAGCTCATTCTCATTTCCAGGGCATCAAATGCTAACATTTTGTCACGTCACTCGGTGTGTAATATTGACACCCAAGGCAGCTTCTAACGTCTTTATGAGCTTCACCAGGCTCTCAACTTGCTCCAGTGTAAACCCCTCCACGGTAATACTTGATGTGGTATAAAGGGCAAGACAGTCTGCATATGGCAGGAGAGAGGGGAGGTGGATGGATCAAACAATAAACAGACTTTCCTTCAGTAGATCACAGTTCGTGTCCTGTGTAAAACCAAAAGTTTGTTTTTCAAGGTAACATTGCACAATTTAGTTGCTGTGCACTGTTGCTCACATCAGTGCATAAGAAATGCGGTTAATTTAAGCCAAAACATGATCTTTTTTCTCAACCTAACTAAGTAGTTTGGTTGGTGTGTTTCAGCAACACATTCTTATCCCAAATGATGAAATATCATTGCTTGGTCAGCACCATTAACGTCTACACGAGATGTGCTAGGCTCAAACAGAAGCCTCTTCCTCCACTGTGTCTGTTGCTGACTTTTTAGGGACGGCGTGTCAATATATGACCATTTAATGCATTGTATATTTTTGCTTTAGTTTTTACAGGAAATGCACAGTGTTAGTGTCAGTTAGTGTTTCTGTCTGATGCCGAAATCACTGACCAACCAGCAGTACTTGACGACTTGGGAATGGACACAGTTGTTTTAGCTGCACATCACATAGATACACTAAAAGGTGCCTTGAGCATCACTTTGAGAAACCAAGAGGTGTGACAAAGTGTTTGACAACCTGGTAATCAGACCAGATTTGGATAAAGTTTTCAAGTGTGCTGTTGTTGTGACAAATAGTCACATGGGTTTAAATTGTCTTGATGTATTAAGTCAAAGCTTGGACTTAAAGATGTTTTTCTTCTTCTTGAAGTGGCTTCATCTCCTCTTCTGACTGATGGGGCGTCCAAGGCATTTTAATGGCTTCAGATAAATCCTCCTGGTTCAATAACAAAATGCGAAACAGTCAGTTTGAGTCGGTACATTCCTCAGTTGAATGACTGAAAATCGTATTAGTAACAAGGGTTTAAATGGCAATCCAAGTGCCAGCCACTGAAGTCAAGCTGATTTAAATTTGTCTTATTTCTCTGAAAGCATCTGATTTGATCTGATCTGAGCATTTACCAAGGGGTAGAGAACAATGGGAAAAAAGACGACTATTATAATTTTTGTTGGCCAGTGAAAGACAGCTTTTTGTTTCTTGCCCTTTCACTGTGTCAGTCAGGGCCAAACATGGAATTATAGCTCAAAATGACTTTACTGTAAAGTTCACCCCTACACTGACAAACAGCCTGTTTTTGCTTTCACAGTTCCTTTTTCAGAAAAACATCCTCTCTCATCTTATCATAGGCGGAAAAGTTAGAAAAGGCTTTGGACTGGGATTATGTGACCTTTACCAACTCCGTCTGACTGCCTGTAAGACTACTTCTCTAACCTTCCTTGTATCCGAGGATTTAGGGAGTAAGAGATGATGAAGGCAGAAAAAAAATGGTTTGATGCCCCCCAACTGGCTCTAAGCCTAAATCTCCAGCAGCTCTACCCTCAGCTGGTATTAAAAGTTGCTAATGTCCCATGTACAGGGTTGAATTTAACAACGATATACATGACGGATGGAGAAATCCTTTTTAAAATCTTCTATATAATGTTCAGCGAGGGGTCTGTGATTATTTAACGTTTTCTAAGCCTACCCTACTTAGCCTCTTTTTACTGACTCTGCATGATGTGTGCTCTGGACACACAAACACACTTATCATATGAGCCCCTGCTGACAGATGTCTCTATGCAAATGTATCTTCACAAACACAATAAAATGACAAACACACATTCGGTTCTCATCAAGTTATATCTTGATCTGGGATGTCAACAAATGTTTAACTCAGACTGCATGCACATACATTCAGATCACAGCAGGCGATTTTGCTGCGTACTTCATGCATAATGCTTTCCGCATTATGCAATTTATGCACACACTGAAAAACATGCAAACATAGATCTTATCAGTCAATTTTGGTGCTCACTTTATGCATGGAAGAAAAACATACATTCATTTTCACAGCTGACAGAATCAGTCTCCCTCTCATACATCACACGGGAATTCAGCCTGTCTGTTTCTTTGAAGCACACATCGGTAACACACAACCCATTTATTAAAGATATATTCCACCTCCAACATGTCATACTGAACACACACATGTTCAACACGTATCTGCTTCTGGCAGCTATTGTGTGCTCTGTTAGCTCTGGTCTCTATGGATTAACATGTTGTTAGCATTAGCCACTGAAAGCATCGAGCTGCACACCACAGAGGAGACACTTGTGCCTGTATCACTTGTCTTGTGTGTTTGCACATGTACAAACACTATGTGCAGTCAGAATCCGTAATTTGGCCCTGTATTGTGTGAGTCAGTTAAATAATGTTCTACTTATTAGATAGATTAAATAATGTTCTACAGATTACAGATTATCGCCCTAAGGCAACTTTATTCTGAAAAGCTCTTGGCCTCTGGCAGACTTTTTTCACAGTCACAATAAAGTTAAATAACCCTGACTTTAGCCCGAGGCTAGCTTGTTTTTCTCCTTGGGAGTGAAATTAGCTTTCGCTTTGCAGGGTTAATGTTACAGCTGTATCAGTTAACCCTGATCTAACTGATCCACTGTGAGCGTGACTGAGATATTAATGTATAAGTCTACTACACACACAGAAGAATAGGTCATATATCCTTTGAGTATTATGTTATGTTGCTCCAATTATTGGCATCCACAACATTTTTTTTAATTTGATGAATCACATGTCTTATTACAAGCCTAGCATAATTGTTATATTATGCTGTTATGTCTCACACAAATTAAATAAAAGAACTTATGTTCACAGACAACAATCCATTGTGGTTGGCAGGTACCAAAGGGAACAGCATATATGTGAATTGCTTTGGTTTCTATTGTCTTTTTACAGACAGGTTGAGACAATGCTAGAGACTGAGGGGCATTGCTGGATAAGGCAATAGAGCAGTTAAAGCTAGAGTTAAATTAAATCTGCATATCAAACCTTGGCAGTGGTAAACCAAACTGCTGTTTATTAATCCCCTGCAATAAATAAATTTGATTTCCCACCCAGCCACTAAAACATGTTAAAAATGTATTACAATTTATAAGAATAAACATACTACTGCCTCTATCCTGATTTTAACACTGCTGAAAATACAAATACACTTTTTTGCTAAGGGTTAGATGAGAGGATTAATGTCTTTCTCACCAGATAAATGCATTAAATATGGACCCAGAACCAGGAGATTACCATCCAAAAGTTACATTATGTCTGATAATACATATTAACACAAGTCCAAAATATCATTACCAAAGATAAACCAGCCTATTCATAGAAAAACAACCTATTTTATTTACAGCACATAACATTTATGACAGGCTTACTGTTACCTATGAATCCTCTTGCAATCACGTGAGCTAGCTAACCTATGCTTAGTCACTGTGCAGCCCATATGTATGTTTACCATTAAAACATGATGTATTAATATAAATTTGTCAATAATTATTGTTTTTATATCTTAGTACTGTATGCAACAGAAAAAAAGGTTTATTTATATATTGTACTTTGGGCTGCCCTACATGTTATTGTGGGCTCAGTATTATGCAGTGAAATTTTAAATAATAAATGAAGGGGCCCCTGCACCGTCTCTCTTTCATAAATAGTCCTTGCCAGGAAAAAAACAAAAACCAAAAAATGTAAGAGCCCTGGAATAATTAAACAATGTACAGCATGTTTAACTTGTATAGTAAGCATTTAAAGGTGTTGGTTAGATCATTTTTGAACTTTGGAGAAACCCAGAGCTGTGTTTATGCAGTGCTTAGCTAACTTCGGTTGTACCTTTGTTGACGGACAGCCATGAGGGGCTGTATTTATCTTCTCAACTTGAAAGTACATACACATACCTCCCAAAATTAACTATTTCTTAAACATTCTGCCATATGTGATTAAAAGTCAAATTGGAGATAGAAACGTGTATTTTTAATAAACATTTCATCAAAGTTTGATGAATGAACTTCAGTCCACAAATAATGAAACGGCATAACAACTTTTGAATCTGAAGATATATTTGACTGCATATTTTATCTTTAAGAGTAAATAAAGAGAGCAATAGAAAACTTAAAGTTCAAAACTAACTGAAGTTTCCACCTTTACATACAGTAAGTGTCTTTAATTAATGCACTTGGTGGAACTGAAGTGTCCAGTATTTTGCTGCTGCTTATGTGGATTTCATGCTAAGCTAACGGCCTCAGGTTAAAGTGATCAAAGGGCTTTCTGCTTGTCTGGTTGTGTGGGAGGTAATGTGGTGGCGCAATATATCAGCACTGAGACATTACTGACCTCACCAGTGCGAAACCCTCTGCTACTGAATTAGTCCGATTTTTATTATCTGAGGTTGGTCTGCCTGCGTCGTCTGAGAAATCGTTGCCAGTGGCCTTTGCTCCTTCAAATATTTGTTTTTCGATATTAGATTCCTCCTGGGTAAAGGTTTCATCAACTGGCGGTCATTTTCATTGTTTTGAAGAAGTGGTCGCAGTGGAATAATTCACCTGTGCTTTCACCTGCGTGTATTAAAGTTTAATTAACTTAAAAGTTTTGTTGAGGGCCGTTCCTTTCTTACTTACTGTGGAGATTGTCATTCTCTAAATTATCCTTAATCTTGTTAAGTCTGGCTTCCAGAGTACATCTTACATTACACCTTTAGTGAAATTATACAACTTTATCTTTGAGTGCAATTCCACTTGATTACAGACAAACACAAGACAGACTATATATTTTTTTAACTGATGATGATATATGGCATTAATTGTAGGCTATAGACCTAGTGATGCACCCCATTTCTCAAACTTTTTGTTAAAATGGCAAAACTACTCTGAAAAAATCTAAAGCTGTTTTGCAGCACAGCACAGTCTCAATCAAAACTCACCAAATACTAATGCCTGGTCAGGGGCTCTATGGGTCATGACACTCTAGGTACCTCTCCACCGTCAGTTTTGGTGAGTTAGGGATGGCGTGTTAGTTTCATTTGACTCTTTTCAAATTAAACATCCATTAAAGGTATTCTTCATTGCCAGGTTTAAACAACAAACACACTTGCTTGGGTTAAGAAACAATGAAATGTTGCATGATAGAAATAACTCATTGTTGACTTTTGGTCTCACGTGGGACACAAACAGAAGTCTCCTAGGTGAAAGTCCTGTGTTTGAGAGTGTGTGTTAGTGAGTTTGTCTCATATAGACGCTAAAGGGTGCCTCTGTTTATTGGTTGCAGACGTTGATATTTGACGAGTTGGGAGTGAGTATTGGTGAAAAACTGTTCAGGTGACCTGTCAATGCCCGATGAAAGATGTTTGAGAATGATCCTTAACCCTCACCCCTAAAAGACGTCAGCGCAACACTTCTTTTAAGCCATGCCATTGGTGCGACTCTTGGGATTAACAGTATTGATTGATCACTTTGTTCTAGACTGAAATATCTCAAAGACTATTGGATACACCTTGAGCTTTTACCACAGACATCTGTGGTCCCCAGAGGACAAATCCAATTGACTTCCCTTAACTTTTCATGAAACCTTTCACTTATTCACGAAAGTTGACATCTGAACATCCATTAGATGGGTTGGCATACAATTGGGTACAAATTTCAGTGGCTCAAAGAGGATGAATTGTAAACGCTTAAGTAAATCGTCTCGCTTTTCCCTTTGCATCCCCATGAAGTTGACATTTTTGACCCCAAGTGAAATTGGCCTGAATTATTATCTCATTACAGCCTTGCTCTTGTGCCTGAGTACAGCTTCATAGAGCTGCTAGACTCTTAGTCATGGCAGTTGGCCACTGTACTTGTGATTGGGCAGCGTTGTTCACAATAAAGATTATAAGCTTCAGCTGCAGTTGCAGTCACATTTTCAATCTCAGGATAAAGATGACCAAGTAAATAAAACATGAAGCACATTTCACCTTTGACAAATGAGGGACAAATGATCAAAGTCAAAAGTTAACTCAGAGGAAATTTGAATTGCTACTTTTACCATTTTGTCATGTTGGTGATGTCTCCACCACAATGAAAATGAATCATGCAGCATTGCCTGGAATAAATGACAATTCTTATTCACAACATGCTGTGAGAAAACACTGGCTGCAGACACATCTACATTAAAACCTCTGGAGCATCGACTCTCGTGTCAGTATTATGGCCATTTGCACGACAATATGTGCGTGCAAAAGTTATATTATGCATATGTATACATGTCAAGTGTTGCACATGTGGGAGAATAAATGAATGTTTGTCACAGTGTGAGGGAGAGAAAGTCTGTGTGTGTCTGTGTGTGTAGCTGTCCACTTGAACCTAATCACTATCATTGTCTCTTGTCAGGATGGTTCTCCACACACGCAGACACACACAGTTTGACACCACGTTAACACCGATGTCATGCAATCTGTAGCCTTGTGTGTGTGTGTGTGTGTGTGTGTGTGTGTGTGTGTGTGTGTGTGTGTGTGTGTGTGTGCGCAGCTCCTCTGCTTAGAGACTGTGAAGAGCCAAAGTTAGTCAGCTCAATAGCTCTAGCCTGTGGCATGTCTGTGTATCTGTGTATGTACATGTGCAATGTGTGCGTGTGTGTGTAGTCAAAATGACGTGGAGTATGTGTATTTTCCATTGATGTTATGCTAAAGCCGATGTGTGCTCTGGACACACACTACACACATGCCCCTACTCCAACACTGCGGATGTAGCTCAGTAAATATGGGCTGTGGCCTTGTGCTGACATCCTGTGCGTGCGTCTGGTGTGTGTGTGTGTGTGTATGTTTGTGTGTGTGTGTGTGTGTGTGTGTGTGTGTGTAGGGCAGTGACTCAGGGAATTAGTGTATGATTTCCCACGGTAAATCCTTTGTCTCGTCCGTCTGACAGATACAGATTTTAATCTCCTCCCCTTCATCCCGCTTCTTCGTCCTTGTTTCTCTTTCATCATACTTCCATTCAATTTCAGTTCATTTAATATATGCTTCCAGGAAATAACAACACAAAAGCACTTAGTTTGAAAACAATAAAAATCATAGACGGTGATTAAAGTGACGATAGCAACAATCAACGACAAGCTTTGTAGAAAATTTAAACTTTCTTGTCAGTATGGTACGCTTTCTTCTCCACTCAAATACATTGTAATTAAAGCGACACGTTGCCATTACTAACAGACTAAATTGTTGTCTTTGTTTTCTCTTTTTGTCTTTTCATTTTCACCTCATTCCTCAATCTCTTTCTCTTTTTGTGGTGTGTATTCACCTGAAAATATAAACTATTATGCCTTTGTTACCTTAAAATGAGCTGTTTATTCACTTAGAGAGCGTGTCCTCTGCTACAATGATCCCTCTGTTGCAACCTCGTTTCAACAGTAGCTCAGAGTGGACAAACTTAACATTTGCTCTACATAAGGATGTTGTTGATAAGGATATTAAAATTTTCGCATTAGTAGTTAACCATAGTTAGTAGCCCCTTGTGATGAGCAGTGTTTGAAAAACAGATTTTTTTTATTACTGATCTAAAACACCAGGTCTACTTCACCTCTTGATGAAACTGTCAGCTCATAAACATGTTACTGAAATGATACATATGAAATGAACAAAAGTAATGTATCTGAGGTTTGCAGAAACTCATAATTCCAATATTTTCTTCCTGGCAACTGGGCAGAAATTCAAACATTTTCTGCAAAAATCATAGTGTCTGCAACAGTTGTCAGGGCTGCAGTCTATTCTGCTTGTGAACAACAGATACCTCGTGTGTTTGAGGGTCAGGATCCATTTAAAGTGTAATGCCAAGCCACAGTGTTCACTTCAGTCTGGCAAAGTTCAGCAGGCATTTTCTTTAGAAACAATTATATAGAAGCTGGAACAATAAAAGGTTGACAGCTCACTTAGACATCAGTGCAAAACCTTTCTAAGCCTCATGAATGCACCACTCACTGTGCTGTCATCTGTCTTTGCTCTTGAATTTCACATATGCAAATATGCACAGTTGTGGAGTCATTTTTTCCCTGTAGTTTCGTGACTTCTTTGAAAGTTGGTCCTTTCGGTTAATTTGAATGGGTGCTTTCTGGCAAAGATCTGAGTCTGACTTTGCAGTTATTAAAGCAGTTGAAATATCACTTCCAAACTGTCAACTTTTCAGTACCCTCAAACCCACTCAGGCTCCTTCCTCAAAATTTCTGACAGTTTCAAACGGCCTCTTCCTGAGTTGAGTCAAGGTGGTAATGAAACAATAATGATGAGCGGTTTTACCACATCTCATTAATCTGCGGGTGACTGGAAGAACAAACAGATGGTTTTTATGAGGCTGGTTATTTCCCAGAGGTCTTAAACATATTGACTGTAGCAGGATATGACATACCCTTTATCACACTTTTAACGTGTATTTTTGTGTGGCATCTACAGTGAAGAAAAACATAAATATTTCCACCTACACAGCAGTCAGTCATTAATACTGAAGATGCTACAGGCATGAAGATAATGCCTTCAATGAAGAGTTTCTGGTTGTTGGATTGAGGATACATAAGTTTTCTCTTGTGTGAAATGATACTTCTGGGATGTCAGATTTGACATGGTGAAAATGGTGCCTATCCAGTTGTATATTTAACTTGCATGGTAGCTGGATTCTTGCAATATCACCAGGTCAAGCAAGAACTGTGGGGTCATGAGATCACACAAAAGTCCAACTTGTCCGGCTTGAAGTAATGCATTTGTGTCTGAACCACTAATGGTTTTGACTGATCAATGTCCTGTGAGGAGCCACTGGCAGCTGTGGGCGTGGTTTAGGATTGTTTGATGGACAAGAGTCTGACTACATGTATGTAAAATTAAGCTGTGCAACTGTTTTAGCTCGATTAGGCCATTTAACTGGACTGCTGTCCTTGTCTCAGTACACAAGCAGCGGGGGAGAATGGATTTTTTCACTAGAGTATGTCCAACTCCACCACAGATGGCGGGGATGTGCCGCCTTTCAGCTAGTTGCTATTGGAGCTTCTCTCAGTTGACCTATTATACCACTTACCGCATAAGCTGGCAAGTGGAAAACAAGTTGCATGTGCAACGGTGAAAACGAGGATAACTCTTCAGCGCTCTGAATTTTGTATGTACTCCAAGCTTTACTTGGTACCTTTGTCTTGTTTTGTTTTCTTTCCTTTTCCTTCTTTTATTTTTCCCGGCTTTTTTGTACGAATTTATGCTGTCAACTTGTGGTTCAAAGCCGAGGGCAGGGACTATGGAGCATGCGCAGAATGCCTAGGCCAGTTCAGTTCAGTTCTTAGTACGAATATTGTCTTTTTTATAATAAGAGCAAAAATTAAAAAAGTATTTTCGTGAAGTGCCTGCCCTTTTCCAAACAGTTTCCAATGACAGCTCCTCAGATGGTTCTGTGTAACAAACCATGTGGCAGGTGGGGTTAATAGTGCATGCAGTATCTTCTGGTAAAGGAGTAAACCTAGGAGGTTGCTCATCTCTGTAATCATCGATAAAGCTGGCAGTGATGCTTGTTTGAGCTGTAGGCGAATATCACCAGCTGTACTGAGAGCACCTTCAAGGGCATTTTGTGCCCTTGAAGAAGACAAAATGGTTTCCTTTAGTCAAAATGTCCCTGATTACCTTCATTATTTCTACAGCATAGCTGTGCTCTGTATTGTTTGAACATACATTCGACCATTGAGATTGCTTTAAAATCGCTGGATTTATGTGCTTCCAGCCCTCTACCAAGACGCTCTGCAAACTGGGATTTTGCCCGTTTCATTGCTCTGCTGTCTTGTTACAACAGCTCTGGCTGTTCTCAAATCAGCCTCGTCCCTTTGGTTTTCCCCCTGCATGCCAGCTCTGATGTCGCTCCAGTGGAGGATCTTCCAGAGAGGCCAGATTGTCCCAGAGGCTGCCCTAGGCACAGTGACGACAACTGGGCAACTCTGCCAGCCAACAGGCCCCCCTCCTGGGAGCCAAGATGCAAGCGTGCACACAGACTCTCTGGGAGGGCGAAAACTGACACTGCTGGGCCTGATAACATGCAGCTCACACAAAGAGCTCCGGCTGACATTCCCCTCACGGCAGTGTGACATGTTGAAGTGTCTTTCTCTCTCTGTGTTCAGTGCGAGCCAGGAAGCACAGTATGATAATTAGATTACACTCATTCATGGGTACAGTGAACCACTGAAGGAGGGTCAGTGAATGATCAGTGAAACAAAGTAGGAACAACTGTCTCCTGACATATTCATGGCAATTTTACAATATCCTGATTATAAATGTTTGCATTGCAGGGCTTTTATACTTAATTGCATAATATGCATTTTATTTTGTCAACTACCATCATCATTATGGCCTAGCTTAGTTTAAAGCTGAAAAAGCAAAAAGCTGCACTAATCATTATCTTCATTATAGATATGGGTCAACACAAGCAGCGTTAATGTTTGTAGTGACGAACTGACAGAGAATTATCAGCTGACTTTGCAGTTTCCCTCTGCTCTACAGAACATTTTACCGTCTCAAAGCAGTTATTTTGGTTTCACAGCCAAAATCTAAATGGTATTAGTTCAGTCTCACCACTCTCGTCAGCTGTATTCAGTGAGAAAAAAAACCTCTGACAAACCCACTGCCCCCCCTTCCCAAACTGGGCTTATGACAAACAAGATCTCAATAGATAGTTCCATTTAACTGCATAGGTGGAATTAGGTTCCTTGAAGCAGCTTCCCCCAGGACCCCAATACATTAGTACTTTTAAAAAGCACTAATTAAAACAGGAACAGAGGACTATGATAGGGAGCCATTAGGAACAAATTGATTGACAAAGTCATTAAAATTGGAACGACAGAGTAAAGCCCCTGTGAGATACTACAAAGTATACCTCCGGGGTCTTCAGGTACTCGGTATTGCTTTAACCCTTTAAAACCTAACAAATTTGGCTTGATTTCTATCAAAAACACGGGAAGAAGGGAATGAGCAATGAAAAAAGAAATGACCCAAAAATAAGCATAGTAAAAAGGAAAGTATGAGAAAATTACTTTAAAATTATTTAAAAAAACGAAGTAATTCTGCAACATAAAATTAAATATGTAATTATGAGAATTAGAAAAATCAAAAAAAATTCTAAATCTATTAATTTCTTGTAGTTCATGGAAAATTTCATGCCGAGTTGCTCTCTTCCCCGTACTTTTGAAAGAAATCGCACTAATTTGCTCAGACTTCAGAGGTTCAAATTCTTGCACAAGGCGCCTGAAAGCAGCACGGAAATGTGTGGTCACTCAAGGTTTCACACAGTTAACCGAATTTTTACATTAGCTTCTAAGCAAGGTTTTTCAGCCTTCCTGGTTTCTGTAAATTTAGCTCACAAGGTCAAGTTATCATGGGAATATTAGCATTGCATCCTGTGGTATTATTACGCAGGTTGTCAATTTCTTATATAGAACTGATATTCTGCAGATTTTATCCTACTAATTAAATGTTACTATGACTCTTGGGAATCTCCCATGACCCTGTCTGCTTATCAAGTGACCTTACAGGGGGTGTTGACCCCAGGGTTGAAACACCTCTACAGTAAGTAAAACATCATGTTGATAGTTAGCTGATGGTTGCAAAAATAACCTAACGAAGAACAATCGATGGCAACATTTGTATTCGTGTTGCATTGAGATGATTAAGTTTGGAGGAGAAAATTCTCCTTTATGTCATTGAAACTCGTTTGCACACATCAGGTATTAAACACGACTAAAACCCCAGCCAAGGAGGCAGGATTTACAGTTCAAACCATTTTTCAAAGCAATACTGCATTATTAATTATGCATTGATATTAATTTTGACTTTTGGAAAAAAAAGGCTGCCGAGGAGAACAGTTTAACAGAGAAACAAGGGCGAGAAACACACACACTGTGACGGTGCTTTAGAGGACAAATCTAGTCACCTTGAGAAACTCCTCGGGGCAGCGAGCCCTTCATGTTTGTCACATGTTAAACCTGCTGTGCCGCAGCTTTTCCATCCTGTCGTGCACATCCAGGATTCCCGCGTAGTGTGAAAGAGGTGTGCATAACATGTCCTGAAAAGCGTGTTCGTGTTCAAAGAGTGTCCGAGCCTACAAACATGCTCTGAAACCTGTGAAGGGTAACTGACCTGTGTCACCGTACTCAGCATGTGTGTGAGCTCATGTTTCACACACCAGGACCACTGCTGACCTCTTCATGTGTGTACGTGTCTGTGTGAACTGTCAACACTTGGAAATTAGATCTTACTTACTGAGCGTCTCTGGTGGCATGTCGGGGATCTTTAAATGACCCGACCACACGTACCTTTTACAAGTTTGCAGCAGTAAAACACATAATTAGCTATGAGTGAGGAGAAAAAATGTCATAGTTCTGTTAGGAAATCTTTGTATGTGTGTCCCATATGAAAAAAAATGTCTCCTCATTTTATTGGTCTCGCCTCCACTGCAGCTGTTGACTTTGTTATCAGCTGGAAGCAAATTGAGCTTCAACTGTTCTGGCGATATGAGAAAATTGAAATTGAAACTTCACATTGCAGACAGCTGATCTCGCTGTGGGATCCAGCCTTTTCATATCTGGCATAACATGAAAACAATATCTTGGGTGTTGTTGTTTGTGTCTTGTGATTAATTACTCCATATTTAACAGAAACACACACATTTCAAACTATTCCCTGTGGCTCTGGTTTGACAAAAGCTTTAATGATTTGTGTAAAAGCTGCAGGTGCAGCTTGTGATTGCGTATCATCCAAGTTCAGCCAGAACATCCGATCTGTAACTTGGAACTTTTTCTTTTTTTGGCTGTTGTGTTGGAAACGTTTCACAGTCCCGAGGTGACAGCAATGTCACTGACTCGGCACTCACCTCATCTTCAACTCTAAGTATTTGCTGTATTTTTTTCTTGTTATTATTTTTAAAGCTTATTTATCATATTTTTTTTGGCATTTCTTGAACCTGATCTTCGGAGGGTCACAGAAATATTTTCTGAGTGCTGCAGCTCTGACCCTTCACCTCCTTACTTCTGATGGCTTGTAAGAACAGTGAAAGTTAAAGTTGGATTTTTTTGGACTTTGGATATAAAAGAGGTGCATATAAAGGCATAGAAATAAAAAAGTGCCAGGACAGAGTAGCAACACCCCAAACCCTCAGAGGTTTGGGCTAAGCTCCAAAAATCCTTAAATCCTAGAAAAGCCCCAGCATACACCTGACCTATGCAGGACTTCTGTTCATATAGGCAAAGATGAATGAGGACAGCAAAGGTCAAAAAACAGGCAATTATTTTATTAAATATACCAATAAATATAATTCTAATGTTCAAGTTTGTAAATGTTTGTTGTTATTAATAATTGTTAAGAAATATCTTATTTTTGTCCAAATCTGTTTACACTCTTTGACCTGACATCAGTTAAACATATTATTTATGTGTTCAAAATTGTTTGAAAACACAGATTTTAACCAGCAGCGACAGGAGGGGGAAAAGGGATGGAAAGAAGAGGAGCAATAAGGGGGATGAGGGACGTAGACAGTATCTACTCTAGTGTGTCTGACGCTGAGTCATCAGACAGATAAAAGGACGTAGACTGGGACAATGCTGAAGAATGGAAACATACAAGGTCAGACCAGTAAACACCAACAGCAGACACTTGACATGACCTCTCATTTGTCAAGGACATGAACTGACTGACCTAACTGCGATTACTTGCTTGCAGTCTATTTCTGCAGCTGTGTTTGAGTTTATTCTCCTGCTGTAGTACAACTACTATATGTGCTACTTAATGTCCAGACAGTTTTTTTCCTCAGGTTTGTACTTTCATAAAAGTGAGCCATCTAAACTGATTGCTGAAATAAATTACAAAGTTAACTGCATTATATTGAGATTTTTAACAATCTTTTTTCTGTCCTTTCCAGATTGGCTTGGAATCATATAATTGGTGAATTTATATTAAAATAACAGAAACAAGTGTACATTATGACAAAATTGTGTAAAAAAGATAAAGATAAAAGGAGATTTTAAAAGTGCCTTAACACAAGTGTGCTGTGGATAAGCTTTTACTTTAGTTTTGCACTGAAGGACACCAGCAGGACACAACAGATGCACACTGCTGTCTCTTGAAGGTTTGCCAGCAAAACAAACGTCTTCCATTGGGATAAAAAAAAGAAATAAAAACGCTCACTTGTAAAAATTAACATTTACTTTAGTTTTTAATCCCGCTGGACAGTTCTGATGAAGGTCACTGAAAGTTCAAGATCATCATGTAAAAGTTTTGACTGAGTTCATTCCACTATTGTAAGAGATGTAGACATAGTTTGGGTTTATTTGGGTTTTTTGGGGTACTTTTTTTCTTCTTTTTTTCACATTAAGCAATTACTGCAGCCTTAATATTGCTTCCAAGGTTTCTTTCTTCCTCCGTTTCCTTGCTTTACTTCCTCTCGTTCTCATTAATGGTTTCTGCTCTGTGAATATATTTAGTTTGTTCGTTTAATAGAGCGGTTTGAACCTTTAACTCTGCTGTATAATTCCAGATATCATATTAAAGACATTTGAAACCCTAGAAGTTTATATGAAATAAATGTAGGGGATAAAGTAATATAATCATAATTACAGTTTTGTTTTATTTTTAGATCTTATACCACAGTTGGGTAACCAGTAAATGACCTCTACCTTAATGTTTCTACATATATTTATAGCATGGCCATGTGACAAGATAAATTTACCTGAATTGATTATTGTTTTGCATTAAGGGGAAGGAAGATGAAGCTCAGGTTCACTTAAGAGATCGATACAGTATCATTTAATGCATTCCCTTACAAACTCAAGTTTATACACTGACGCAGCTCTAAGGTAAGCAATAACTTTAAAGGCTCTTCCAGTTTAACCCAGTAAACTAAGGTGACATGTCCAAATCATTATGCAAACTGGACTGTACGTGCATGGGCAGATTATGAGACATCGGGCCCCTGGGCACAGATATGCAAAAGGCCCCTCCACCTCTCCTACATACAGTGTAAGAGCACACCCTAACTATGTGGGTTTGCTTCTTTTTTGTTGTTATTTTGTATCTTTTTGTATTCAATATGCATCTTTATTTTATAATTTTTTTTTCCACACTCATGCACTTGCTTGGCTTGACTTGGTTTGACTCGGCACGTCAGCCCAGCGCAGCAGGGATTCACATCTCTATTACAACAGGGCTACCCTCTTTAATGATGATGATGATGATGGCTCTTCTTTAGTAATTTAACATGACTCCTGTAAAGCTGAAAGCAAACATGAAACAGTAGACTAAAGCACGTATCTAAAGTCTATCTAAAACAAACAGGACGCAGATCAAAAAACGAAACCACTGAGATTCAGTTAGAAGGTACGAAAGTACTGAAAGATGAAAGCACAGAGACTTTTAAAAATGTTTTTCACTCTGGTCCTCTGCACAGACAGATGTGACTTGAGTCTCGCTACATACACACTTATTTGACAGGAAGAAGGGGGCTGTGGGGGTTGGCTGTGGTCAGCGAGATGTCTCCGCTTCCAGCTTGGAGGTGGTCTGGTGTGCTCTTGGCCCTACTCCAGAGATGGTCCATTTCTGGCGCGGCTTGGTGCCAAACCAAGTGCTTTCTTGGTAAAATAGATGGAAAAACGAATGCACCACTTCAGGTTTTGTCCTTGAGCAAGAGATTCAACTCTTTACTCCAGTAAAGTTGCTTATAGTAAGACTGAGCAGCCTTCAAGGAAGAATGTGAGAAAGTCTGAATCTTGGGCACGTTGGAGCTGAAAAGGGCATTATGCTCAGTTCTAATCTGCCTGGATAAAATGAAAAAGGCTAAAGAAAAACTGACATTTTTAAAGTTAGCAAGAGGTAACTTGAAGGACAGAGGTTCACCTTGGTACAAATAGCAGCTGTTAATGGTGCAGTCAGGATGGAAAGCGAGGGAGCGAATGGGCAACTTCTCCTCGAGCCTCTGCACAACAAGAAACTTGATTCTGGTTCATCACTGAAAATGGCCACCTGTTAAAAGACGCTGACATTTCTCTTGTCACTGTTTATTTCTCTTAACCCTGCTTTGATATCATTGAAAAACATTGAAAACAGACATTAAGCAACACGGCAAAAAACATCCTAAAAATAATCAGAAATTGGTAGATTTAGAAAATTATTTTTAAATAAGCTCAGAGACCTATATTTAAAATAATCAGAATTATGTAATTATTGTCATTTTTAAGCAGTTCAAATCTTTTTTTTATTTCTATTATACCATTTTTTGTTTGTTAATTTGTTTTGCAATTTCCAGGTAATTTTCTATTTCGTACTCATTTCTTCTTCCCATTGCATTCTTCTCGTGTTTTTGAAAGAGATCAAGCCAATTTTCACACTTTTCAAAGGATTCTGATTTTCTATGTCCTGGGCCTGAGAGTGTCCTCAGCTAGAGACAGAGACTCACAGAGATAAATACACAAGTAAACATGGATAAACAAAGAGTACAGGCACCTTTGTAAATAAAACACATGAAGATAAAGCAATAAAAAGAAAGAAGTAGAAAAAGAAAGATTGATCCTTTTTTTCATAACAGTAGAAATGCCTCAGGCTATGGACTGTTTCTCTATTAAACAGCTTTCTCTGCTTTTTCATGATCTTTTTTCCTTTACCCACAAAACTCAAACAAACATCCCTCATCTTACTCCTCCTCTCCTTATACGTGAGGCCTGTTATAGCCGCAGTGCTCATATATACTCCCATACTTTTTATGCTCTAGTGGCCGCCATAAAAAAACTCCCCCATCCTGTATATCTTTCCTGCAACTATCTTCCTCCAATTCTGCAGCAGTCTCTGCAGCCTTTTTCTCAGCGAAATGGTGAAGACACGGCTGAATGGGATCCTTTAACGCCCATTGATTATAGCACTTCCCCTCAGACCTTCAGTTGCATCTTCCGCAGGCTGAAAAGGAAACAAAATTGAAGCTTTCCAGGCAATTTTTCTCATTTTGTGTCTTTAAAGGAATACCTAATGCACAAAATAACTGTTTGTATATCAGAATTACTCACTACATGTTACCTTGAATTCATGTAGAAAACTTTGTTTTTCTGCTGTATCAATGTGAACGAAGCATCCAGAAAAGGTGAATATTATTCATGAATTGAAGTAAACAGCACATTTAACAGCAGCAAAAACTACATCAAAACATCAATTTACAAGCTCTCACACAACTTAGGCATAATTCAAGTCTCATTTATCTGACTGTATGCTCAGTGCTTCCCAAACACGTGCATTTTTGGCTAAAATGTTACAATCTAAAACATGTCTCATGCACAGCCTTGTAGCGTGTGCATACTCAGGCACACTTAGGGTGCTTTACTCGTAGGTGAAAGTGTTTTGTATTGAAGCGTATCAGCAAATATGCATGTGTTTGGGAAGTACTGAGGTAGAGCAGCTTGGTGTCTAATCAGATGGTCAGAGGTTTGATCCTCAGCTCCTCCGGTTAACACGTCAATGTATCTTTGGGCAAGATACTGAACCCCAACTTGCCCCCGATGCTGTGCCATTGGAGTGTGAGTGTGTGTGAATGGCTACTAAGTAACAGGTGGCACTTTGTACGGTAGCCACGGCTACCAGTGTGTGAATGTGTGTTTGAATGGGTGAATGTGACATGTAGTGTGAAAGCGCTTTGAGTGGTGAAAAGACTGGAAAAGCAAGTGCAGTCCATTTACCATAAATGAGACTTTTATCAGCCTGCATGAGTTGAGTGCAAGTTTGTAAACAAATGTTTTGATAAAGTTTTGCTGTTGTTAAACACATTCCACAATGACTTCAGTTCATACACATTGTTCACTGTGGAGGCACGCAAGGAAAAAAAAATTATGAATTCATGGTAACACCATGTGAGTAACTGATGTATAGTCATTTCAATCAGGAAAGACTTGTTCTGAATGAAAAGATTATGTATTTATATGCACATATAAGTAGGATGGCGATTAGTCCCAAACTTGATGACATATGTTTAGGAGGGTGATGACGCCATAGTGCAACAGGGAACCGCCCTCACGAAGAGGGAGCTGATGTGAGGAGGAATGAACTTAGATGAGCTTGTCCCAGGCTGTGGACACTTTGACTGGTGGTGCGTCGGGTGGAGGAGGATGTGATGATTGTGCCTAAATTGACACGTGATAGCGACAGAGAGAACAGAGTTGACGTTAAGAAGCAACATGATTGGCTGATGGAGGTCATGGCAAAGATTGATAAGTTAACTAGGGAGTGAACGGCCATCATCAGCTGACTGGAGGAAGCAGTGAGAGTGAGATGGACAGAGGATATTGGATAAATAAAGCTAAAAAAAAAGTTTTAGGGGTGAAGTATTCTTGTAACTCTTGTATATCCTTCAATCTTGCACCTTGTAACACGACTGCCCTGCATGCGGCAGACTGTTGGCAGGTGTTTGCAATCACCTGGCATTTACTGAAGTGGAAACCCTTAGCTTTAGGTTACACCTTGAAGAAAGCTGTTTGTGATGCTTTGCATGGGTTGTACCTAGCGCCGTCAACACGTTAATCACGATGTGATTAAAGTTCATCCGTAGCACTACGTCATTTTTTCATAATGGCATTAACTGCCGGCAATCCCATGATGTACCAGTATTTTATATGTTTTTTTAATATTTCACTGTGACATAGCCATCTGATTTAAGGTGTTTTAACTTTTTGCTACAATAGTGCCTTGGTCCTTTTACCTTTTGTGTTACCTATCAAATAGCGCCTTCATAACTGAACATCAATGCACCTCAGATGCACCTTTTTTTCCCTTTATTTTCTTTTATTCTATTTTAAATATGAGTGATGTGCCTGCAAATGTTGCATTTTTTTATAATGTCAGCCATGCAGTTCTAGTGGAATGGGTTTATTATGTGAGAGAGCATGTATAAATCAGCAAATACAGTCTGACCTTGTCACTTGTCAGCATATAAACAATAATTTTCATTATTTTTTTCAGTGTTTACTTTAAATACTTAAGAACTCCATTTTCTCCTTTCTATCATCCCTGTTGCTATGACCACCTGTTGTGGTAAATACAGTGCAGTGGAAGAAAACTGCGCTCGGAGGGAGATCGATATCTCTTACACAGGGATGAAGCTCTGTTCAAAAACATTTTTTCAACAAAGGTTTATCAATACAGTTTAAAAAGATAGTGGATCTTTATTGAATTCTGTGGGGGAGAAGAAAAAAGGACAAGGACAAAAAAAAGGAATGCAATACAATGAAAAACATAAGAAACAGCAGGAAAACACTTGTAGTATGTCTGTTTATTGACACTATGCATGGTTTAATCAATTTCTGATGTTTTTACCGCTGGTGTTAACTTTTATCCTGTCCTTACATGAAGTTATTCTAAAATTGAACCTGAGAAACAGTTTTATTTAACGGATATTTTGTTTTTTACACGCTCACAACCCCTTTTTTGTCTAAGAGCAAACTTTGATAATACTTTGCCCTCTGTAATTATCGTGTAGGCTAGTATTAGCCTGAAGCAACAAAAACAATGATTTTTTTGGAACACAGATGATTCAAGTCATTTTTCTTATGGTTAAATTACAAATTGTAAAAGACTTTGACTTGACTTTTGACATTTTTTAATGAAATAACACCAACAGGAAAATTGAAAGAAAGAAAACTGAATCAAAAAGATAGTGTGCTTTTATGCTTCTTTTTTTCCAAATACTTTGTGTATTTTTTTACACACACACACACACACACATACACACACACAGCAGTATTGTGGAGAGCGTGCACTCGAGTGCTTCGCTGATCAGATCTGACTACTCTACAGATCAATAGGTTTTTGTGCTGTACACCTCTCTGTTTTAATCTATTACTGACTCCACTAACTGACATCAAACACTTTAATGTCTACTGATAACAATGTGAAACAGAAATAGGGGAAAAATTAGAGAGAAAGGGAAAGACACAGGGTGAGAAAACAAATACACTCTTGGAGAACGAGAGAGTCAGCTTGAGGACCTGGAGGGACGTCAGGAGACAAAAGCAGTGCTGGTGTTGTATGGAAAGGGACAACAAAGGCAGTAAGAGAATGCAAACTGTAAAAAGAAAAAACAAAACAAAAATAATTTCAGAAAATGAAGGTGCAGATACATCAACATAAATTTTTTTAAAAAATGAAGAAAACTGAGAGAGCAGAGAAATTGAAGATGAAAGAGAAAAAAAGGAGGGAAACAGCCGATTGAAAACGCTCATTAATGAGAAATGAGAGACGCCACTGCGGAACAACTGCCATGAAAATGCATGTATAATGCCACCTTTGTGTTTTTGCTTTTGTGTCAGCCGCATTCCCCCGCTGGCTGCCTATCAGCGGCGTCTGATCTGATCATTACAGTGTGATAGTTTCAGACGTCTCTTGGTGTCCACACTTGGCCTGAAAATGTCATTTACTCTCTCAGAGCTGGATTCATCTAAATCTGTGCTCTTATTACTTTCCTCCTACTCCTTCCCCTTTGTCTCGTTTGCATAGCTAATGTGCATTGTGACTGGCTGGCATCCAGAGAGTTTAAGAGATTTAGTCCAAAATGTTACATAATCAAAACTGCAGGGATAGACCGAAACTAGATTATTAAAGATGCTCATAGAAGACAATGAAGTTTAAATAAAATAGCCATTCATTTTAATGCTTATCTCCATGGGTGCTGGGAGTACTACCTTGAAAATGAGAGACCACATTTAAAAATCCCCAGATTTGCCGTTGCAGTTTTAAAACATGCAAAAAAAACCAAACACTGCTATAGTCCTCTGAAAACATTTTCTAATTCTGCACAGCAGAGTGCAAAATAAAGAGTCCCGGTACTCCTATAAATTTAGATGCTATCCACGAATGCGCTGTCTAATATACACAGGCATATGAAATGTAAAATATGGCCACAGGCAGTCACGAGGAGCTCCTGAGCTGCTGTTAGCTTTGTGGTGACATCAGATCTCACTGAATGTACCAACATATTTCACATGTTCCCTCATGAAATGTACTGATGAGGTGAATCCAGGTGAAGACCTTTACATCTTCCTGATCATTTAATTCCTATTGAACTCAAGACGTAGGAAGAAAAAGAGGCTTTTAAGGCTGTGGAGTTGTGGGTTTTGCTGTCAACTCACTATCAGGATATATAACGTTCAACAACTCAGCCCCAAATGACCATTTGTATGTTTCTAACATTCATTTGTGACGAAAACTCATACAGTTTAATCAAAGTCCTGTTTCAGTACTTTCAAAACAGGCAGTCCTTTCCAACAAAGAACTGAAGTGACAATGAAGCGCATCTATGCTCTTTAAAGACAGACTCCACTGGAAAAAAAACAGTAATTTTACCTCACTGAACAGGGAAGCTGCTGGTCAGCAACCGTCTCGATCAGTTAATTTCTTCTGTTGGCTATGACCAAGAATTTTCTGTTTTTTGATTCTTCATTTACCAGAAACATGCAACAAGAACTATGCTTTCTTCACACAGTCAGCTTTAAGTACCCTGTTTGAGAGAAAACACCAGAAAAAGAGATATCTATCTAAAGAAAAAGTCAAGCTTTGAGTTTACTGTAGCAGCTCATCAGTGTTTGAATTCCATCTTAGTAATTTATTGTGTCGAGTTTTTGTGTCTATGCATTCGAGTCGTTCTCATGGTACCAATAGCAGTTCTGTCAAAATCCAGAGGCAGTTTTTTTCTAAAACAAAGTTGTATTTTATCTGAACTCAGGTGCAGACTAAGAAGCCATACCACCTGAATGAAATGGTCTGAGATTGGTTCTATGTGGTATGTGTACATTTCATTATCCCACTGGGAGAAACTTGTTTGAAATTAGCACATCATGATGACATAGTCAGCAGCATTTTTGAATTGAAAATCCTCACTGATGTTTGAATGTCAGTAACCTACATACATTTCCAAGTACATGACTTTATGTTATGTGCATAATGTGGCAAAAGTATTCGTTTGGCGTTAGATATCATACGAACCTTTATATGTGCTTTTTTATAAGATACCATATAATCTGTTGTATAAGGAAACAGTGCATTGTTTTCATATTCTTTGCAAGGATTATGAGAGATGGACCCTCCTTTTTTGATTTTTTTCTGCTAGTGCAGATGATCAAACTTTCGTCAGTATACTAATATTGTTTCACCTACCCATTTTATGTTCTGTGCTTTTTTGAGTATATGAAGATGAGTGCCAAAATCGTTTTCTGACCATTTACCCTTTTAAAAGTGAAGAATACACAAGACAACAGTCTGAAAGCAAAAACTATTTCATTCTAATTCAGACAAAAAACAAACCTAGTGTGAAACTGTCCATAGTGTGAGGAGGATACGTGACAGAAAAGCAATTTTTTTTCTTTTCTGTATAATTCCCTTCACATTACTGCTGAATTTTAAAACACACTCGCTACCAAAGAGGTGTAATGAGCATTAAATGAGCAGTTTCTCTAAACTATCAAGCGGGTAATAAAGATAATGAATAGCTGCTAAAATGAGGCGACTTTATGTGTCTGTGGCGTAGGGAACCGTCCCATCTGATAAAAAAGATGCAAGACATAGACCCTCCTTCTTCCCAATTATGGCTGGAATAGTTTCCAAAGTCCTTTGTGTTGCCTGTCGTCCTCTCCCCATTACACACACACGAGACCTTTTCCTAAACTGACACTTTAATTGGTCCTGAGCCACAGTGAGAAGGAGGGCTGACATGACACTTTGGCTAATGACATAGTCTGTCCTGTTGAGTAGGGATGGACACACACGCACACTAATGAGGAACATGGGTCCTGTCTAAACTCAGACACCCAGAGTGGATCAAAGCACTAAAGTTTCACTGAAATGGGAATTTGTTTTATTCACACTAATAAAGTTCCATTCGACAGATGTTTGTGCACATACACACACAGAGTAGGGGTCCTTTCACACACACACAACAGCACTGCAGCAGACTTCCTTATTCATTTCGATGAGACATCTGCGTCGTGTTGCTGCAGCAGGGATCCCAAAAATGCAACCGTAAGGCATGATTCTGGCTCAGCTTTTGCAGTGTCATCTGGAAATTTGGGTTGGCCATTCAAAGCTCACAAAACACATTGAAAACAATAAATGCTATTGTGCCTGTCTCTATAAAAGCTTAACTATCAAACCTGGCAATCTTATAGTGAAAAGTCACTGCACTTGAGGGCACCTGAGGCTCAGGTCCTAGAGAGAGTCGTCTAATGATCAGAGGGTTGGTGGTCTCCTGTCCGCATGTCGAAGTATCCTTGGGCAAGATACTGAACCCCAAATTGCTCCTGATGGCTGTTCCATCAGTGTGTGAGTGCGTGTGAGTGTTTAAAAATTTAGCAGCAGGTGGCACCTTGTATGGTAGCCTCAGCGAACAGTGCTTGAATGTGTGTGTGAATGTGACTCGTAGTGTGAAAGCGCTCTGAGTGCTTAAATGACTACAAATGTGCTATACAAGTGCAGGTCCATTTACCATTTACCTCACTATTGTTTGTCAAGAAATAGTTACACAATCTATAGAGAAGCCCCCTAAATCCACACATGTAGTGATTTTAACTTTTTTTCAGTGTGTGTTGGGATTGAACAAATAAGATACATGTTAATAAAAGGAGCTTCTGTTGTTAGAGGCCATAGGTGAAATTATCAGACGTATTGAAGGCCTGTACCTGTGCCTGTATTTTTTATTTTGCTGTGTTTGGGACATTATTGGGCACAGCACTCATGTGAAGTCGGGACTTTATAAACAGACAGCAACCAGGTGTCAGAGCATAAGAAATAGGCATCAAAGAGGAAGCTACAAAAGTTGCAGTCACAATGCCGAATAAAACACAAGTAGGTGTAGCAAACAAAAGCGACGCTACGATTGGCTTGACACATTTTTTTTTATGTAATTCTGTTGGCATTTTAACTATGATTACTTAAAAACTTTAAGGTAGACCAAGCCAAAATATTTAATTCCAAGTTAAACCAAAATTAAAAAAAAAAATATATATATAAAAACCTTGACAATCAGGTGCTGCACACGGACCACACTGGTTGCAAATACAATAAATGCCTTTCTTTTGATAGAAAGTCTTGCCCATATGTCTTGCTGGCTAACTGCAAAGTTGTGGACAATGTGTTAAGACAAATGAAACAGAAACAATATGAATTTAATTCTGCGGTAAATTTGTCTCTGTGAAATTAAAAAGTCAAACAGCCTGCAATGCAGATCAGTTTTAATCTGCACCACATTTTTAACTTTTTTCCCATTTTCTCTGGTCTTTCCCTTATCTGTCCTGAGGGGTTTCTGCCCCGTTGGAGGCCTGGTGAGAGACTGATGAATGGACACACCCCACTGTGTCTCTTCCAGTCCGTTCACCACAACCAGCGGCCAGAAACACTAAGAAGACTGTAATCAATCATCCGATATTACTGCCTTTAATGTGCATACACTCATTCATTTCCTTTTCTCCACTGAATTTTTGTGGCTTCGCTGCTTTCTGAACTGCTCATGCTTTTCCTCTAGAGTATCCTTCCTCCGTTATTCGTTTCTTTCTTTCTCTGTCCACCTCTCAGTCTGAATTCATTCACTCTTCTTTCATGACTCACACCCTGCCAGTCGCATTTTGCTCCTCTCCGCAGAGTGTGTGTGCGCTTACTATTTCTGTCACTTTTGTGTGTACAACCAAGTGCAAGACTATGAATGCCTTCCAGGAGACACTGTCTGAAGACGTTCCCCATTATCTCCACATTTAAACGATTATCGCATGTCACCCTTTAAAATGACAGCGGGCATTTTTAGCATAGCTGTGACCGGAGGCACATATTCTCATCCTAAGTCGTCACATATTGGAGCTTTTCAGTGGACTGCCACGTCTAAATATCACATTTTAGGTATTCTTCTCTCTCTGCTTTTGTTCCAGTAAGCCGCTACTGTGATGTCAGCACAAGCACATGGTGAGATGACGCTACACAAGGTTATGTTTTGGCAACCTACACCAGGACATCAACAAACACAAATGCTGGCATGGATGGTTTGGATTAAGGGAAGGAGGCACATTGGTAGGTGAAGAAAAAAAACATCACATTAATATGGGAAATGAACACCGAACACCCCATCCCGTTCTCATTCCGAACTCGTCATCCACTCTGTCAGTGCTTTTGGCAAAAGAGCGTGATACCAAAAGCCAGCTTCTGCATCCACCTGGAACGCAGCTGGACAAGAACGAGTGGCATTGATTCTGGTGAATGGCCAGATGGCACCAGATGTGTCCACATTGTATATGAACAGGTGGCTTCACTTGAGAACATGGCCAAATGGAACTGATTGCATGCGCATGAAATGCTGGAGGACGATTTTGTCAGGTTGTAATGCTGCCGGTGATGATGTAATATAGGGACCGCAATTCGACTTTCATGCTAGAGTCCAGTGTTTTTTCTTTTCCTACACCGTGCCATGTGCCTCTTATGCCTAAACCTAACCATCCGTGGCTTTATCTCCTAACCATTGTGATGGTCCGCTTTGGTTGCCACGTGATCAACGTTTGTAAACATAACAACGTGCTGCATCATCCCACCATGTGCATTTGTTGACATAACAGCATCCCAATTCTGGGTTTTCTTGACCCATCCACCTCCCCTCCCGCCCTCATGCTCCTTATATTATGTTGTTGAGTTTCAACCTGAAGCCATCATGCTGCGTTTCATGTGCATGCGTTAGGTTCTGTCTGGCTGCGTTCTCAAGTGACGCCATCCATGCTTGTATTGGGGGGGATGCAGCTAGTGCCAGCCGGCCATCCGTTGGCATATAATAACACTGTTATTATAGTTCTCACTTGACACCGTCCAGCAGCATTTCATGCACATGCAGAAGGTGCTTTTTGGCATTGTGCTTTTATACCAAAAATACCGACAAAGCAGCGCTATTTTATAAGTTCAGATTGAGAATGGGCTGGACTCTCACAGCACTTTGTTAAGAGTTGTAAGCTCAAGTCTCAAGTGGTAAATAAATGCAACACTTTCTGCACCAAAAAGAAGGACACAGGGTTGCAAACACATACTTTTTAAATTTGGTGAATTGCCATTTGTGTGTGGAATGGAATATTTAAATTCATTGCAGCATCCCCGGTTGAAAATGTCTTCACTTGAGCAATAAAATATTGCTTATTTTCAAAGCTGTATGACTCCACTTTCTCAGAGACAAAAGGAGAAAGGAGAGTGGCCTGAAGGAAAATCACAGAAATAACCGCACTTCCAGGTTTTAAAATGAGTCCAAGTAAAAGCTGTCACAGACATTAAGAGGCAAGCTCCACCAATACATGCACAGTCTGTGCAAAAGCACTCCAGCAGTCACAATAAAGTGCAAATAAAGCAAGAACATTTGTTTCAAACAAAGTCTGAGCACACAGAAAAAGAGTAGACAACTAAGGGTGGTTTGTTATGGTAAGAAACAAAGAGACATAATCATTATTCAATATTATTTTTCTTTTTTCAACATTTCCCCCTCCTCCAAGGAAAGAGCAAACGATAGCTTCTGTGTGTGTGTTTGTGTGTGTCACACTGTGTGAAGGCTCGCCAGTTCCTTGTCCTGACACTTGGGTTTATTCTTAGATATCGGGCTGCTGGAAGGTACAAAGACCTGCGGGGTGGGCGGACACGCACACATGCAAAACATGTACACAAGCACTGACGAAAAGACGCGCACATACACTCACATGCACAGTTACACAGAGAGTTCAGTGGCGTCTGTCAGATCTCTGTCTCTCGTTGCGACAGAGCTGCCTCAGTCAACCCCAGTTTGCTTAACCCAAGGTCACCTCTGAGCAACACACACACAAACACACACACACACACACAAACAAATCCGTTACAAATCACCACTGTTTTTTCTTCTTTGTCTGTTTTTTCTAATTATTCGGGTCTTAGTCTCATTCAATACTTCATATTATTCCGTCTTCTCTTTTCATTTCGAAATCTTTATCATTTTCTATTTTCTCTGGCAACCGTCTGTGTGTCCCGATGTGACCAAGACATTCTAGTATTTGGCACTAATGGATGATGCTTAAGGACACAAAAGAGGTCCCATTTTAATTTGGCAAGTAAAACCCAAATTCCACTTCCACTGCTCTTAGTAACTGAAAAAATGTCTTTGTGTGGTCATAATGTTAATTGACAATTATTATATTTGAACCAATGTGACAGCAATGACAGAGGGGCAAGTGCAACATACTTTTCAAGAAAAAAACAGTTTATGGTAAATATCCAAACTGCAGCTTCTGGGGCTGAAAACTGTCGCCATTACAGACGTGTTAGTACAACCCTAACAAACTTTGACTTGACCTGACTAATTTTTAAAGCACTTTGAATTGCCTTTACGCATGAGATGTGCATTATTAATTGCCTTGCATTGCCTTGCCAAAAACTGCAGTTCTTTTAATGGCCACTTGAGGCTGGAACCTGATGTCAGTCAATCCCCATTGATGCACATGTTAAAATGTTAAAATTACCAATTTTAGAGTTTTCCCACAGTTCAGTGCCAGGGCAGTAAGTAGTGTGTCCTTTCTTGTATATCAAAGTTTGCTCCTGCCACAGACGTACAATTAATTTTTGCCTTTACAATAAAGAGTAACTAAACCCAAACCCCTGTTTTTTTCCATTTTAAAAGCAATATATAGGGGTATATATTGCTTTTAAAATATAGTATATATCGGTAGTTGATTCAGGTTCAGATCTTGACATTTGAGTGCACAGTATAAAAATTCGACATAATATGTATAAGTATTCACAGTGACTGCCCTCTAAAGGTTTAAATGTGCTACTGCATCTGAATTTTGCTATTGATTGGTCCTGGTAGCAGAAGACTATTTTTATAAGCAACCGAGCCCCCCGTCGCCACCCTGTCACCAATCAATTACTTTGTGTTGAGGGATCGGGAAGATGCTGTGGATTGAGAGGCGGCACGATTTGGTGACTACTCTTTAACCCTATAAAATCTGGAGAGACCTCACTTTCGTTGTGCTGCTTTCAGGTGCCAAATAAAACCTACGAACTCTGATCAGTTTGGTGCAACATCTTTCAAACAAATGGGGGAAAAGGCAGTTTTTGAAAGTTATCAAGCCACTTTCTCAGGTTTCAAAGTGTCAGTCATGACTTGAACCTTTCCTTACACTCAGTCAAGTTTTTTAGTTGCCTAAACTTAACCATGCCTTAGTTCATTTGCCATAACCACAATCTTTCCCCAACCACGATCATACCTGTCATGGCCATGCACAGATTAGATTTTGAAAATGTTGGCATTAGATGTAAAGAAAACATTTCAACATTTTCCTGGGTTTTGCATTGAATTGCCCAGTATCTGTGGTCTTGTCTGGCAATAAAGTTGTTCATACCGATCTCTGAGAACCATATCTTTATGGACTTGGCTTTGTGTACAGGACATAGTGTTGAAACAGGAAAGAGACTTCCCTAAAGTGCTAAAATATTTGAAGCACACTATTGTTTAAAAAATCATTGCATGCTGTTCCATCAAGATTTCTCTTAACGGGAACTAAGGGACCTCACCAAAACCATTAAAGGCAGACCAAAAGTACACTAATGGAAACTGGGTAATTTGGTCATCTCCTGTAACACCAACTGTTAATAGACTTGTTGCAAACAATCTGCTTCCCAAGTATTTCATTCTCATTTCCCCCATTATGTCTCTCTCCCTCTACCTCTTTTTCTCTCCTTCGCTCTGGTGTGATCAGTCATGAGTAGGGTGATTAGCAAGAAAGCAAGAGGGAGAGTGGGAGTGAATATGACAGAAAGATGGAGAGGGACAGAATGATAGAGATGGGGGGGAGAAAGAGGAAGTCGGAGAATGAGTGAAACCCATTACAGTGGATCTAAGCAGAGATTTATGTCGGCCAGAACTTATTACAGACGAACAGCAGATGAACAAAACGCTGCGTAGAGAGAGAGCTGGAAGAAAGCCATACATAATTCATCGGATTCCTTACAGCTTTCACACTCCTCTTCTCCTCCCAACTTTCTTTGATATATCTCTCAGTTCTTCCTCTTTCCTGGGCTGTTTTTCTTTCTTTGACCTCTCCTGTGCTTCTGCCCTTTGTTTATTCTCTGTTTGTGTCTCTCTTTATCTTCATTTTTCTTGATAAAAGGCACTTTCAAGTCTCTGCAACCTTGTCCGGACTCACATACTCACACATCTGCCTGTGTCAGACAGTCCCTTGGGATAGTTAGTATGCAGCCATGATACAGATGTCCCACAGCCACCAAAACAGCAAATATCACAGAGCGGACTCAAGCGGTACATCCTGGGCATGTGAGGACATTCCATTAACTCTGTAATTTAATATCCCCTCATCAGAAACATCATCCTCATACCCTGAAGCAAACCTGGTCCAAACTCTTACTACTCTTATGAATTTTTCCAAAGATGTCTCAAACACGGTACTCTAATATTACCACTTCTCCAGGATTTCTGTCTTTGTGAGGACATCAGATCAGTAGAAAATAATTAAAAACATGCATCACACACGCACACAACCTACATCTGGGCCGACCCGAGGCTCTGTCTGAGCAGTCTGACCACAGCGTACGCGGTGACAGGGTTTGTTTCATGGCTGCCGACAGCGAGAGCGTCAGGGGGTAGATGACATCATCGCCCAGTCATCAGGGTGAGACGGGGTTTGAGCCGCAGGGCTGACATTACACAAGATGCTTTTCACGAAAGCAGCCACACTTTCTTTCCTTAGTTTGATCAATGTAGTATGCATCTCCGCCATGCTTTTAAACATGTATTTGTTGTGTGTTGGGGCACTCTGGTCATCATCATAGACTGTATGATATAAAGGACATAGTTACCATGACGTCCCTTACTGGTTTGTGGACGTTTTGAAGCCTCAGGTTCACCATTTTGGTTGTCACCATCTTGTTTTGTTTATGCCAGAATTGACCATATTTCAGCCCTTTGTCATTCCATAACATAGTGCTGCTTTGTGCGTGACACCTAAAGACACCTTTCTCGTGCACATGAAACGCCTCTGGATGGCGTCACCTGATTGCCAAACAGATCTGGTCGCGCTGTTATTATACAGATGGCAGGACAGACCGCTGTATCTACGTGATATGCGCTATGGCAGCGTCATGTGAGAATGTAGCTGGACGGAACCTGTTGCATGCGCATGAAACACAGCAGGACTGCGTCAGGTGGAAACACTGGTGATATGACGTAATGTAAAGAGCATGTGCCAAGTTGTGCATTTGTTGGCGTGTGTGATGTTGTGTAAACACAGCCACGTGCCACATCATCCCACCATGTGCATTTGTTGACATCACGGTAGCGGCATCACAAAATGTGGACAACAGACGCAGAAAGATAGGCAGCTCATAATATGTAGATGCAAAAGTCCAGTGACAAATGTTCAACATGTGTCGAGTTGGAATGAAAACTTTTTACCCTCCCCCTACCAGAGGTACTAGGCACTGGGGTCAGTGGGGATTGCCTCACATTTGGAGCCAGCTTAAAGAGGCCTTTGAAGGAACTGCAGTTTTAGGCATTTATGTACTGGCTTCATTTTTTTGGCCCAGGAAATTTGACATATTGTGACCAATTCAGTGAATATGTTACCCAACATCTGCCTGTTTACATATCCAGCACAGAATAACATTAGCATTCGGGTTTGTTGACCTGGCAAATGTCAAGGTCACTGTTTTAGCTCCATTTTGGTCTTCACCAAATCCTTGATTTCTTTGGGGGGTCTTTGGCAGCGAAATGCTCTGCTGTGCTCACCAGCTAGTCCCTAACTTCATCAAAGTTGACCTTATTACCTTACACTTATTATAGCTACAGCTGACAGCAGACTAGATATTGAACTATATAAAGATGATAAATCTAGCAGAAAGGGAGGAGGTAAAATATAAAGGAAAAAGAGGGTGTGGTCATAAAATAAATATGTTTGGGGAAAAGCACAAAACTCTTACTTTTTCCATGCAGCACTAAGATCAGAATCGTTTTTTTTCCAGATAGTTTCCATGTTTAAGAAAGACAGAAGTCCAACAGTACAAATTTTAAGCAGCTGAATAAAAGTAATTGAATAGTTTAGCCCTCTCTCACCGAAGAAAAATAAAGCAAGATTGTGGCAAAAAAAAGAGAAGCTAGGACTGAATGTGAGATACTAGGACACAACATGCTGTATTATAGAGAAGTATATATAGTAATAGAGAAGTATATATAGTATATACATATAGTATATATGTAATGGGATAGCAGTAGGTGTGGAAAGAGGAAAGAAAATACACATGCATAGAAAATCTGTCAGACAGCATGTTTAGTTTGGTTTGCCAGCATAAAGATGGCAGTGAGAGATTTATAAAATGATTACGATGATGGAAACCTGCAGGTTTCGTGTTGACTGCGGAGCACGTGAATACTGTAATCGCATGAGCCGGATCAGTGCGGGATGTCAGAGAGTTTGTGACACAATGAACTTTGTCTGGGCCAAAGTCAAGGAGTTTTTACATGTTGAAAATGGCCTGGCCATAAAATTAGGTGCTTAATGATGTGATTACTAACAATTACTTAGTGAACTTGGTTAGCTGTTTATTTACCACCTGGGTTATCACCTCTCACATTGCCTGGTTTAGTAAGAACTCTTTTCTTCCTCTTGTCAACCTGCCTTTTCAAATAGCAGATTTTTTAAAAATGCTCTTGTGCAGATTAAACCCTTCCTTTTCATTCAGTTGTTCTGTTGTTGATCCGTCTTGGCATTTCTCTGCAGGCGATCATGAGGCCAGCTGTCACTGACAAACCAGGACCCTTCAGCTACAATATCCAGAGGAGACAAGAGACCAAAGCAAGGTTGTTTCCACTCTTCTCTTTCTCTCAGTGTGTACGAGATGACGTCCTTTCTGCACATCTTCCTTCAAGGTCATTGGGTGTTCACATCCTGCAGTTCTGTTGTTTTCTCCAGACAGAACATATCGTACATATTATCATTGGCAGTCTCTCAAAAGAGCCGAAATCACAGAAATACAGAATGTACAAATAGAGCATACATTTATATTGACGGCAACTTCATCCATGTGTTGCTTCTTGTGTTTGTTTGTTTTCTTTCTGACAAAGATAATGAATTTCACTGAGATACTCCAACAACATTTTCAAGCAGCAAAACCACACCCAGTCCTAAAATCTTTTTCTTCTTCATTTTTTACTTGTTACATAAAATTTCTGTTTTTTAGGTGAGTGTTATGGTGATTGACACTGTGAGGCCAAAAGTTTATCCCCGCTCCCTCATCAGTGGTATCACTGTATCGGCTTTTGGGACTGACTAATCTTTCTTGGCACAACCAAGCTGATTAGCTCATTTCCAAAGTGCTAAACCAGCTCATTTTGTGCCCCAGACAGACTATTTCAGTGATGAAAATATCACTTTAAAGAAGCAAGTCTGACCACTGTACTTATTCTTGTCAGATAGCATTAGTAAATTCAGATTTGTTTTACATTACGGTATTATAAGTTGGGCTGCATTACAGTGAATATCTCTGTGTGAATAAAATACAGTAACATTGTACAATGAAAAAAATACATATAATTCTTTCAAAATCATAACAAAGGCTTTGGTGCAGCAGGTCAATACTAATATTGTGAAAACTCAATGTTTTAATATTTCAATATGTCAAAATGTCAAGGTAATAAAATTTACTCAAGCTAAATAATTGGGCTCATGGACAAACCCCAGACAATATTTAGACCATGTGACACTAAAATGCTCCATAGGAACAAAATATATTGATAATAATAGAATATTTATGTTATATCAGCATCATTTTAATTTTAATCTCTATAATGACATTTTTTTGGGGGGAAATTAATGACTTCAATTAATTAATAGTTTTAAATAAATCCAAATTGCCTAAAATATCAAAATATAATTATGATATCTCATCTACAGTGAATTTGCACTCTTAGCCCACTGAGTATCACATGTGCTTGCACTAAATGTTGCTTAAATATGATCAGCTCCATTAATACATCTCGTCTTTTTAGGGCTGGATCGAAGTGTCTTCAGGATGGCCGTCTGCCCGTGCCGCTCTGACAGAGACTGTGAGTTCTTTTTCAATTTTAATACGATGAAACAATTGTAGGAGGCACATATTTAAAAACAGTTTACAAAGTGCTTTGACAAACAAAGCAAAGCAGAAAATGGGAAACACAGACAGTGATACAACAACAGAAAGCCAAACAAAAAACATTGAACAAAAGCAGATAAAAGTAGGGTAGAGTTAAAAAAAATTTTAAAAAATTAAAATTAAAACCAGAGGACAAGACGTAAAATGTCTATAAAGTAATACAAAGAAAGAAACCAAAAACAATGACATAAGCAATAAAAGCGATAAAAACATTAAAAGGAAATAAAACGTTAATTACAAAGGTAAAATTAATGAACAAAGAATAAAAAAGAAATAAAAAGACGACATTACATAAAAGCGAATCTATAAAATTGGGTTTTAGGAGGTTCAGATGGATGGATGGGTCTATACATAATAAACTGCTTTTGATTTTTTCAAAACAGAACCACGATTGTTTGGAAGGTCTCGTAGCATTAACAAAGAAGCCATTTTAACCCCTAACAACGTTTCTGTCTTATGATCTGAATGATTAGGTGCTGTGCTTGTGTTATATCAGATGCTGACATAGACTTGCAAAACAGACATTTATTTATACGAAAACGCCACAGATTATCCCTCCGAGCTAATTACTGGCAGAGGAGATAAGAGGACCTCCTCCTGTTAGACCGTCTGCCGGGGGCGAAGAAATGATTGAGTGAGTTCAAGAAAGGAGAGGAAAGAGATAAATACAGACAGAGATGGAGAGAGAGAGCTGCCACAAGTTGCAGTGTTTAAGTGATGCCTAACCTGTGCGTGTGTGTGTGTGTGTGTGTGTGTGTGTGTGTGTGTATACCTCAAATGCTCACACTCTTTCTCCATCTCTGCCTCTTCTCTCTTAATCCATCTCTCCATCATTCCCCTTTCCCAGATCTCTTTCCTCCCTCCAGCTTTCTCTCTGTATCTCTTTCCACAGACTGCTGCAGTATTTATCTACTATAGGAGGCACTTTGCCACTCTGCTCCAAACTGTGTGTGTGTGTGTGTGTGTGTCTGTGTGTGTGTGTGTGTGTATGAAATGATTGCATAACAGCGCTACAGAAGCTGCAGGGGGGTTTGGAAGGGCTTGAGGATTAAGCAGGGTTTTTTTTGAGTGACTTGGTTACAGTGTATGTGGAGGCTTTGTTTAACTTGGATCATCGCTGCGACCATCAATCATACATCCTACTGTACCATCACGGCTTCCTACTTCCACTCAGCCATCACATACGTACGTGGTATTTCTATGCATTTGTCACTTCATCCCACTACATGCATGAATTTATCATTCATCTATCCCATTCATCAGTTTGTCCACTCATCCATTCATCTCCTCATCCATCTAATAATTGGATAAGTACCTATTTAACCCTTTATTATTTCAACTTCCTACATCCTTTCTGCCTTTCCATCTCCTGTATTCTCATATATAAAAATGACAGTGGACTCGCTGGTTGTGTCTTCATACTTGGGTTTCAGGGTGAAAGATTTCATGTCATCTCAGATAAATCCCATGCTGTTCCTAGTGGACAAAGTGTTGTTGGAAGACCCAATGACCCTTTTGCCATTTTCTGTCTCATTTTCTAAATGCTTTTTCAGTCCCTTTTCCCCTTTTCTCCTCTCCTACTCGAGTAATGGTGGGCGTGAGGCAGAAAGCTCAGACGCTTCCTTTGCCTTAAACCTTCTTATGAGACATATATGTGGAGTGTTGAGCCATGACCCAAATGGATACACACAGAATAGAGGATTATAGCAGTGAGAGAGCGGAGTGAAGAGGAGTGGAGAAGCACGGCTTGCATTTTTCATTTTGTGCCTCCAACAGAAAGCCATTGTCCTGATTGCCTAAAGCCTTTTATGTCCATAACCAAACATGTTATCTACTGTTCTGATTCTTTTCTCAGGGATATGATTTCTTTTGCCGTTAATGTCACACTGGATGTGACATACATTTGAGTGTAATTGATTTATGTAGATAGGCATACAAGCCTACAGACCACCACTTGTAAGCACTTTAATGTATTTATGCGATTGTCCCCAGGAGGGACATGTTTGGATGCGTACAGATTTTGGAGGATGCAGGGGACACATCCTCATCCTCAGTTTACAATATGCGCCCCACCTAATAAAAACCTTAAAGTAGTAGAGGACATTTACGCAATAATTAAAGCAGAAAATGCACACATTGGTGCATAAAAAATCAAAAGGAAGCTAAAAATTAGTGCATGCATTGATTTTTTTAAAATTAATTTCTTCTGCATTGAGTACTTTTACTTTAATACATTAAGTACATTTTTCTGATTATACTTACTTGTAAAATTTTCAATGCAGAAGTTTTACTTGTAGCAGAGTATTTTCAAAGTGTGGTATTAGTACTTTTACTTCAGTTAAGGAACTGCATACCTCTTCCACCACTGGGTAATAGGTCATAATAATCATCTGCTTATAGTGATCAATTTGACCTGGAAATACATGATAATTACAAGCAGTTTCCACTGTATCCAAAATAGAAACATGCTATTCCATATCAGGAAAATCATTCAATGCAGAAAAAGGGGGTGTTTAATAATAATTCAGGATGACAAGAATCTGAAATGCATTCAGCAGCTGTTACACCTGCCATATATATTTACTGTAAACATGTGCAAGTTGTTGCATTAAGTATTCTGTTTGAAGCTTTGCTGGATCTTGCATGTATTCTCACGTGAGTGCATGTAAATCTAACGCTGGAATCTGCACTGCAATCATGTAAACATACTCTGTGAGATGGTTATTTTGTTTGATGTGGATCTGCAGAAATGGACACACACATGTGCACAGGCACATGCACACACATCAAAATATGTAGAAAGCAGTTTTTGAATTTCATTAAAACGTAGGCTGTTATAGGACTTTGTACCCGTGCATGCACACTGATACACATTCACCACTGTATGCTTTGTATTATTTTATATATCTATGATGTTGTAGCAACTGTGTTTTGATTTCATGGTCACACACCCACACACACACACACACACACACACACACACACACACACTTCCACAAATACTCAGCAGTGCAAAATGCTGTGCATTGACGCCATCATGCCACACTGTAGTGCTTTGGTATTATGAACAACCACTCATACATTCATCTTATGAATAGGTGATCAGTACTGTTTGTAATATTGCTGGTGTTGATTTGGCTCTGGACAGCGTGTTACAGCGATAAATATGCAGCACTTTACTGTGAGAGGAACTGACTCCTTCAATGATAAAAAGATTTTTTGGCACTGTACATCGTGTATTTCAACCCAATGAGTCACCTTCAGATTTTAGCTTGCAAATACCTCCTCTTTCCAAGTGATTTAACTTACAGTTTTTGTGACTGATGCTCCTGCAGTGTGAAAACCAACCGTTTGCCTTTTGTGGAAAAAAAACCCTGTAAAAATAGTGATAGTAGCAATGACAGACAATTTAATATGACTGGACCGTATAGCTATAATGCTGCAGGAGGACAGCTGCTGTTATATAGGATTATTTGGACGTATCCTTATGCTAATGCATAATGTGCATGTGTGTTAGACTAATCACTTGCCTGCGGCTCTTTTTTGATGTTGCTATTTTTTTCATTCTTTTTTTTTTTCAAACCAATATAAAAAATAATAATAATTATAATTGTTTTGTGTAGTGAAGTGTGCAGTGAAGCCTCGCTATCTCCAGTCTTCTTACCAGTTAAGTTGGTGACATTTTCAACAGAAATGTGGCGTCAGATGTGACACTATCTGCTCCTTCACTGGTGTTTAAACCTGTAGAGAGTTATGGATTGTAGATTGAAGGTGTTTTTACATGTGTAGCTTAAGGTAATTTCTGTGGTCTTTAGTATTTGGAATAATGTTAAATGTCACACAATTTAACCTCAGAACATGAAATGCAGATGAATTGTAACACCCCTCAGTGTCTCATAACGACATGCAGATGAAATACATTTTGACACATGGCTGATGAGGTGAAACAGTTGCAGTTAGGTGAAGTTAACAAAACTACTTGGTTGGAATTGATATTTGGCGCACTGGGAATGAGAACTGGCAACATGGCTTTATTGGATTGGATCAGTTGGACTGGCTGGTTGGAGCCTCTGACAGCACAGTGTATAGCTTATACTTTACTTTCACGCCTACCATGAAGACTGAGGAGTTGTGTAGATATGCTGAGTATTCTGGCTTTTTTTGCTGTTAAATCTTTGCAGATTTGTTTAAAAGCGACATCACACCTTTTGTTTCCTCTGCTCCCTCCCTCTGTGTCTGAATGTGATGAGAGTGGTGACCTCCAATTCCACTTGATCGTCCTCACTAATCTTGTGCCCTCACCTCTGAGCACTCTGCTGTTAAGCCTGTGTGTGTTGTTTGTGTTTCATGGATTAGTAGAAAACCAGAAAGACTGTTTGCATGTTTGTTTAATTTAGAGCATTTAGATAAAAGTGATAGGGGCGGAAAAAAACAGAAACAGAGAGAGAAAGGACAAGGTGATCCTGCTCACTCAGCACCATGGTAACAGTTACTGTGACAGCCGGAGGGATGGAAACGATAGGATGGAAGCTGGGAGATTCCTGAAACGGTTGGAAAAAATCCTCCCTCTAGTTATCCGTCTGTCTCCGTGTCTCTCCCTCCTGGGTGGGGGGACTCATATTGCTGAAGCCCCTGCCTCCCTTGGGAGCTCCCGATAATGGGTAGTTGCCAAGGTCACCAGTACTCCAAACCAATCAAGACAAGCCTGTGTTCCTCCCTCTTCCTGGTTCTTAGTAATTTGACCCCATGTTGCTCAGGGCAGCCAGTTCACAGCGGCTGTTGTGATCTCTCCAGTGACATGAAAGTCAGGTCACGAATTGAAATTAACCGTTGGCGATACTTGAAGTCATGGAGTTGGTCCCTTGGTGCTGCTAGCATCCATCCACACTCCACTAACACAGACAATTAGAGGACACACACACACACACACACACACACACACACACACAATAAAAAGGCAACAGCCCAACATGGAAACACACAACGCTTGCAGATTTCCTGTCAGCACATATTTTAGTTGTGATGATATGTAACTAATATCTTCACCAGACAGGCAGAGCTGGGCATCTTCCTTGTATTTTTATCACAGTGTCTTCAATGTTGATGTCAACATATCAGATAAGTATAGTGTCAATTAACCCTTTGAAGTCTGGACGACGTCAGTTTTGTTGTGCTGCATTGAGATGTCCTCTGCATTTAAACCTCGGAATTTGGTTTGAGATCTTTTTAAAATGTGGCTTAAAGGTAACTTGACAATAGATATTCTACAAAGGTGTAAAGCGCGTGACCTGAAAATTAAACTTAAAGAGATGATGTCAACAATAATGAAAACAAAAGAAGGAAAAATTTTATATAATTACAAAGACAGTTTTCTGGACTTTTTTTAAAATTAGTATAATTATTTCGGGCCGTTTTATCCATATGTCTGTCTGTCTTTTTCTTTTTTTTTCTTGCTAAATTTCAGATAATTTTCTTGTAACTCATAACTTGTAGCCTCTTCTGTGATTTACAAAGAAATCAAGCCAATTTGCTCAGGTTTGAAAGGGTCAACAAAGGTCAATATCTCATCTACCAGATGTAGGACTCGATTGATGTCATCTAAATGTCAAATTAAGCTAATGCATACAAATAGCTTTGGACAGCACAAACGTGTCACCACGGTGTGTGCAGGCCAGTTGAAGCAAATTGCCCAATTATTATAAGTACATTTTCAAAATGCCACATCGTCACAAAAGCATCTTCTACAATTTCCCTGTAATTTCACAATTATGTCCCAGATGTTTCCTTGAAAGAACTTTGTAATAGAGGAAATTAACACGGCGTTCTTCTGAGACACTGAAAAAGTCTAATTATCTGCAAGCAGAATATACAGTGTACTGCAGGTCAGCTGAACATGCAGAGATTTTTCTGCAGGCAAGAATACAATTTAACATTTATGATGACAATGTTTTAAAGTTCCAGTGTGCAGGATTTAAAGGGATATACTGGCAGAAATGAAATATACTATACTAAGTACATTTTCTGCAGTGTATAATTGTCATGTTTTTGTTACCTTAGAATGAGGCATTTACATCTACATAGGGAGCTGGAAGTCGTCTACGGGGATCGCCATGTCCACCGCTATGGTTTACAGTAGCCTAGAATGGACAAACCAAACATCAGCTCTATAGGGCCATTCGTGATTTTGCATCAGTCATAATAGTTATAAGCTCTTCTGCAGCAAGCAGTTTCGAGAAAACACTGATCTGTAAAATGAATCTACATTATTCAGGTTTTTTTTTACTAGTTTAAATCACCATGTCATTTTTTTTAAAAGAGGAAGAGACCATTGTGGATGATTCGGCTCCCGAATGTCTGGAGGGCTACCTGGTTGATTCTGCCAGTAGCATATGTTTGTCTCAAAGATTAAGCCATGCAAGTCTAAGTACACACGGCCGGTACAATGAAACTGCGAATGGCTCATTAAATCAGGTGGAAATTATACGAAAAATTAGAATTACAGACCCCGAAAATAGTGTGTTCAACTGATCTAATGAGATATGAGTTTGTTCTAACACAACACAAACATGTCCTGCACACGATATGCAGTGATGTTATTATTTATTTTAACTGGATGAAGTCTTAACATAATGCGCTGCTCTTGTGAAAACAGGATTATTCAGCTGCACACAACTTAATTATATTTCTGTAACTAAAGTAATTACAGGTATTTCTGAATAAACATTTAACAACAGTCAAACTTCTCAACTATATAAAGAGCTATGCAAGTCAAGAAAGATTTTTTTTTCTTTTAGGGATTGTAGGCCTTTATGAGACAGCTGACCTGACCCTAGAAGGATGACAGGAAATGAAGGGACAGAGAGACAGATACTAACATTGAACAAAGGTCCCCGGCCTGACATGAACACCAGATATTTCGGTTGATGGTCGGCACCTTAAACTTGCAGCCATAAGGGCGCCACATCAAGAATATTACACCAACCAGATTTAAGCATTCTCAAGGGTATATATTCCTAATGATTGCTTGCACATTTTCATATGAACTGGCCTGACCTTTACACCTTTATACATTTCTACTGGGCTGTTACTCTTGATGGTTAAGGGCATATTCAGCTCCAGGTATTCCCAGTTATGACTCCAGTATTTGTCCTCTGGGACATGAGGAGATGACCTTGTGATCTTTGTCTTGATTGGATAAGAACAAGTATGTATTGGCTTTTAACATTGGATTCCAAGGGTCAAAGGCTATCTAATGACCTGTCTTCTTCAATATGACTGGTCAATATAGCAGAATGTCTAAAGGCCAGGGTGTCGGACAGCTTTTCAAGGAGACTTCAAAAAAAATGTTCAGGACCTTTTGAACATAGCTGGTGCTACATACCAACATATCTACCAGCCTGTAACTATTTAGGGGAAAACTGCAACATAACAAGAAGGACAGTTATGTTTGAAACCTGAGCACCTTGACTTCTTTCAAAAAACATGGGGGGGGGGACGAGCAACTTAACAAGAAATCCCAGAGTCCCAAAATTAGCAAAAAATTAGTCAAAAGTTTAGAAACCAGAAAATAAGTTAGAGAAAAGTAAATTAAAACAAATAAACAAACAAAAACAAGAAAATGACCTCAAGAAAGTCCCAAAAAGATTTTTTCTTTTTTTTCTGTTGCATAATTTTAAATATATTTAAAATATAAGTAAAAGAATGATAAATATTGAACCATCCAAGGTAATTTTCAGATTATTTTCTTGTCATAATTTACAAATTCCTGCCAAGATGCTTTTCATGTTTTTCCTGTGTTTTTTAAAGGAATTAAAACACATTTTCTCAGGCTTCAGAGGTAAAAATGATTGTGTAAGGTGTCTGAATGTGGCACAAAAAAACTGTTGTTAATCCAGGTGTCAAAGTATTAATTAGAGATAAAAGGAAAACCACTAAAAACTGAAATGGTTATTTAAATTCACATATAGAAGTCTAATCTTTGCTTATAGCATGACACCACCATTGCCAATAATCTATAAAGCGCCTCTTCCTTATACATAACATGTTACAGCTGCATGTATTTATGCCAGTCTGGATAATGATGTCAGCCAAGTGTCACTGGCAGAAATAAAAGAAGAAAAGTGATCTGTCCTTATGGATTGAATGAGAGAATGCATAAACCTTACATCTGCAGTGCCAGAGGTTTAAATCTGCCTCATAACACCCTTTTGTCTCTCATTTCCTCTCCGGCTCCACTGTATACCAGCCAATAAAGCAAAATCGTCATAAAAACCCCAAATAAAGTGCACAGAATAGAGACCATTAATTTGCCCCCTGTAATGTCTCTGTTGATCACGCTCCTGTATCTCCTCCAACCTAACCGGGTGGATAATCTTTTACACATGAGCGCTTTAATTTAATTGCATTATTTCAGCGTCTCCCTATTATGCTGTTACATTAGTGGTGTATGATTGTACTCATTCATTTCCCTGCTTCTTCTCCCTAGTGGGAAAACACAAGTTTGACCTTGAGAAGGTGCACTTTGGTTCAGCAGATTAGGACGTGTTGCCTGTACTGCGTGAAGACGTGGGGAGGAGCCTGGTTCAGAGACCATCTCATCTCTCTCTCTGGGTTTTACTTTCACTCTACACAGTCTGTAGCATTTTTGCTAAGGAACCTATCATTGACCATGTTTGCTTTGAATTTTGTTTCAAAAAACATGTTTAGCACAGCTTTTACTGTCTAGGAATGAAAGAGGAGGAAACACCATATTAATAAGCACACTTTTCTGTCTCAACCGTATCATCTCTGAAAAATACATTTTGTCACATTTATCAGGCTCTAACCACTGAAGCAGAGGAATCATCATTTGTAGAAAGTCAAACTTAATCCGTTGGCTGATAAACCTAATCCTTATCTTATGCATTTATTGAGCCTATTTGCAGCTTAAGTGGGTGTGTATGTGCAAAAAAAGAGAGAGGGAGAGATGGAGGGAAAAAGAGATTCAGTATCTGACACACGGTATCTGGAGTGAACGAGGTAACAAATTAAGCCAACTTACCAATTAATTTCTGTCTCATTGGGGCACAAAACACAGCACTCTCATCTTCATTAGTGAGAACAGAAAAGGTAAAAGCTGCAAAAGTATAACAGGCACAGAGTAATACACAGATGTATAGAATTGCCCTCCCTTTGACACCATTACATAAGAAATCTGCAGGATCAAAAACAAGCAAACTATCAAGACACACAAATAGATGCACACACACACACACACACTTAGCAGATGAGTTCACTGTAGCACTGCAGAGCAGCAGAACTGCAAAGTAGATGGAGGGAAAAAGCTGGTGGTATTACCTGACATGCACATTGATTTCATGCTATCCTTGAATCACATCACCTTGCTATCTTTACTGTTTTACAGCTGGTGCAGGAAATTTCTATATAAGAAAAAAGAAATCCAATAATTCAAGTTTGCTCTAAGGGTTTAGGGAAAAATGTCTTTTTACCGGTGATCTTTCACTTTGAAAAAGATAAAAAGGGATCCATCCAGCAGGTTTTTATGAGACTAGAGCAACATGTCTGGCTTAAGCTTTTGGCAGAAGTGTTGCTCTTTCATTGTGTACACCAGCTTTAAAGATCTCATAGAAGTATTTCACTGCTGGAAAGATGGTCTTCTTATGAAACTAGGATATTTCTATTTAGCAGAAAGATGCAAACACTTTTGAAAATGGTGCTACATAACCAGAGAGAATGGAGAAAAAGGCTTTGGCATTGGTTCAATATGCCCGGCAGCTGGTAATAAACAATTTCAAAATTAAGCAGTAAGCTAAAATATGTTTCTGAAAACATTTTTGCAAGAAATAGGTAACATATTAACAGAATCTTGAGTCAGACTTTATCAGCGCTACTTAGTTTTACTGTTTCATCTCAGTTTTTCAGCCTCCATTATCAATAAACATGAAACAGTATGGTGCTCGCTTCATGTCAGCTGTCAGGTGAAGCAAAACACGCCACCCATCGGATTTTAGCTTACAGATAAGCAGGGAAATTTGGGCGTTGGTAAAACTGAGGGAAGGTTAACATGATATTTCACACATACTACCCATTCTGTTGTGATACAAAGCTGGTTGAAATCTGCAAAGCATCCCTGTAAGTACATATGAGTCCTAAAAAAAGTCGAAGTTGACTTGGTTTCACTTTTGGTGAAAGTCCCGTGTTTGTTTGACCCATGATACGATACACGTTACGTTACGTTACGTTACGTTGCGTTACGTTACGTTACGCTATGCTATGCTATGCTATGCTATGCTATGCTATGCTATGCTATGCTATGCGTTGCGTTACGATACGATATGATACAATGCAACTTCATTGTCAGTTCACACTGAAATGCATTTTGCATCCTCAAGCAGCTCCACTCAAGAAGCATTCATACACAAGAAGAATTCATACACAAATTAGATACGCAATTATACAAAGAGCACATACCCATAAAACAACACACCAAACAGTCATAAACGTGGACATCATCAAATAATATCCTCAGACTCAGATCTTAATTAGCAGCACACTGATGTGATACATGTACCTCTGTTTATTAGGATGCTGCTCTTGAACACAGCACCAAATCTGCCACTTCATTATCTGCTTTCTATCTCGTCTTGTCTCTATGTCTCCTTCTAGCAAGCTATCATCCTGTATAATTACAATAACTGCTGAATTGTTTAAACTGCAATTATACACATTACAAATACACCATTCTAACTATATTTAACAGCTTTGAATTTTAACTAGAAGATGCTGGATTGTTCAAACACAGTGTTCAGATGGTGCCAGCTGTTTATTATGAGATATGTGAGAAGTAGATGAAAATGTGTAAAAAGGCTTTTAATGAATGATGAATTTTCATGAGCATTTATGACAGTTACACATTTGTCTAATTATTTCTCACCACTTCTCTTGCTGAATGAAGAGGGAATTGTATTTGCATTTCTGAAAGGATGTTTGTTCTTTAAGATCATTTGGAAACTCTTGCTCTGTCATTCTGTTTTGTACCACGTTAATTGACAAATGGCGTTCTTGCATCGGTTAGTTTGAAAAGCATTTTGTCTCATCTCCTTTTTTAATGTATTCATACCAGTTAGCTGTCTTTGAAACTCTCGCACACTGCAGCCAGTGTTGTGTCATGACACTGTTTTGATTAACAGGTGTTTTGATTAACATGCAATGTAATTAGGATCATTCACACATTACAGACAGTGTTTTGCTTTGCGACACTCTTTGATTGATGTGTTGTTTGTGAAGATGCAGTGTCATTTTATGTAACTTGCCTTGCATAATCTTACATTTGAAGGTAAGATGTCACGATAATGCCCTCATTATTTTAGCTTTCACACTTTCAAATTCAAATTAGGGGAAGAGACAGGACGGAGAAGTTTGATTTATGGCTAAAGTTATTATTTTAACAAACACATTTGGAGTGAATATGAACTCCGTCCTGCAGAGGGGAAAACACACAGATGTGCATTTATCTGTGTTATACATTATCTAAAAGTAAATCTGATCCTCACTTTGGAGAAGGCGCTACCTATCTGTCCCTCAATAATGAGGTAATCACACACACATTCATCTTTTGATCTTCTGAAATTTATCCATTGCAAACACACATACATGCATTCTTCTTTTCTCTCTAGCGCACAATCCCTTAAACACACATCACATTTTTATCACAAACACCTATACAGTGCAGCTGCCTCTGTGCCAGTGATAATGAGCTACACCTTCTCTCTGTCATGTTCAGTTATATCTCTTGTCACAAACTCTGTGTGTGTGTGTGTGTGTGTGTGTGTGTGTATGTGTGAAGAGACCATTTACGCTCTTTTCAAACTATTCATTCAACTGTTTTTCCTGGTGAATGACAGAACATTTCTGGCTTTAAAGGGGTAGTAAGCGAGGCTCTGCAGGCCTCCTTTAAAGGGACAGTTCACTCCAAATCAAAAATACACATTTTTCCATTTACCTGTAGTGCTGTTCATCAATCTAGATTATTTTGGTGTGAGTTGGTGACTGTGGGAGATATCAGCTGTAAGAGATGTCTCCCTTTTCTCCAAAATAATGGAACTAGATGGCACTCAGCTTGTGGTGCTCAAAATAAAAAATGCATTTCAAAACCTCAACAGCAATGTCTCTTCCCAGAAATTGTGACCCAGTTACAAAATATAATTCACCGCCACTAGTAAGAGTTAATATATGTATTTGACTTGACTTGGGGGGTGAACTCTCCCTTTAAGACCTATAGTGGAATGAAAATTTCCACAGTAGTAAATTAGGACACAAATCTGACCAAACCAGCGTATTTTTGATCCAGCATAATATAGAAACTGATTATTGCAATGTTATTGAAGAATTTCTACCAGCTCATCTTTGTTGTTGCTGTGGAGAAGAGAAGCGGCCGGCCTCCCACACAGCATGAAACATCTCCTTCATTCTTGTTTGGCAGCCAGGGAAAATAACGGTTCAGTCCTTTTCTGAAAAGTTCAACCTTCTCAGAGCTTTTGAAAGCACTCTGCTCTGCTGAAACAGCTGCCTGATGCTGTGCTTGTTTCAGAGCACCCGCATTTTGTGTGCCTTGTAGCTGCTTTCCTGGACACATAAATAAGAGTGGTGGATGTTTTTGAAAAATAATTTTATGTGAAGAGAGAGCTGCTGTGCTGAAAAATGAAAAGGGCAGAGGGATTTAAAATCCATTATTACATAAGAGCTAATAGCAAGATTTTAAACTAGAATTTCCAACTAGTCTTAACTGATGTCCATGTAATATGTATAGTCTGGCACATTAACATGAATGATAGGTGCCTTCAAAGACCATTCTTACAATATATATAAAATCACCATTTTAAACTGAGCTTTCACAAACTCATGTTGGCTGTCAAACCCTCACAGACATTTAAGGTAGTTGTGGGATAACATCAACATCAACCACTATAACTGTGTTTCACTGCCCTCTCTGATTCAAAGTTTCAAGTCTGTTTCACCTCTGATGGTGTGTTCAGAGGTGTCCTCTGTTGAATCGTATATACTCTTAACAAGTGAAGTAAACCTAAACATCACATTACAGTAGTAAGAGATTTTCAGCCGCTGGTAACTTGTTCTTTCAAGGCCCTGACACACCAAGCTGACAGTCAGCTGTCAGTCAGTGTTCGACCGTCAGTGAGTCACAGCGGTATGTCCTGAACTGTTGGCAGTAGTTGGATATTGGCTTTCTTTCTGCAGATTCAGCAGCGGCGGAGTCTGTCAGTGAATGAAATCTCTTCGATTGGCAGTTCAGCTCAGCGCATGAGAAGAGAAATAGAAGTGAGGAAAGTTGTGAGTGCGAAAGTCAAGAGGAAGTGAGGACCAAGCAAACTTTTTGTGTAAGCTAAGATTGTTTTTCTTTGGCCATTGAGTTCTTTAGCAGTATTTGTACTGATAGTTTGTTATGTTCACTGGCACTACGTGAATATGCTTTGCTCCTTTGTTCCAGTCTTCCTTGAAAGACTAATACAGACTACTGCCACCTGCTGGTATGGAGAGGTTTTTCTTCCCACACAGGTGCAGAGCGTACATGTTGGTTGGCTGTTGGTTTGGTGTGTTGTGCAACTTTTTGGCCAAGACATGGTGACTTGAGGGGACGCAACAATCAGCTTTAGTTGCTACTAGTTTTTTGACGTGTTTGGTGTGTCTGGGCCATAAGAGCTCGACTTTCCTTCACCTCCAACTCTCTTTTTAGCAACCTGTTGATTTGCCAATATAGCCAATCACACAATACACGTTCTGTTATTGACTTGTATTTATGATAAGATTAGCTTAGGCTAACAGGAAGAAGTTGTTATCTTTTTGGTGTTTTATTGTTACTGATGAGCTCATTTGAAATTGTCAGGCAAAACTAAACAAAAACGAAGAACATTTCATCAGCATTGTCAAATTACTTTGCATTATCACATAAACATATTTGCATAGCCGGCTTCTGTCAAATGGGAGACTGGATAACAGTATACTCATAATACAGAATGATTTATCATTTTATTGTGGACAGAATGTTTCAAGGTCTGACATTTGAATTTACAGGATGCTTTGAAGAAACAAGAGTGGGTGGAAAAAAAGAAAAATAGCACTATTCCCCTATTATTTCTAAACGCTTAATCATTGCTATAATAGATGCAAATTACTGAGGTTTCAAGACATACATGTAAACTCTACATGCTGCCAATTACAGAGAAAAAGACAGGGTGAAAGAGGGCAGACAGGAAATGAAAGGAACAATTATGCAGTGTAGATAATTAGAAAATATGACAGTAGGAATGCAGGAAAAGGGAGAGAGGGAAAATGTGGGAGGCACAATCACTTAAATGCAAAATGAAATTAATTGAATTACATTTGTCTTTACCATTCTTTTTGTATTTTTAAGGATAGAAATGCCTTGAAGGCTATCAGTGTACTCCAAAGACAATCAAACCTGGCATGTTAATGGTGGCTTAGCATCAAAAATTAAACACTGCTTTTGGCTTCAGTCTGTGCATTGTGTTCAGGCTGGGCATCGAAATATTTCCAGAATTTCATAGCTGCATTCATTGCCCTTTAGTGCACAATAGGACAACAAATGCGCAGCTTGTTGTTTTAAGTATGGGCCAGATTTTCTCATGAAAAGACCTTCAAGCCACTACAAAAACAAATCTGATGTTAAAGCAAGTAAACCACATTTGTTTGCGTTTTTAACACCAGTTCAACACTTCAAATTTGTAGATATACTGCAAATCTTTAATACAGTTCAGGAATGCTTCAGAAAGTCACTTCGTATATCTTACACCGGCCGACTGATTGACATTTTCTCAAAGCATCAGTATGCTTCAACTGAAGTGTTTTTCCAATGGTCAAACAGCATCTGAAAAAATGTCAAAAGGTGTCAGACGGATCACCCAATTCTGACCTTTTTTAACTTCCTGAGGCTGAACGATAACACCCGCTTCACTCAGTGATTAGCCAGGTGATAGAGATGGCGTGGTTTTTTCTCAATCAACTTGTTTTTTTTTTTTTTCTTTAATCCCATCAGGCTGTTTGTCTGAGTTAAAGACTGTCAGCCTCTCTGCTGGCCTGGCCTGCAGATTGTTTGACTGTCTGGCTGTTTACTTCCCCGGCTGGCAGACTCGTTTATATTCTACCTGCCAATTTCTTCTTCTTGCCTGTCTGCCTACCTACCATCTGTCTATCTCATTGGTTTATATTGAGGGGAAAAAATAATATTATATACAGAAAAAAATATTACCAATAGATATGCTATTCTTGAAAAATGCTGTAATTCAGCCTTCTTCTAATATGCAATAAAAACCTTACATTATTTTGAGCTGTGGCTGATCATTCTCATGTTCTGACACAAAATGTTTGGTGTGTCAGACTGCATTGGATGCTGTGCATGAAAAAATTGACAAATCGTGAGCACCTCTTTTGACTGTAGACTATTGCATTTTTGAATTGAAGCAGAGATTTTTTTGAAAAATGTGTTTTTTATAGTGGCGAAGCAGCATCACTAACTATTTAAAATGCCATTTTATACCATGAGTTCTGGAAAACAAACTCTGAGGAAGGACAGGGCAAACTGGTTTATGTGATGTGATCAATATATTACAGTTGCAGACTTTGCTCTGCAGAAAAATGGCCACTCTGGTGTTTGCTTTGTTGAAAAAGCTTTCGGTAAACAACATGCTTACTTTCATCGCCGAAAGCAAGGTGAAGTGTGATGTAATTGTAGCATAGAGGGGTTTGGATTTCAAGGGTGAAGTGTTTGACTTCAACAGAGACTGTGGTTCGTGAGCTGTCTCCCGACCAACAGAGATAATATGTGTCCAAGCAGCAGGATCCAAACATGGGGTGGTCCTTCTTTATAGCAGCAGTGGAAAGAAAACTGTGGTTGGTCCATTGACTTTTCCTCTGTCCCAGTACCTCCCATGTTTCATGCTTGAGATGCTCTAAACTTCAGTGTTGTGAGGAGGTGTCTGTGTCAGACACAATAACCTGTTTTGTCTTATCATTGACTTCTCAGACTTATTGTGAACATTTTTTAGGTTTAGAAGGACGGATTTCATTGGTGTGGTTAATTTCCAAGAACAATTCTGAATGTTAAAGACTTGCAAAGGCATGCCTCTAGGCTTTCTCTCTTTTTTAAATATCTTAGCCCATTCTCATTCCAAGGTTTTCCAAATTTCAGTGATTTTGGCACAAGATACCAATGCCAAAAGCTATCATTATTGGCGGTATGATATGCTGCTGGGCGATGTCGCTTTGCAATATGGCCGGATAGAACCATCCACTGTGTTATGACACCTGGCACCTGGCGCAGCAGTTTGATACTAGATTTCATTTTAGTGGATGCTGTTTTCTAGTCCCCTAAACTATAAATTGTTTTAAGGCTTGTATAGGCTACAGTAAAAATCTGCCCTTACAAAATCCTACACGTTTTAATTCACAAACAATTTTCCTAAACTTCAAAGTGTTTTCTCATTATTGTTTACTGGTGGATGACTTCGCAGTTTGTTGCTAAGAAGGCATTTGGTATAATGTTCAGTTCTCCAGCCTCCAGCTACAACTTTGTGTTAACTTTCCTTCAACTCTCATCACCCTCAAACTTTGGCTTTTTATTCACCCCTCAAAACACACTCAGCTCTTGAGTTGCTGTCACAATGAGTGCTGGACACACTGTATTTGCAAGCCAAGGATGAAGTGTGTTTCTATGGAAAAAGACGCTTTTTTTGATTTTTTTTTTTTCCTTTGCAAACATCATTTGTCCAGGAAAGGTTGACCAAACTAGAACAAGCCTTTTATTCAAGCACCATTCTGCTAAAATGAATGATGTTAGCTCAGTGTGTACTGAGGTTTCAGAATTAGCAATGGGGTTACAGCAATGCCACATTGCTATTAATTTAACAGCTGCTACTTACTGCTGTGGCTGTTAGTGTCAAATTAAATAACATATGATGGCAGTTTTAAATCCCCTGTTATTAGTATGGTTTTAGACTAGCGCCATCAAATATAGAGGAAATTTAAGCTCTGTGATTAGATTGGTTTTTAACTTCTTACCTTACAGTTTGTATGTCCACACCTTTGACATCTACCTATTCACCAGAATAAATGTCGCTACTGTATGTTTCTGCAAACCACAGATATTTCAGGTTTCATATGTAGGGGATATATTGAAATTTTACACATTTATGAATCAATTGTCAATTGCATGCGATGAAAGCATTGGCTTAAAATAACCGGTTTTGTCACTAAAACAGAGACGAAAATGTCCTCTTGTAAAAACATTATGCTTTTGTTGTTTGTTGGCCTCAAACTGTGGTCTCCTGCTGTCTGCTAGTTGTCATCCGTATTGTCTAGGTGTCACGCCACCGGCCATTAACTTCCTCCTCTTCATGAACGGATCTTTTTTCAATGAATTCTGAACAAAGCAACATATTCTCATAGAACATTTTTAGGATATCCTACAAAAATTCACACACAACAGTTTTCATGATATCTTATGAATTGGTGCCCCATGAATGACGTTATGCAGGCCTGCTTATCATAAATTTAAATGATTAAGGTAAAGTTACTGTGGTTAGATTTAGGAAAAGAAACATGGTTAGGATGTACTATTAAAGGATTTAAAGTTCACTCAAAGTTCACACCGTTCCAATTATCATTCTGGTAGAAAGTCTTCTGTTTTGTAAGCCATTCACTGCACTAACCTGCCACTTAAGTGGGCCGCTTGGGATCAACTCCATCTATACTCCCATCAGTGCGTGATCGCAGCTTTCCAAAATATGTGGGTTATGCACAAATTACTTGCTCATCATTATGTAGGATATATACAAATTTTGTTTCAGTGTACAAGAGCAGCCTGAACTATGCCCCTTTAAAAATGCTAATATGATACGTATGTAAAAATGTAACATAAATTAGGTTTGCAGAAACATATAATGCCAACATTTTAATCTGGCAATTGGGGTGTTGACATTTACAAACCAATTTTCAAATGATTTGTTTATATTTTGCACGGATGATTCAACCAGCAGAGTTTAATGTCCATCCAAAATGAGAAGTGCCCCTACTGAGAGTCACGTAACATGTGCAATGGAAATACGCAGAAACAGAATAAATGAATGCAAAATGAAGAGATGGAGAAAGACTTGCAGATGCTTGACACGAAGGTCACAGAGTCTTTCCTGTAGTTTTATGTCTCCATTTACCCCTGATGACAGTGTGTCAGCTGGCCACCTCTCTCTAGCACTCTTTCTGTCTCTCTGTGGATTGACAGCTGGATCATGAAGAGTAATTGCTTTTCTCCTTGTAAGTTCATACCAAATTGTTTTACCAGCCTGTCCCATCTGATATCATCTGTCTGTAATAACATTTAGGACTTTGTCATCGAGAATCCTAACAAATTGGCTGATCCATGTCTTCATCCTGGGAAGATTAAAAAGGCTAATCAAGCAGAGGAAATGGTGTAATGTTCAAATCGTGATTAGATACACAGAAAAATTAATAATAAGATTCTTTAATAGTTACCCATGGTCAAATGATTTCCTCAAAATCCAGAGGATGCATTGAAGAATAAAAAAAACAAAAACATCCTGCAGTGGAGTGTGTGGTGCTCATAGATGGTTGAATGTGTTTGTGTGAATGAGAGTGAGTGAAAAAAAGTCCCTTTTCTTAACGAGTCTCTCCGTGTTCACTGACGCAGCTCAGCACTGCGGTGAGTCACAGCCTTGATCCTTGTGTCAAAGGAGCAGCGACAGAAATGCCACAACATGTCAGCTGAATTATGAATGAGTGTACAGCAAATCATGTGTAACTCACGCACATGGGCACACACATGATCGTCAACACGCAGAAACACAAGCACCAGTGGCAGCGGATAGATCAGTGATTGCTAAACACTGACAAGCAGACAGCCACACACCAGCAAACACACACATTACTGAATGCATGTGCACACATTATGCAAACAGCCCCCTTCAGCCTCGCACACTGCTAATGGATTCCTGTTATGTTGCAGTGGTTGGACTCGTGCTTGACATACTCCTGCACTTAGGCACCTGGGTAAATTGTGCACGTTACTTTTTGATTTGTTTATAATAACCAGCCCAGTCACAAGAAGAAAATGTTGGCATTGTATGTTTCACAGATATGTTACATTTGTGTAGTTCATGTCAAAGTGAGGCAGTTGAGATTGCATGTTTTTTAGCTGAGTTTCTCATCAGTAGGAAGAGGAGATGGTGGGGCGAATGAAAACACAACAAGCAGTTGTTTTTTTGGTGACACCACTGCATTTTTATCAGCAATTGTGACTCCAAAACTTTTTTGATAACACATCGCAGCATTCCCAGTGGCATTTGTGGTATCACAAATGGATGTTTTTTTAGTGAAAGATTGTGACATTTGCAGCTACAATTGTAGCACCAAAGCTATATATTTTATTGACACATTTCTGTAATTCCAGCAGAAATTCTGAAACTTAAATTAAATTAATTTTTTTTTTTTTTTAACGACATATCAAAACATTTTCAGCAGTGACTGTGGCAACAAAATTGGGCCTTTTGTAGTGACACACACCAGCATTTTCAGCTAAGATTGTCGAGCCAAAAAAAGGTACAGTATTTTTAGCGCCACATCACGGGGAGTCTGTCATTAGCTGTTAACAACTTTCCCTGTCTTTACTATAGGCCTTTTTTCAGTCATCACTTGATTTCCTCACCTACCAACTCACCTGTTCCCAATCTGCTAATCAGCTCCCCAGCATATATACAGTACCTGCCACTATGCAACTAGTTTCCTTCCGAGTTGCAATCTTACCTGCCTGTCTAGACTGATCTCTTAAAATTGCAAACTTTGAATCATCCACACATTAAACTTTACCTGCCTTGTGTTTGAGTCCATTAAGTATGAGTCTATTACCTGCAAGACTGAACTTTTACAGCAGCTTTTATGACCTGAAAGTTCTCACCATTACACTGCTGATTCCCTCTTGCAAACACGCAGCTGCAGCTCACTCCCAGAATCTGACCTACTCTTATGTGTTGAAGCTTTTTGAGTCCCAAACAAACCATATGTTTCATAGGGTTTATTATTTGTATGCCACATCTACTTGTCGAGAAAAAAAATGCTCTTAACTCTTTGTGCTTGCTGACCTGTGACAAGAAATCCAAAACAAATCTTCTTGACTGATGAAGCCAAGTGCATAAAAATGTGTTGAAATTTGCAATACATGAATGGCAGATGAAGATGTCACAGTGGCAATAAATTAAGTTATCGCCTGGCAAGGCCATTATCCACAGTAAGGTATACATTTATGTAAAAAGCTTGTTTTTTAGCCCTGATGACAGCTATGAATTCCATTATTTTAATACAAATAACTGATTCAAACACAAATACGCATGCAAACCCGGACACTATATCTAGATTTATATGCTCCATGGAGATAACAATCATGAAGTTGATCTTCTCTAACTATTTCCATTGGGAGATGGAAGGAGAGAAAACAAGGGATGAAGCATGAAGGAAGAGAGACAAGAGGAGAGAGAAAGAGATCAACCCTGTAGTTGCTCCTTACCAGCTCAAAATCTAATGTGGAAATGGACAGATGGAGAGGAAGAGAGAGATAAAAAGAGAGGAGGTGAGAGGAGAAGGCATCTGTAAACAGGTAGAAACCTGAGAGACAAATAAACCTACTGGGATTTCTGGTTGTCAGCCGTGAAGAGCAGTATCTCCAGTACATACAAGCACAACAGCTGGGCTAATCACTGCTCTCACTGCGTGTATGTATGTGTGCATGCGTGTGTGTGTGTGTGTGTGTGTGTGTGTGCGTGTGTGTTTGTGTGTGTGTGGGGGGGGTTTGTATCTTCTTTCTTGTTTACATGAGTATGCATCGCCCCAGCTGCCTCTGTATTTATGCATGTGATTTCAGATGTCAGTTTGTGTGTAAACCTGTTTGTTTACCTGTTTGTGTCCCCTATGCTCTTGTTATGTATCCTACGCATATGTGTGCATTCAAGTGAGACTTTGCTGTGCTTATAAAAAAGCCTCATCTGTCCAAACTGTAGTACGATATTTATACATTTGTGTATGTTGCCAGGCTTCTGTGCATCTGTGTGCATTTGTGCATATCAGTATTTGTTTATATACTGTACATGTGCATAACTTTTATTGGAATGTGATTAGGAGTCTTCACATTCACTCTGTTTATGTTTGTAAATGTTGTCATATTGCTTATTAGAGTCCTGTTTGTTCTTGTAATCTGTCGGTTCTTTGTCTGTAGCTGTTCTGGAGTATATTTATGCATTGATGCCAGCAGTTTTTGTTGATACGTGTGAACATGAGTATAATATGAGAGAGGCAAACTATGTGTGCTTAGGTGTTTGTGCATGTGAGTGTAAAATTAGAAACGATTTGTTTATCTGCAAGCGGACAGATATTGATCCAAGAGTTAGAAAACAGATCAATTAATGAACAAATTAAGTCATTTGGTTATTCAGTTTGGAGCAGTGTGAGCTGAGCACATCAGCTGCTGAAACCCAAAGATCACATTACGCAGATGTGCCGGCCCGTTGTCATTCCGAAGTTGTCGCATACTGACGCTTTGTTGGTGATTTCCACGTAAGATACTGATGCCAAAAGTCAGCTTTAGCTGCTGTATATATACCCAACCAGGTTGTGTCAGTTTGCAACGCAGCTGGAAAAAAACTTTTCCGGTGTTACGATGCACTGCCAGTTGGCTGGACAGCATTTTTTTTGGGCGCTGTAAGCAGCACAAGCTGAATGCCATCTAGTTCCATTATATTCATTAGGAGGCAAACATCTGTATGGTCAATACCTCAATCACATGGCAACTCACACCAAAACAATCTAGACTGATAAATAGCACTACAGGTAAGAGGAAAAATAAAACCAGTATTTTCGGCCTCAAACCTCAGTTGCCCAGTCAGGGAGAAGAAAGTCTGATTTAATAGTGCTACATTTTTACATTTTTAAACAATGTAAAATATCTTGGTATAGTTATGATAAAGAAGCATGACAATTTTTTTTAAAGTACAGTTCTAGATGAAAGTAATCATGTTCATAAGTGAACTTTGTGCCTTCGCTTCACCAAATTCTAAAAAATTCCCCAAATTTCAGCTCAGTTTGTTTTGGAGGAACACCGCTCCTCACATATTTGTTTCTGAAAACAATCTTGCAAAAAATGTCCCTGCTGGCTCTCAAAATAAAATGCAGTCTTGAGATCATTAATGGCAGAGCATTCTTCTCAGTGATGATCACATTTGCTTGTGGTGATTATTCTTAATGTATTAAAATGCTTGTAATTTCCCCCGTGTTAGACAGTTACAACTTTAAAATATAACTGTCAGAAGGAGAAAGCTGTTTGTGATTACATGCATGAATGAGAAACGTTAGCAGTCTCACCTGGCAGTGGCAGAACACTGAAATATGGACTTGATTGCCCAATACATCTTTAAAATGACACCTTTCACCTGCCTGATATATGTATTCTGAGGACCTGCAATCTCCTCTACTCTCTATCTCTTCTGATTTGAGACCACCGCCTTTTTTTTCTTTTCTGACCAATCTTCCCCCGCAGCCCCTGTTTCTGATCTCGCCGTCGTCTCTCCCTCGTTCTCTGTTTGTGACAGATATGAGCTCTTGCTGTCGACAGCTCGGCTCACAGGTCATACAGACAAGTGGCTGGCAAACACAGGCGCAACACACACTCTCAACCTACACGAGTCAACATGTGCTCAACAACAGAACAATCACAGAAATCATGTTCATGGGAAAAGAGCAACAATTCTCTCCGTCATTTTCTCTCTGGGCAGATTGCCTGTCTGATGGCTGATGTGTAGTTCACACAAGAGCCGCTCGAGGCAAAAACACACAAGCTTAAAATGACAGTTGAAACAACATGTAGTGCAAAATGTGTCAGAGATAGGAGCGTAATGGGGTAAACAATGCCTTTTTGCAGTTGTTCTTTGAGGTTTTTAGACCTTCATGGGACGGTAATTGTTAATTTTTTTGCTAGTATGAGGGTCCTCTAGCTAGAGTTGCTGGAATTCATTAACATCAGATGTTGCTGTTTAAGTGAAATTTAATATCTGGTGACAAAATGCATATTTCAGCTTTATACTTTGTCCTAATTTCATTCGGAAACCAAGCTGATAAATCCATTAGGGACAGCAGAAATAACCTGAGAAATAATTTCCTGGACGCAGAATAAAATAATAATTAAAAATAACATTGGGTCGCTTGTAGTTCTGTGTTTTTTTAGGTTTTTGTAAGCCGAGCAGGAAACAAGTAAAGAGGGGAACAGAAGGAGCTGAGATTTTCTAATTTACAACGACTCAGGGTTTCCGGTTAGATTAGAGATGGACACGCACACACACGCACACACACACACACACACACACACACACACACACGCACACACTCAGAGGGAACACATTCATGCTGAGAAACGAATGCACATCTCGACCTCATGACTTTTCAGGGAAGGATAGAAATTAAAGTGTGGATTGCTTTTTGTATTTCCCACTCTGCTTGTGTTTTTGCAGCTTCTAAATCAGTGGTTCCCAACTGGTGGGTCGTGGTCTAAAAGTAGGCCGAGAGTCCATTCTGAATGGACTGCAAGTAACTTGTGAATGTGTCGAGTCTGAGAAAAATCACACTTTATTTCAAAGTTTAGTGAATTTCTGACACAGAGCTTTAACTTTAAAGTGCAGTTTCTGTCTTGTGTTCTAAGCCAACGTGTCGTTTATGTTTTGTGAAATAAGATTGAAATTGTGGTAATTTATAATGTGTGGACCTTGAACTAATGACTAAGGAGAAATCTGGAGCCCATTTCTGGACCAGTTGGGAACCAGTGCTCTAAATAAACTCAAAATAGCCCCCAGCAGATGGTACATGTGATCAACTCACTGTCTTTGGTTGTACTCACTGTTTTGTTTGATGGTCCAGGGTGGTTGAGGTGGTTCAAGAGTTGGCTGAAGGATATATGGAGAGTTGCTTGGTGAAGCTAAACTGATTTGTTGTGTCAAAATAAAATAAAAAACTAACAAGCATTCCCCAAAATAAACAGGTCTTTACACGAAACAAAGCTCAATTTAAAGGGGCAACAAACCCATTAATCAAAATATGACATATCACATATGTATTTCTCTATAAATGTTCATTTTTTGTTGTTGGCAATCTCCGTTATTAATTTGTTCACTTAATCAGTTAATGAGAGTATTCTGAGGTGCCAGGAAAGATGACACTTTTAAGTGACTCAAAAAAAAAGAAAGAAAATTATAAGGGCTTGCTAAAAATGGCTCAAATACACATGAACACACATGCAAGCCTGCCATGTTTACTTCCTGTCTTTCTCATTTTTAAAAAAAAATGTAATTTAGTGCAGATCGTTTAAATTACATTAACGAAAACAAAAATTGTCACAAATTATTCTCCCTTATACTCCTTATTTATCTTGTTTCTCTACTCACCTCTTCCTCCGTTTCTTTCGGAGGTCTATCTGCATTTGACAGACACAGCTGGAAGTGAAGTCCCACTCATACACACACACACACACACACACACGCACACACACACAAATGCACTCTTACCATGGGAGCACCATGGGAATTGCACCGACAGATCTGTGATCCTGCACACACCACGTCTCGTTTAAATGAGCCATAGGGGAGCACAATATCACCGCCAACTGTCATCCTATAAGTAAATGCACACACATTCATAACACACACATACACACATACAGTGTGTAACTGTACGTCAGCATCTTTTAAGCTTTCTGTATTCTTATTAGTAGAAACAATACATTAGAGTATTAAATCTGTGTTTCTAAATTATCACAATTTTAATTCTCGCAAATTGGCATGATTTCTTGCGAAACACATGGGAAAAAGGTAACATGACCCAAATATTAGATATTAGTAAAAAGTTACCCCCAAAAAAGTGAAAATTAGCACAAAAAAAAAAAAAAAAAAGCCAAACAAAAAAAAAAAAACAGTAACAAAAAAAAAACAATAGTATTAGATATCCATTTTCCTCTGTACCCTAATTTTAAATATATATTGACAGTAATTTAAAAATGTACATATAATTTTCTGGGAGGTTTTTTAATGTTATTTCTCTAATGATTCTTGCACAGCATACTAGCACGTGTGTCTGCACACTTGTATGTTTCATGCTTTCATCTGTATGTGTGCATCTTTCTGCTTCTTCATGCTGCATGGTTCTCCATCATCACACGTGTGTATTCTTATGTGGCTCATGATGAGAGTCTGCACATGTGTGTTTGTGTGTAAGGTGTAATCATCCAGACTGATGCCTGTTAATTAAGAAGACTATTTGCTGCCAAGCTCTGTTTGGCAATTAATATTGGATTATCTGACTCCAGAGAAGCAGCGTGCCCTGATGCCTGATGTGCACCGCAGAAATGAGTTAACCGTTTGAGCAGCATCTTTCCCCAAATCTTTCTTATTGATCCAATTCTGTTTGATTTGGGCTTTTTTTCTGTGAGCACATATCTGGTTTTACCCCTTCTGATGCCTTTTAGTTTTTTTGCTTTATTAGGTTCATTTAATGTTTATTTGTTTGTGTGTCACTGCTTGCCATCTGCTGTGTTTTGAGGAATTAAATTACGCAAGTCATCTTTCAGCAGCAGGACACGAGGAGACCTCAATAAGCTCTGTGTGCACAGATATAACAGGTATTACGGTAAAACTCAGGCTGCCTCTCACAAGGATAAAAGTACAAGAACACACATGCACCCAGATCTTTGACAGCCACTGCAGGCAAAGCCCTTAGCACTGAGGGTAAGTGACAGTTTTGCCTGATGCAAGCCAAGCCTTCTTTACATCTGCTCTCTCCTGCACACACACACACACACACACACACACACACACACACACACACACACTCATACACATACACTGAGAGGTGATTAGGGTCAGTGACAGGGTGCAAGCAAAGCCCTTTCTCTTTCTTCCTTCATCTCTCTCTCGCTCTCATTGCCTGTGCCTGTCCTACACAGTCACCCAGAGGTGCTCCGGGCCGGTGACAGGGGCCCCTGAGGGCCAAAAGCCTGTCGGACAGTGACAGCTGACTGTTGACAGCCTGTCCCAAAGGCACCAACACTCTCAAATACACACTACGCCCATATCTCTTCCTTCTCGGTTGCACTGTCCTCGTTGTCCACTACTTGCTCCCTCTTTCTCTGTCTTAAACTGCTGACCCAGGCAGTTATGCTACAGTTGGCTGTCCCAGTCAGCGCTCAGCTCCTCTGTAAGCCCAGGGCTGGCAGCTTACACTGGGGAGCTAAACGGTTCTGACCGCACCTGAAGCCCTGGAGGGGGGACGCAGGGCTGCTGTGTTGGTGCGTTGATGTGTTGGTGTTGAAGTCCAGTTGGACATTGTCGGCCTGGAGAGTTGCAGGGTTGAACGTGTGAATATATTACACTTGGTAACTGTCTTAACCAGTAACCAAGTTTCTATTTTCAAAGTCATATATTTTACATTATATTTATATTCTAATTTTGGGGGTTCTTTTTTTTTAGTATTACTTTATATTGACATTTTACATCTTATATCTTGGATTATTTGTCCTCTGTTTTTTTTTTTTTTTTTATTATCCTAACTCTACCCTAACTTTGTCTCGCTTGTGTTCAATAGGGCTGTTTGGCTTTCCGTTGTGGTATCGTCATCGGGTGGTGATGCACACTTATACTGTTACATAGCCTAGCGTATGCTCTGTGACATTTCAGAAAGGTATAAAGGTGAGAAAGCATATTCTAAAGTGAACCTATGCAGAAACACAAAAACGCAATAACCCAAAAACCAAAATGGCCCTTTCTAAAAGCCAGTGTTTGGTTTGTGTGTTCTGGGCTTCTGTAGAAACAATATGGTGGATTCTGTTGAAGAGAAAACAACAATTTTTATTTCCAGGTCATCATAAACTAATGAACGCATAGTTTTGAATATTGTATACAATTTCTGCAATTAGATGCCCCTTAATCCTACACACTGGACCTTTAATATTAGTCAGTTTAACAAACCACTATTTTGCATAGGACAATCCTAAAAATGAGTGAAAGACCTAACAATGAAAAATATCACCACACTGCACACAACAGCTTCTGTACCCAATAAAAGAGAGAATCCCACTGGGCAGATCGACAGTGATAAAACCTCAGCAGAATGTTTTCCATCTCCATTATTTAATGGGATGCAAATATTAAAAATCCTAACAGTAAACGACCTTCTGATCTCTCTTCCTCTACACTTACTCTGAATGCTTTATGAATAAATAATGGCCGGCTACTTTTAGACAAGGGCTGTCAAAACATCTTTTGATGTTGTATAATTTAACATACAGGATATGTGCACGCACTCAAAAAGTCAAAAACACACAGACATAAAACAAACAGTGCCATTGACAAATGTTGGACTGCAGTTTCAGGCAGCTGTCTATAAATCAAAAAGCTACTTGCTTACAACATCAATAACAAAGAACTTACAAAGCTTTACATCAGACACGCACACACACACAGGCTTGTATTTCTCCCTCAATTCATTAATTATAGAAGTATTTCAAAAATATTGCTACTTCCTTCTGCTGTAGGATAAAATCAGCTGACCTTTTCAACCATTGATTCATGTTATTGAAGTATTTATTCGCCCATTTGTTTATTTGTTTCTCTGCAAAAAGTGATTAAGTTTCAATTGATTTGTCCCCCAGTAATTGATGCTGTATTTAAATCTCATGTTGCAGAGCATATTTCCAAAACACCCTGCCAGAGTGAAATGCTTCATGCAGACCAAAAAGCTGCCTGAGAAAGCAAAGGCAGATTCAAAAAAATCTTCTGTTCTGATATTCAGCCTTACAGGGAAAAAAAAGAAAGTTGGTGACATCAGAGCAGATGCTGGCTGACTGCTAAGAGACTCTTGGGAAAATTTTACAGTTATGAAAACATCTCATAAATACAATTATTAGCACAGTAATCTTTATCATATGAACAAGGCATGCACTGACAGCTACACTGTGGCATTAGCGTGCAAACTCTGCTTCCCCGGATCCCATGCTGAGCCATTTTAGCTGAGGCGAGCGGTAATAAGAGTATCTGATCTTATTTGAAGACAAAGACTGCGCCCACGCTGCCTGTCTTCATTCCTGAATAGCTGCTTATTTTTGATTTCCCTGGATGTGTGTTCTTATCTGCACTTGGATGAAACTCAGATCTGACAGCAGGACGAGAAATACACGTACGCAGAAGAGCAATGACAAAACATGTCACCTACTTTGGTACCTGTGCTTATTGCTGCCACACAGTTCGTTCACAGTGTTTGTCTTTGAGGTTTGACTGACTTGAAGAGTGTCCACAAATCACAGTCAAGTATTTCACAGGGTTTTTTTAAAAAAAATTTTGGCTTGTTTTCTTGCCTGCTAGTCCAACTGCCAAACTGACAGTTGGCTTGATTGTCATAGTAACACAGACCAATTCAGATTCAAGCCTTTGTGTACAGCAGGCCAACACTCACCTTCCCTTAGATTGTTGTGTTCTCTTCACAAGAGCAGTTTGTTTGAATGACTCACTTATCCAGATCACATCTCACGTCTTTGTAGGTGAGGTTTGCCTGGAACTATTTTTTTTGTATAACTTTGGCTGACCACTTTTTCTTGCTCCTCGAGTGAGACTGAAAAGCAGAAAATTCAGAAATGAACACGGTGATATCTGCTTTTTATTGTCAGTCACCTAGCAACGGAGTTCTTCAAACCTAAACTGTGAATGTCAACATTCATGGGCTGGGGAGGCGTGTTGGCCACCCTGATTATAAGAATTCTTTTGATTTGAGGTTTTTAGCGGGAGCTGAATAATGATCAGGGGTCTATTCCTCTGTAAAACAAATGGAGCGGTTGATTAAAATCAGTAAAACACTCAAATAAACAGTTTTGCTTTTTAAAAAAGTCAGTATTTTTCCAACACTGCTCAGTACAAAGGCCACAATGGCTGATGTGAAAATGCAAATGGCCCTATCTAGAGCCAGTGTTTGGTTTGTCTGTTATGGGCTACCGTAGAAACATAGCAGACTCCATGGATGAGGACCCACTCCCTATGGAGATATAAACAGCTCACTCTAAAGTAACAAAAACACAGTGGTTTAAGAAAACAAAGAAAGCAAGCAAAACATACTTATTACATTATATTCAGTGGCTGCCAATATATCCCCCTAAATCCAAACAGTGGACTTTAAATGTGATATGCAAAGCAAAGGCTGAATGCACAAGCACTTATCTCTCATTCAACCTCTCTCTCTCTTTTTTAGACTTATTTTCTTTTGATTAAAACAAAAATAAGCAAAGATTTATTTAAATGATTTGATGAAACTCCTACTCTATTTGCTGTAGATAGTCAATCCCCCTAAAAAAATCATTTAAAAAATGCAATAAAGGCCATTTACATCAGTTACTACTCATTCAATTAAAAATTATATATATATATATATATATATTATAACCATTTACGTGAAAGTAAATAAATGCATAGGAAGCTGGCTGCTTGTGGTTATGGCTTTTGGTTTGGGTGTGCCACCCAGTGAAGAATTTCTGGGTGCCACTTGGGAGCAGCAGAATCTGTAATCACAACATTCGCTTATAAAGTTAATATGATTTCTTTTAGATAGATTACTTTTTATTTCTCCAGCTGACACGGTACAGCATTATCATTCATTTTGGAGTTTCTGGCCACCTGACGATGAATGTGAGTCCAACATTTAGTCTCCTTTTAGCTCTGCTTTGGTCTCCACCAGCATCTGATGGAAATATTTGACTCTTTTGCAGCTAAATATTCTGCTATATTTGCTCGTCCGTTACTTTGTTTGTTTACTGGTTGATACTGGGTAAGCTATATCCCAACAACATGTAGCTTCCCAAGAGAATATTACACAATATAGCGGGATAATAAGTTGGTTTCTTACACCAGATCGGTTTAAAATACAACAGTAATCAATGCTGCTGAGGCTGGAAGTTCTTGATGTCTTTGAAACAGCTGGAAAATGTGCTTTGGGAAAGTGAAAAAGGAACTCTCCCCTTGCGCAGCAAAGTTTTACCAAAATGCTCTTGAGCATGCCGTTTAAATTTCCAGCTGTTCCTGTGGAGATGGTTAGTGTCTGGTAGCGGGAGACATTATTATCAGTTTAAACTGTATGAATGTGGAGTTTGGTGTCTCCAGAAAACAGCAACAATACTCAAATGAGTTTTTATATAAATAGATAAAAATGAAAAGATGTCAAATTAATATTAAATATGAAAAATGACCAAACAAGTGTGAAAAACACTAAAATACACACCTACACTTTCTAAACATCCTGTTCTCCTTCAACAAACCAATTCAGCTGAGAATTTAAGCAGCTCTCGCCAAGAGGAATAGTTAGCACAGCATGCTCTGCTGGAGCTTTCATTTATGAAAATGGATTATAGTTTCTCATGAGAAGTGGCTGGCAGACCTGAAACAAAATAAATAGCTATTCATTACTACATTTATTCTCTCTCTTTCTTTGACATTATGAAAGTTAATTTTGTCATTTCAAAATGTTTAGAATCCAGCTCACAGCAAAACCAGGCAGAAGCTGTTTTCTTGTTAGCTACATTGTCCCATGTTTGTTCTTTATCCCTTTATCTCTGTATTAATCACTGTTTTTCTCAACCTCTGTTGCTCCTCCAATCCTTTTCTCACAACCAGAGCTGCTAAAACCCACTTTCTGGTGTTTTTCAGTTTTTTGTTTGTTCAGGTTTCTGTCTGGGTGTTTTTTTCCTGTGAGTACATTTCACATAAGAAAGTCAAGCAAGGCGAGATTTGGCTTTGTAATGGACCTAATCGAATGCAACCCATAGTTTACACTTTGCGTTTACACTAAGGTTGACAGAAAATGTTTAAAACTGTTGACTTAGACGAACTTAAGCATAATCACTGCACAAGAAATCAATGGTTCATGTTGAATAGTATTCTTCTTGCCAAGTGATACTTAACTTACAACCTGTGTAAGTCCAGATTTGGAACCATTTTCTGCAGTAAAAATGAAGTGATTTATACTCGGGTTTGCCTCTGTAGTTGTTCTTATTGGATGTAAATACGGTGACAGAGTGCATGAAAAAGCATCAAAAATCAAATCGTCAAATGCTACTGCTTTTGCAGCGATTTCTGCATGCAATCCCGACGCCAGAAGCTGCCATTCACTGCTGTATAATAAGCTGCAGGGCGACATCAGGTGAGAACGCGGCCAGTCTGAACGGATCACAGTGTTATGATAAACCGCTAGACAGCTTCTGCCGCAGCGGCATGATACACAGCCGGGTAGATTAGATGTTGTCATGTTGAAATGCTGCAATAATGACATAATAAGAGGAAAAGGAAGGTCGCTATAGGGCGAGTGTCGGTGGAAGGGGCAGTGGATGAGTCCTACAAACCCTGGACTTTTACCCAGGAGGTTGGGTGTTTGCTTCCCATCTGAATGTTAAGTTAATTTCTAGACATAACCAAGTGCCCTTTTTGCCTAAACCTAACCATCCGTGCCTAATCCTAAACACCTCCTTTTGTCGCCTAAGTATAACCTCAAGCTTTTGAAACATAATCCCGCCATGTCCTTTTTTTTGACATCCAGCATTGGGTGCAACATCCAAACTCAACAGAACTAAAACGTAATAAGTAGACCCGGAGGCCCACTGACAAAGCAGCAATATGTGACGACTTCAGATGAGAGTGTGTTGGAGGTTCACCTGGACCCCCCCCCAAAACAGCTGTATCTGGTACCCTGGGAATGAGAGTGGTCTGTCAAGCAATAAAAACACACTAGTGCTCTATCAGCAAATACAGAATGTTTTTTGGTTTGTTTTTTAACTGTGTATTGCCTGTGGGCCTTTCATTTCAGAGGCTAAAATTAGGTTATAATCCTTTCAAACTTGCACTGCTAAGCAAATCAAAGCAGAGTCACTTTAATTTACAAATATTTTATTTAGCATCAGAATAATTTTTGGGGCAGTGCTGCCTTTTTTAAATATAAAATGATAGCAGTTGCTTCACACACTTAGTTGCTGCAGGTATTTAGGTACCACTGAGGCCCTCAACATTTCCAGACCTGACTCCCCAAAGAGCACAAAGCCAGTGTGCACCTTGCAGGATTTATTTCTCTACCTTTTCCTTTTCATAAGACTTCATGCTGGTGTTCCTGAACCCAGATTGAAAACCACTGGCAGTTGAGCCACAAGCTTGTGGGTGATGAGCTCCCTAAGAGCTCCTCCAGTCTGCCAGCTCAGTGCAGTACTGAGGCGGTCCGAGCCAACAGTAGCAGTTAGCTGAGCCTTTATTTATGAAAAGGGATTTGCTCTCCTCATGGTAAGTAGCTGGCACAACAGCAGCCAAAGCAAATCCCTAATACTTCCTTCCTCTTCCTTCCTCCCTCTACCCCACTCTGCTGTAGGAACTTGAAACTAAAGGACGCTGGGTACCAGCCCAGCCGGGGGTTTTGGCTGCTGTCTTTATACTCTTTACATTATAGACCACATTCATGTTCTGACTCATACTGTAAGAACAGTACAGAAGAAGCAAGCTGCAGACAAGTGCAGTGGTGAAACTTTTCATTCCAGCCTCAAGTTTTAATCCGACTCTCGTCCTATCTTCTCCCTCACCGACTCCGCCTATGGTATTGTAAGTGCTTGCAAAAGTGGCAGCCGAAGAAAAGTGGTAATCATAGACTCCTTCAAACTCCTCTGGACTTTTCAAAAGTCGAATCTCTCTTTCCTGGCTTTGTATCTCCTTGTATCTGTGCCCCCTGTTATTTCTGCTGTCTCTACTCTTATTTATCCTCATAAACCAGGTTGTCAAACTTTTTGAGGACAACCTGACAAATACATTCTTATTAGAAACAGCATCCTTTGGGGAGGGGAGGGGGGTAGTTGCAGGATGACAGGGTTGCACATATCTATTCGCTCTCTCCTTGGAAAATCACAACAGTTTGCACCGTGCACTGCTCCACTGATCATTGAGCTTCTGGGGTTTAAGTGTTTGGCTCAAGGGCAGGTCAATAGTAATTATTGACTGCAGGGTTTCTGTGCGTTTACTCCCCCAGATGGTTCATGAAATCCAACAGGAAAGGTAGTCACAGGCCTACGGAAAGAAGTGAGTTTATATTAATGCTTGATTGATCTCAGACACCCACACATCTCACTAATGTGTAAAATAAAACATTTAGTAAAAATTGACATTCAATACTCAGAGAGATGAAGACATAATAAAAGAAGCAGGATAATGCTGCTGAACAGAAAACCATTTTTTTAAAATGAGTCAGGCCAGTTTAGACTGTAAGACATCTAATGTTACTTCTGTTCCCTTTCCTGTATAAATAAATACATGAATCCACCAGTATTAGCCCCAATAGACCAGAATGCAGTCCAATTAATAGATATATGTTTTAAACAGAGCTATATATTTCTTTAACAATAAATAAATAAATATTAACATTGATAATCATGTGAAAAAAGTTTTGCCAATTAATAATAATAATAATAACAATAATAAATTTAATACATTTAATTATTTATTTAGCTTTCAAACAATAAATCTATGTTGTTGTCTCTGTGTGTGTGTGTGTGTGTGTGTGTGTGTGTGTGTGTTGTTATCTGAGCTTCTCTGTCGTTTGTTCTGGTAGACGGTCTGGCTGTGTGTGCATGTTAGTGCATGTGTGTATCCCACCGGCTAGCTCATTGCTACTGCTTTGCACTTCACTCATAACGCTTTAACCTCCCTCCCTGCCTCACAGTAATGGCTCAGTCAGCACTGTTGCTGTTGTTTAGCCCTGTTTATGGAGTTAGCACTGTTGGCTGCTAGCTGCTGGCTCAGCCACCTCCATCTTGAGAACGAATGTTGCATTCATGTGATGTCTGAAGGTGGAAGTTTCCGAGTGGGGAAGTCGTTTTTCTGACTTTGTTGTGTTCGTGTGCTTTGTTTTTTGGGAACAACATGGAAGCTGCAAAGATGAAAAGAGTATTTATACAAGAGGTTGATAGCACTGTCCAGTTTATAATATATATACATGTATCCCACCATGTTTATGCGTTTATGACATCAAGTCAACAACTCCTTTTATAAAATACGATGTTTTCAATGCTAGTACACTTGCCTGGCATGCTTAAAAGTTTGCTTGCTTGCTACAGCTTATAGATACTAAGATGTGCAACTGTTAAAAGTAAATGATAGCTACTTGGAACAAATAACAAAATCTATATTTTTCTAGTCAATTGTTGACACTGTTTCCATGCTTTCTGAAATTTCTGCTGCCCTAAAATGACATGCTAATGTCACAACTCGGCAACTCAGGTATCATCAAAATTTTCTGTCATCCCACTCGTTTTATGACTTTGGAGAGCCGTTCATGTGTTCATAACTCGTAAATACAGTCAATATGGTATTTCCGAGAAGCACATGAAGGCAGCATACGTCCATACAACTCAAACAATCTAAATTGCGTGTAGAGCCCCTTTAAATACAAAGTGAAAATGTACTTAAATCTGTTTTACTTCTCTTATTATATTCACTGTATATATTTGGCAGGATTGCATGGGTGAAAAATTGTAAAACTAATGCCATCACCCTCCTATAATATCTGCACAAAAGGAATGTAAAAGTGGCAGTTACTCGGAAAGACTGATTACAGTAACTTTAGTGTTATGTGACCAATGAATTATTTATTTCTCTTCTTGACCCTTTTCTTGACCTGTTTCACTGTATAGACGGAGCTGCCAAGTAAAAGGTTGTGACCTCGAGTGGTCGCTGACAGACAGGATAGTTTTTGCAGATCCCCATGAGCATACAGAGGGTCAAGAAACCATCAATGAAAATCGTTAATTCTACAAATAGCTTACAGTACAATAAAATGACAAATCCTAATGATGGATTCAAGGCTGTATTCAGTTTGAAAACAAGTCTTAAACCAAGTAAAATCACAGTATCTGGTAATCAGTGGTGGAATGTAACAAAGTATATTCACTCAAGTGCTTCTAATGAGGTACTTGTACTTTACTTGCGTATTTTCCTTTCATCGTAATTTATACTTTTACTCCACTACACTTCAGAGGGACATATTTTACTGTCACTTCATGACATTTATCTGACAGCTTTAGTTACTTTACAAATTAAGATTTTTGCATAAAAACATAGAAAGAGTGTATAAAATTGGATCTTTTATACAAATTAGGACTTTTACTTTTAACAGAGTATTTTCACAGTGTGGTATTAGTACTTTTACTTAAGGAAAGGATCAGAATACCTTTTCCATCACTGTTGGTAATGTTCTAATCTAATTTAAAGACTTACATGCACCTCAGTTGCTGAAAAAAGGCATTTTTGGGCTTATTTGTTTTTTGATGTCCTGATTAGAGACAGGAACAAAAGATGACATCTCCAAACCCACTCAAAAAAGATTGGAAACAACAGTGGAAATTGTCCAAACTTACCCTGCACATGTCCTAAAACCTTTTTGACGAGTTATAAATCTATTTATCTATCAAATGCAGCTTTAAGAGTTGACCCCCTGAAAGGTCATGACCTGAGGCTTAAAGGCAGACTGCGTTGTTGTGGCAGTAGCTGTAGTTTTTCTCAAATCTGTTGATAAGTGTGTTTATGTTTGTGTGAAAATTGTACAGAGAAAAATGTACACAGTGTTTAATCCTACAAATATATCACCATTCAGGAGCGCAGCAAACACTGGTTACATAACTGTGTGCTGTGGGTTTTACTGTTTGGGGATTCGGAGCATACATTTGCAGATTCATTGTAAGTTGCTTTGTTTAAAAGCCTCAGTGCAATGTAGGTGTGTGTGGGAAGTACATTTAAATTTTCTGACTTTTATTTCGACTCCATAAATATGGATATGGATTTCTGCTGTACAATATGAAGCCACTGCTGTCGCTGACCCCTCCAGGCTCTGTCAGGTCCTTCTGAGCACTGTTTGGCTGCTGTGAAACGTCAAGTATGCAGGTAAAACTAATGTGAACATATTTTTAGTGCCTTACCTACATATTTGGCAAACTTAGAGGTGTTACAGATCATTTCAGGTTCAACATTTGCTAAACCCCTTTCCGAAACAGTGATAGAAATTTAACTTTGAAACAGTCGCGAGGAGGCAGGACTGTTATGCTTTTGATTTCTACACAAGGAAAAGTAGTGTGCAATGGGGCATGTTGTTAGGGATGGTTGTTGTCTAACAAAATAGTCCAAGCAAGATGATGGTTAGCAGTGTGACTAAATCCTAAAAGTTGAGTTTTTTTTAAAAGAAATGATCCTTGGTGGATGTTTTATACTGTACAATCTTCAAATGTAGAAAATATGACAGCATGTACATAGTTTGAGTCCTGTTACACAAGTCGGCAGAGAAATTTGAATTGAGAGCTGTGACAGTAAATAACAAGTCATGCATCAATTTACAGCTTGTTAGCACTCATCCCACAAATCTCTTGAGCTGCAGCGAGAGGCTTCAGCATCTCCGCATGTTGGAATAATGACTGCTACCTCTCAGTTAGTGAAAACAATAGCACAGCCTTTGTTTTTCTCTTCCAAGGCAAGTAAAAAGCCTTGAAAGTAGTTCTAAGAAAAGGCCGTAATCCTGTTTTGCTGTTTGTGTGGACACAACAGTGTGGCTATTATGTAGAAGCCGTGTAGGTGAAGGAAGGTGGGAGGCCTCAAACATGAACCTGCCTGCCAACTGTAGTCGCACAACACAGCTTTGGCATATGGACAAATATAAACGTGTAGACAATTCTGCAGCAGAGATTCAAACGCACTTAACATTCATGTGCCTAACACAATTGCTTATTCCCAAGGTTATGATGCTCATTTGAAACTGTCTCTAATTTTGTGGCCTTTATAAACACATGTAAAGTGGTTTTTTATGTGCCAGGCAGATGGACAATCTCATTTTGCGATGTGTTGCTTGCTGCTTGATGTGATGCTCTATTGACAGTGAAAATCAATGTTTGTGCACATGTGCAGCATGAGATTCTGTGACGTTTATTAAGTTTATATGTGTGTCTCTACTGTCTGCCTGTTTGTGTATACGCTGTGCCCTGTGTGTGTGCATGAATGCATGCTGTGTGTGTGTGTGTGTGTGTGTGTGTGTGTGTGTGTGTGTGTGTTGCTTTTATAGTAGAAAATCATATTCATAGGAGTTGAATGAAGTGTAAGCAGTCCTCTTGTGCCTTCAGTCATGGTAAAGCCCGAGCCAATATGATGAGAATTTAGCTTTTTCATCATATGGAATATACTGTATATATTAAAGTTAATAGAAAAATAACAGAAATGATCAAATGACATGAATAAACTCGTACATTTATGATTTACATCCTAACCGATGCTATTTGTTTCTTATGGCCCACTGGAAAAAAAGGTTATTAAACTTTTCTTTTGTCTAATTTGCCTAACACTATTTTATTTTTATATATTTAACCTTCATTTAGTCAGGTTTTTCCAAGGGAGACCTGTTTATACAGTGACATTGTTGCACATTTTCATTCATGAGACTATGCCATGGTTTAGACAGCAGAGGGATAAAACTCTTCAAGTGTACTCTTCTTTAAAGCCTCAGGATGCAATCTAAGCCATCGCTCCCCGTTTTATTACAGCAGACAAATTTCTCTTCACATTCAGTGCTGTGATATCCAAAAACAGGCTGCTCTTTTCTAACTAGAAGAGACAGGCATTGCACAGGCATTGCACTGGATCTATCGGTAATTCTCTGCTCCTGAATCAGTTTTATAACTCACAGCTCTCACTGTCTTTATGCTCTTGTAAACTGAAACACTGGTGAGATGCAGGCGCCACAAAAATGGTCATGTTGCAGGTGGAAAATTGCCATATACGCATTTGTGAGAGGCAGAGGTGCTCAGATATAATTCATTTCTTTGTAAATTTCCCACCATGACAGTTTCTTAATGTGTTGTTCCTCAGCTCAACTCTAGCTTCATCAAAGCCCAGATTTAGATTTTCTGTCTCCATTTTTCTGCTGCTGTTAATGAGTGAAAAGTTGCTTAAGGCATCTTTTTCTATTCTGTCTGAGCAGAGTTCCTTGGTTTTAACTCTTACTTGGAAACTATAGCCTGCGTCCTGACACATGTAGCCAAAAGAAAAATTTCTCGTTATTCATTTCTGCAAACCATGAACGTTTGTGCATATCATATCACAGTTTAATAATAAATGCAATATTTATCAGCAGGAAGTGAAGGATGGTAGATATTTTCACCTGCAATACGGCTGCCAAGCTGCAGACCACAGTGCAAAACCAACAAGCAACACCAGTTTTCTTTTCGAGAGCCTCACCACCATTTCCACAAGTTTATGAGGCACCAAACCTTGGTATTTTTGGCTGTGCATTGTGGCATTCCCCAGCTTTGTTTGTGTCACCGAACCTTGATGGTGTTTATTGACAAATTCCAGCATTTTCCAATAACAGTTGAGCCAGAGAACTTGAGTTTTATTAGCAGATTAGCAGCACGTTGCAGCGTTTCCCAACAGCATTTTTGGCATCAAACCTGGGTGTTTTGTTTTTGGTTTTTTGGTTTTTTTTACCAAACCTGGGTGTTTTTAGTGGCACATCGTGGAGTTTTCCAGTGTTGCTTTTGGTTCCAAATCTTGGCGTTTCTCGCCAGCAAATTATGTTGTTTCTCAGCAGCATTTGAGCCACAGAACCTCAGTGTTTTTCACTGACACATCACAGCGTTTCCCAGTGGCTTAGTGGCATTTCTCTGCAGTGATTGAGCCATTAAACCTACGTGTTTTTCACAAACACAGTACAGGGTTTCACAGCTTTTATCGAGCCGTGAAATATAAGTGTTTTTTGTACCTAAACCTAACCACAGTCACCCCAGTGTTTCGAGAAAGGTAAAGTTTCAACATATCCTCCTCAATATAACATGCAAAAGTAACGCATCTGTGGTTTTCAAAAATGTTGAAAACACATTTCATTGTGTTCACACAAAGAAAAATGAACAGCAATATTGACAGCTGTGCTTGCAGGTTCACCTAAAGATGCAGGCAGCAGTTTCTTCTTCAAATATGGTGACTATGGCCAGTAATCACAACAGTACCTTGAAAATAATTCAGCCTTTGTTAATTAGCATGTATTACTTGCTAGACGTGTGTAAGGTGTGCATTTAAAAACAAAACCTGCAGGTCAGAGACCTTAAGTCACAATGGACCAGCCCTCCATGACACATCTTTACACTCTGTGAGTCACATGTGATCTTCTCTCAAAGATATTGCAATGACACACTTCCCACCCACACAAAGGCCTACACAGAGAGCTCCTCACAAACACACACACACACACACACACACACACACACACACACACACACACACACACACACACACACACACACATCTTTCATTGTCAGGATGTGTTTCTTTCAAACAGATCAGTTTTGTGATGTAGGAGTTTCTGACTTGAACCAAGCTTCAACTTCCCTCCTCCCCATTTTCCCCTTCATTTGTCCCCTCACGCTTTTTCATTTTCATCCTCTCTCTGTTCACCTTCCTCATTATATCTCTGCTCTTGCTCCTTTCCCCCCCTTGCATTACTTTCCCTAGATCTATTATTGTCTCGTTGACTTGCAGAAACAAGTTTTGCTAGAAAGGCAGCATCTCTCTTCATCTTGCTGGCTCACTCGCTCCGTAGTGTTTTCTGTTGCCTGTGGATGTAACAACATGGGATTGATGCAGCAGTCGGCTGCTTTCTGCTTCCTCAGCAATATCACAGGAGCCGCACACTGAGGAGCACTGTGTGTGTGCAACAGAAAGACAGAGAAAGTCACGGAGGAAAGGGAGGGAGAGAAAAGGAAAATAAAAGGAAATTTCAAACTTAAATAAACGAGCCTGATAACTAAATGTATTGGATTTTAGATAAACAGACATAAAGAAACTGGGAGCAGACATGTATGTTGGAAGAGGGTCAGCATCCTGCCTGGCTTTGATAAAATAATTAAATAAAAATAAATAAAATGCTGTAGTAAATAAATAAAATTTAGTAATCGGGAGTGAAAATGCATCCTGCATGTCCTTATAGTTTGTTCTCTCCCGTTATCTGAACCCATCCATACCCACTTCTTTACAGTATATACACAACTCTCTCACACACACACACACACACACACACACACACACACACACACACACACACACACACACACACACACACACCTTTTTCTTTACTGCCTGGTCTTTATCTTGCGAGCACACCTGCAACCTGCTGATTTCCAGCCGACCAGAAGAAAAGTGCAGAAGTAGTTTTAAATTCGTCTAACAGAAAGTTGAAGAATCAAAGGTGAGGATTAAACACATGAATAGATGCCCTTTTCCTTCATTGTGTGTTGCTTTCTCACGCTCACTCTCTCTCTCCCTCCCAAAAGGTACAGGGAAGGTAAAAAAAAAAAAAAAACTAGTTAACTTTTTTTATGCTGCGCTTTCTCTTTTTTCTTCTCTTGCTTTTAAAAGTGGGGCAGCACTACAGAAATACTGCAAAACAGAGAGGGAGGGGCGTATCGTGGAGGGAGAATGGAGGAAAAAAGTGAATGAGAGAGGAACAGATGAATAGGAAACAAAGGAGAGACAGAGCGAGACGAACGGCTATGGCGAAGGCGATCTCATCTGATGAGCTCATTTCATATTAGCATGCTTGTTAACCCAACACTCGCACGGCCTGGTTAATTATTTCCGACAGGGAGACATCTTGTCAGTCATGATACATTCAGCAAAATCTTCAGAAGCTGCGGACACATACACTGCACTGCAGCCTGCAGCAGTAAACAGTTTGGTGGTTCCCGGTGGCTCAGCAGGATGCTGTATATACATGATAAACACCCCTCGAGTCATATCACAGTGAATGGATTGCAATTATATACTCAAAGCAATTTGACAATTTGCTCCCATTCACACACATTCTGCCGTGCTGCTGCGCTGTCATGTAAAGTGCTGGCCTCAACATCTAGAGCAATTTGGGGTTCAGTTTCTTGCTCAAGGACACTTCAACATGTGGACAGGTAGTGCCAGGGATCGAACCTCAGTGTGATAAATAGGCGACAGGCTTGCTGAGCCACAGCCGCCCTATTAAGATGGAAATTATGTTTCCAGCTTCTGGTTCAGGGCCACATAACCCCATTCCTATAGAAAAGGTTAGGGAAACGGCTGCTGTGCGCCAATCTTTAATGGAGGTGGGGCGGTTAAGCACACGTACATTTTCCTCATGCAATCATGTAACAATAATATGGGTTTATGTTAGTCATTAATTTTAATTATTCTGACATTGCTTCTCAGAAATCATGTTTTTTCTGTAGTTTGTTATTGCAGAGGGCTTTAAATACAATAATACTCATAAGCCTCTCCCACTATCGCTACAGACCAGACCAACATTTTGTCAAAGCTGTTTTTGTGGAGATGGGAAAGATCCATTAAATGTCACTGAAATTTGACATGTGCTTGGGTAATAATGTTGTCATGCCTGTATGTATTTTTTTTTTCTTGTTCAACAAAACGTTTGTTTTATGGAAATGACAACTTTACCACCCTGCCTGAACATGAGCATTCATAAGACCTTAAAAATTGAGGTTTATTGCTGTCATGTCCCTTCAGTCTTCCCCTAAATTGATCAGTGACTGAGCACAGTGGTTGGATATTGCAGCTGTTTCTTATTCTGAAATACTACAGCTTTGTCAGTGATTTCTGCATCAGATACTGTCACCTTTTATATGACGGTTCTGCAGCAGCCTCCCACTCAAGCAAGCTATCCATCAGCAGGAATAACTGTCACTGGTATCATTTACCAAACTGACAGTATATTCGCATATCTTATGTACCTCAAAACTCAGCGTGAGAGCTTAAACGTGTTACACAACAGCTTTTTTCTGCATCTTCCTGTTTCTCTCCTTCAGAGATCATTGCACTGACGCAATGTCGGCCTGGTCTATGTAGAAGAGGTCAGTTTGAAATTATGTTGTCAGTTTTCCAAAATGCATTATGTTATTGTCCACTTATTGTTAATTGGGAATGTAACAGAATTTTAAGCTTAGTGGAGTGAATCTTTGGAGTCATAGTAAATTTCCCTACTTACATTTTTTTGCACAAAGGTTTGTTTTATTTGGTCTTTTTATCAAAGAACGTAATATTTTTTAAAGAAGTTGCTTCTCTTTTGTTGATGTTACATTACAACTAGAGAAAGATGTGCATTCCCATCTAAATACTGAAAGTGCTCTTTACACAAAATTAAGTGACTCTCCTCTAGGACCCTGGACAACTAGAACGAACTGCACCAAGTTCGTGCTCATTGCAAATGCGTAGTACAGCACATGAGCGACAGTGAGTGGCAGTCAGGCTCTGAGAAATGTAGCAATGCACCAGTAGAATTTAGAGAAGAGGAAAACTGCTAGCTGAGAGAAAAATGAAAGATGCAGGTTAATATTCATCAATAAATATGATAATATTTATATTTTTGTCATTTAGTTTGAGGAGCATCATTTTGGGTTTTGCCAAGAAATTAGCAGACTTTATTTTTTTTTCTAAACTTGTCCTGTGCATCTTTAAGAGATGTCCTCAAGGTTACTTTAACAGCTACAACAGTATTCCCAAATGAGTCTCTGGAAGCAGTAAGCTGTGCACTGGACTGTGTGTGGGAAGAAGTGTTTGTCATGCATCCAAGTCAGAGTTACAATGGAAGCAGAAAGTTTATAATATCTTCATTTCAAACATGTCCACAGTCACTTCGTAAATGGCACTTTACGTAAGTGTTCAGATAAAACATTAGGTCAGCTGAACACTTGCTTCTTCAGTAAAACTCAGTTCATGGTTGCCTCTCCTTAAAAGGAAAATCCAGTAATGAAGTACTTTTCCTGTACAGTTTTTTTTTCTGTGCAACTGAACAACAACTATAAATATAGTGTGACTAATTCAGCCGTCAAGTGTGTAAGCAGGCTATCTTTTGTGATCAGGCCTTTGTGTTACATTTTCAAGCAATGTATTCTATAATTTAGTGCACTTTGCAAGTCTTGTTGTACACAAATGTGCCGCAGCCCTAAAAAGGTTAAGGAACAGTTGAAACAGAGACAAGATGGCAAACAAATAACCTTCTGTGTGTTCTCAGGGCTTTTTTCTGCACCATAGATAAACCATGAATAACTGACCTTTTGTTATTTAGATGCAGGATATATTGAAATAATGAACCTCCATATACAGTTCGTGTAGGAGAAACCAAATTATTGTCCCTTTGGTACAGAGCACACCAAAATATAGACCAGAAATTTTTTGCATTGTTTGTTTCTGCAAACAATGCAATATAATCAAATTAAAATTTAGATATTTTCCAAATTTGTTCCAACTTAAAAATGACAAGTGAAATGACCTTGTTTTTTCTAAGTGTTAGCAACTTCAGTAAACCGAGTTAGTCTGACTTGATTATGACAAAGAGGATTTTGCCAGTGAAGTTATAAGATCTGCAAGTTGTTTTGTTAACGTGTAAGAAATGCAAAAAATGATTGACTTGTTTGGAACCAGCAGAATACAGATTTATAGCCTAGTAAACTTGGTTTACTGAAGTTGCTAAAACTTAGAAAGACTGGTTTATTTAAACTTGTCATTTTTAAGTTGCGAGAACTTCACAATATTAAGTAAATGTAACTAAATTTTAAGTAAACTTAACAATTAGATATAAGTAAACAAAAGTTAAGACTAATAGTTATATTTACTTACATTTTTCATTTTTCCTAGATTGTTTAAAGTTAAATCAAGTTGTCAGATTTTACAGTGCAGCCCCACTAATGCAGCAAGAACAAGCTGTTTGAAAATGCCACTCAGGAAGCACTGCAGCTGTTACACAAGATATAAAATGTCATCATATCTCCTTGTTCTTTTGTTCACTTTTTTCCCCTATGAGTGGACTCTTGTTCCTTCTCTAATATGCACTATTAGATGTATATGAAAGTGTGAGGATTTCTGGGCCAATTGCTTGTGAACATATCCATTTGTAGGAACATTGAAGTACATACTTGAGAGGTAAGGACCCATACACGGAGAACCTCTTATTATGTAACAGTGCTCATCAGCAGCTTGGGAAAGTGCTGGTCATGACTCTTACTGTTGCCATGAGACTTTGAAAACTACTTTGTAGCCCAGAGCCCGTTTTTCTAAAGATAAAATGTTTTCAAATGCTTTTTCCACGGTGCAGTGCAATTTTCAGCTGCAAACCGTTATTCATCACCCTCTGCACCTTTGGAGATGATGAAAGTAATCCCTAAAATTTTTTTTTTGCTTTTTATAAATTAATTTTAAATTTGATTTTTCTATTTCAAAACAAAATTGGCAGGGTCCGGACAAATAACATTTTACACCTTTTACCAGTATCACTTTCCATTCTCTCACTTTTGAAGTCATTCAATACATAGAATATTTTATTTTATCAAGGCAACAGTGTTTTCTAGAGGATGACTCATTTATGTCCCCAACGCCTGGAAAGAGAAGTGAGTGTGTTGACCCCTCTTCTCTCTCAGAAGCTAAACTCTGGTACTTGTTTGTTTGAGCAAAGCAGTTTATTCCCACTTGGTCTAATGGAAATGCTCAGTGGCCAAAAGTTGGAGGTTGTCCTCACCAGCTCGCAGATGTGAATGGGTAGAATAGGATGAATGTGATTAATAGAGTAAAAGCCTTTTGGCTTGCTCAGTAAATCATCCCTGGGTCCATTTTAATTTGTCCTTTTCTCTTTAGACAAACCTTGAACACAGGATATTTTGAATTGTGTTGAGCTAAACGAGTTCAAAATACCGTTGGATTGCCAACTCCTCAAGCAAAACTTATCTTAAATTATTTCTTCTGCTCTGAGACACTTTAATACCTAAGTCAGGGCCCTGCCTCCCAGACCATATTATGCTGTTTATCAAATTGTATTCAGTGTGAGCAGTCATGGATTGAACAAAAAAAAAGGCCTCTGGATTTAACAATGGGGAGCTTTCTTTGTTGGACAGGTGAATAGAATATGGAAGGGAGTGAATAACTGAGATGTGTTAATACTGAAACGAGGCTTAACGTTGATTTTTGATACTGTATATGCTCCGGGAACTTAGACAATAATGGAGCAACTTCAACTATTAGCAAACATGACATGATTTTTACCTGCTTCTTGTTTAGATCCTGGAGCCGGTTGCACCTACTGGTCTTAAATAAGCCTTCTAACTGCTAAGTCAGTCTTTGTTAAGACCAATCTTTCAAACAGATTTCCCGTCAGTTGCACCAACCAAACTTAACTCTTTAACTGGTCCTAACCATAGACTGTATATAAAGATGGACGACGCTCCCCCACTTACCCTCACTATGCTGATGTGAGGTAAAAGTATCCCGAATAAGAGCATTGCCATCTTGCAAGGGTGATGTCATTGGGGGCCCTGCATCTGCGCAGTAACGATATCCGCGGTGGAGGAGTTCCCACCCAAACACCCATCCGACCAATCACGAGCAGTGACGAGTGCACGGATTGGCTGTCACGGCTGTCAGTCGTGGTGGAAAAGCCCTCTTTTTTTTTTAACTTAATAAGTCAATAAAACCGAACTTAGCATGGAAAAAAAAACTCAAACCAACATCAGGGTGATGAGAACTACCTTCAGTGACAGAAACTTTCTTTGGGAAAAAGTTATTTGACGTGTACTTCGACTTTTTAGTTCAGCCTATGACCATTCACTAACATGGAGGGGCGGGTCTTAGGACTTGTACTGCAGTCAGACACCAGGGGGCGATCGAGATTGAATAACCTCACTTTGCAGGAGCTGTCATGTCGTCTATCTTTATATACAGTCTACAGTCCTAACAATGTGAATTCGTGTGAATGCCCAGTGACTAGGACTGTTGCCGAGCACCCCATGCGTTGCTAGGATACAATAGCATTCTTCCGCTGTCTTGCTAATGTGTAGCTAATAATTTCATAAACATAGCTGTCTAGCTGTCTTGCTTAATAACGAACACTATCAGTGATAAAAAGGAGCCTTGCTTTTCAACCTTTGTGGTTACTGTGTTGTGTATCAGGCTGCTGATATATAGCTGAGATTTTATCTTTATGCCTCCTCCTGACTTGGCGTGAGATTTATACCTGGTCTTAGCTAGGAGAAGGTTTAAACCTTGATGGTGAAACTGACGTAACTATGAGGTCGGACTTAGATTAACTGAATGGTTTATATATTCCAGCAGTGCTCTTAATGAGCAGTCCAGCTCCAAAAACAGAAAATGTACAGTATTTGTAGCAGCAGATGTTTTAAATGCAGCAGGCTGCCTCAAATGAATTAACTGTGTGGGAAACACCAGATTAATTTCAGGTTGCATATTTTTTAGGTCATTTCACATATTTATACTGATAATCGCAGTTTACTCCGGGTTCTCTGGGAACGTTTCATTTGTGTCTGCTGTCACCATGACCTACAGGGGTCTTGATCAAATGTAGATGCCATTAACCTCACACGCCTGGAGATGTAGTGAGTCTGACCATCATTGCCCACAGCACAATTCAACAGCTGTCTAATGTGGAATATTTTGTGAGTTCGAGTGGATAAACTTCAGCTCTGAATGTCTCCAGAGTAACTACCTCTGCCTCCACAGCTTTTCATGTCCTGAGCACAGATTTCCATTTTATGATACAATGCACACTTCATGAAATTCTTAAGACAGCAGACTTGCAGAGTCGTAAGACATTTTCACAATCTCTTTTGCCAGTTTGCTGATTAATTAGCTGCCAGAAGATGAAGTAGCGCTGTGGTATTTCCCAGACTAAATAACATTTGAATGAGACCATAAAGATCTAGTTTAGCCTCAGTGCACTTACACCATCAGAGAGATACTCTCTATACAATGTCAAGCACACGTGGGAAATTTTCTTCGAAGAGATATGCCAAGTCAGAGTACTTAGGAGGTCTGTAATCAATTCATATGCATCACGTTGAGAAATGTGGGTCCTTTTTAATCTGGCAGAAAAATCATTTCTAAAGTATAACTGCCTGGTGTGTTCAATATCTGGAAAGACAAAAAATCACAGAGATTATTTAGTGGATTAGAAGGATTTAGAAGAGACTGTGAGCTTTAGTTACACTGTGGCCCAAACTCTCTAAATCATCAATATCTTTTAATTTTAACTGTAGACTTTTAGAGTCGTGCAATAGTTAGTAACTGGCAGGTGTTTCTGACATGAACTCAATAACCTGCAAAGGTTGTTAGACTTTATATGCAGATTTTGCTATTCACAATACTTTGAGAAAAGACTGGATTTCCAGCATTTAAGCCACTTTTAAAAACATCAATCCATCCAAGCATTATCTTCCACGTGTGGGCCTAATGCCAGGTCAAGCTGTTGTCAAACGGTGTGCTGGAACCAATATGGAGTAATAACGATGGCAAATGCTATAGACAACACAGATGCAGCTGTTGGCTGTTCTAAATCGCCATTGAAATTCTTAAAATTACCTGACATCTTAGATTGTTTTCTTTCGCCCTGCTCCACTCTTAAAACCCTGAGAAAACAGGTGTGTTGGCATAGCTATGCATCAGTGTTTAAAATGAAAAGGCTTTAGATTCAGGCGGATACGTGGCTCTTAAGTGATTTAGGGAAAATAGGATATCCGTCCCCCACTAAAATCCATTAGAGTGGACGCAATGTCAGAGTGAAGATGAAAATGAAGTCTAACAATTTAGTAAATTCTGTCTGACATATATGCAGGTGACATAAATACAGCACTGAAAAAATAACTCCCAACAAAAAACCATAACTTGCATACTACAAATCCACAGGATTTTGGGAGAATCTTGTTTGTAGTTTCCAGTCCAAATGATTAATGATTCATTTTCATATGGCTAACTTTAAAATCCCTGAAATGAGGCTGCAGGGCAGAAGCAATTTCAAAGAAATATAAGTCAGTTGAAAGTTTCTGCTTCATCTGACTTTGCACTTTTGTTGAAAAGGTTTATTCAAAAGATTTTCTTTTTTTGCACTGGCCTTGCATACTGTACAGCAGCACAACTTTTGCTAAAATACATTTTTTAAAAAAACCTTTGAATGAATAAACCAACAGATGAATACATCAAATGGCACTACACTACTGGAATCTAGACATTTTTGCTTCTACTTTTCAAGAACCAGTAGATAAATGTATGATGGAATTGCACTGCTTTGGGTTTTTGGCTCATAATCATGTGATTTAGATAAATACAGCACAATTTTTATACTAACAACCTTGTAATGCAGCTTTAAATAGCACACGTACAATGACACGCACCCACGTTTTTGTGCAGCACGCATAATCGGGGCTTGATTGTACAGATCTACATGCAGTTACTTTGCAGTACAGAGAGAGCTGAGGGATTTATGAGACTCTCTCTCAGCCATTGACCCCAGTGTGTGTGTGTGTGTGTGCGTGTGCGTGCTCGTGTGCGTGTGTTCATTCTCAGATTGACCGGAAACATCACAGAGACATGTCAACTGCGATTAGCACTTGTGTAAATGTCAACCTTGTTTGTAGTGCAGGTAATGAACAAAGCTCAGGATCTTACGGGGACAGAAGGAAACGAGGGGGAGAGAAGGGAAATAAAAAAAAGAGACAAGTGGAAAAGGTGGAGATGAGGCGAGGAGAGAAAACAAAGTGTGGGAGGGAGAGGAGAGCAGAGACGGGGGAAAGAATGAATGTTTGGTCAGATAAGAGCGGAGGAAAAGGTAGGAGAGGAGGGGGGAGTGAGGAAAAGAAGGAAAGGGAGAGAATGGGTGCAGAAAAGAAAGAAGGGAGGTTAGAAAGGGGCAGGATGATGAAAAGCAATACGGAGGGAAAAGTAGAGGCAGAAAGGAGGGAGGATGAGAGAAAATAGGGAAAGTGATGATATGAAAACAGCAGAATATGATAGGAGGAGATGCAAAGAAAGGAGAAAATATAAAGCAGGAGAAGATGCAAAGGTTAGATAAAGGGAAGAGTTATGAATGAAAAGGAGGATGAAAATGTAGGAGAGAAGATTGATGTTCTTCAAACATGCTGCAACAGCAAACATCACCCAGATTGTATTTTCTGTAGTCTAAACTCTGCACTTCTGTCATCAGTGGAGAAATATTTGGTTCTCATTATAGTTGGTGTTTGTTCACGATGTGAGAAATAAAAACAGTCAGCAGCTCATTGTTCATTTGTTCCTTCCTATTTTCATTTATTCAGTCTTTCCTTCATTTGTCTCCTGTATTATACTTTATTTCCCTGTTCCTTTGCTTTTTTCCTTTATTTCTTTCATACTTTGTTTTTATACTGCAGTTCTCCCTCTATTGTTGTTTTGTTTCATCCTGTTTTTTCCTCTTTATCACTTTGTCATTTTGTCCTTCCTCTCTCCTACATGTCTTCCAGTTCTCCTACATTTGCCTCATTCATGTTCTCTTTCTCTTATTCTTTCTTTCTTTCTCTCCTTCTTTATCTCTTTTTTTTACTTGCTCACATCCCCCTGATAATCGCTAGTAAATAAACCCAGTAGATTTGCTTTCTAACAAGATTTTCTTGTAGCTGAAGCGTGTTTCATTCCTTCCTGCCCTCCTGTATCGGCTCTATTGTTAACCGGGCTGCACTGCATCAACCTTTTCTCTCCTTTTCTGCTCCACTCTTCTCTGTTTCTGTCTGATCTCTCTCTGCTTTGTTAAGCTCCACTCTGCTCATTTCACATCATCATTCTGTAGCATGGTCCTTCTTTTTTAAATGAATACTTTATTATTTGCCCGTTAAGTTAATTTTGGGGACACTGCAGGTGTCGTGTCTGTGCTGATGGTTTTGAGTTTAGGGCAAAACACAACAGCACTGCAACATCTACTGAATTGTCTATGTTATGTACCGTGAGTCCTTTACTTGTTCTTTTATATTGAATCATGTAAATTACTTGTATAGATACAAGTTTTAAGATTAATTCTTCAATATACTGTATGAATACAGTGGAAACCACAGGCTTTTAAATGTTTTATGTAGCAATTGTTATTTTGCAAAGCAGCATGAGGAAAGTTCGACATATTTGCAAAACAAATGCTTTAGACACCATCTGTCAGATTTTTATTAGCCAATAGTGGAAACAACAACTATTTTAACAATATTGTGAGAAAGTGTGGTTTGCACATCATCTTGATGGGCCTCATTATTTTATTTACTGCTGCTCTGCTCTCTTCTGCTCTATTTGTGTCTTCTTTAGTTAATTCCTCAGTGATGTATTCACATAAATTATCATCTAGTGCATTGCAGTGTGGTTTACATTAGTATTAAAATCTGCTCGGCCTGACCTTAGTTTATTGTAATGCAGTACATGTAATGCTCTGCTCCGTGTCATCCTGCTCCACTGAGTACTGTTTTATTTTGCACTGCTCTGTTCTCTCTGAAGCCCAGGGCTACTGGAAAGGAGAAGAAAGGAGAAAGGAGGGAGGAGGAGAGGAAAAGAAAGGAGCCCAGGGCTATTTTTTTTTAGTTCAGCCCCCCCAAAATAGTTTCCTCATTTTAGGCTGTCCCCAATAAGAGAGTTATCGCAGGTGAGAGCGAGCGAGATAAGGACATGATTGTTCTTTTATGGCATCAGCACAGTCCAAATTCATATGTTGCAAACACAAAAAAGCAAATATATAGGATGTATTTTGGCCCTTTTTCAGTGTAAAATTTTCATGTTTGCTTCCGTGAAGAAACTATGTAGTTTTAGTTCTGTTCTGTGAGAGCAGCCACTCTGTGCTGCAGATTACAGGCAAAATCTTTGTCAGTATCTAATATGTTTGCATACACGTTATTTGGTTGGCTAGTGACATTTTTGTTGCATAACAAAAATGAGGCGAATGCCTCTCTAGATGCTCCGTTGGAGCAATTCTTTAATTGTGCAGAAATTTAAGGATTGCATATACAACATAAAACGACAAACATGTTACCTCTTACCCTCATTGTTTGGAAGTGTGTGTTCTTAAATGCTGTAACACGAACACATACACAGAAATGCAAACACCTGGGTGGGGTCGTGACCTCTGCGTTTCCTTTAGAAGTAATAAACCCTGACATTTCGATGGTCAAACCTGTAATGGCAGCTCTAGCCGATATCAAGAAAAGAAAAGGAGAATATGCATGTTTGTGAGTGTCTATTAGTTTGTGTCTGTGTGTGTGTGTGTGTGTGTGTGTGTGTGTGTGTGTGGATTGCATAACAGTTCCCGTCTCCCCGAGGTCTATTGTACCCATTAAAAGTTTAATCATCAAAAGGTCAAGATTCTTGTTGCGTTTAGATACATTTAAGTGACCTGGTTACTGCAGCATCAGTTCAAAGTCTCTGACCAAAGAACCTCAACCTGCAGAGTCACGTATCACTTATACACTTTTATAAATGCAAGTCATGGTTCAGATATACTATGGTTGGATATCTGCTGACAAACTGCATCTCCGGGCAGTTTTTTTTTCAGTCATTTTCTGCCTCAGAGAAAACGAGAAAAGGATGAGTGTATGTTGTGGATAAATGTGAGGTGTGTGTGTGTGGTCTCTGTCAGTATTTAAGGACACAGCAGACTGCAGGCTGGTCTCTCCTCACAGCTGATGTCTGATACTCTCCCCTCTTTCATTTCATTTCTGTTCGTTTTTTTCTCTCCTGACATTTCAGACTAATCCAGTTCGGCAGAGTGATCATCGCTGCCCTACAGAAAACTCACGACTCAGCAAGGACAACCTTTCAGCAAAGATGGTAATTTTTCTCATAAATTCCCAAGTATTTCTTTCATTTAAACTGTTTTTGTTGTAATGTTATGCAACGAGAGCATGGCAAAGCGTAGCATCATAAGCGTTTTCTGCTCCCTAAATGCACACATGTAGAGATCTGACTAACAGTAGTTACAGGAGGCTTCGTATGAATCCAAACCACAGTTTTTAGGGGGTTTTCATTAACCATCAAACAACAAACATAAAATACACTTAACAGAAACATGTCAATTTCGAAAAAAACGTTTTTACAGTCACGTGAGATGGTATTTCAGGTGATTTGAAAAAGCTATATTTTGCAAAACCCAAGGAAAACCCTTTTTTTGCATTTATAGGTCACATGATGTACAACAAAACCAGTTTATAAGTAGCTATGGCTATGTGCTTGTCGGTAGGACCTGACTTCCTCGAACATGATGCAGCAGGCACCACAAGAGGTGTTACTGCATCGCATAACTCTTCCAAAGTTGAGCAGATCATTCGGATCATTCGTTTTGAATCCACGTTCCTCTGTAAAATCGTGGACTAAGACCTCTCCGAAATCCCTCATACGTTGCCACTGCCATGTATAAGGGGCCTGCCTTTCCATTATTGATCGCAGAACACGCCTACATTGCCTACGATTGGAAATGATGACGGCAAGTACGATGGCTGCAATAGAAATAACATCCATAGCCATACTTCTTGGGATGTTATCGCGAGAGGAGAAGTTGCATAACATCACTCAGTGGAAACACAGTCATCTCGACATTTCAAAAATATTTCTCAAGTTTTGCCCAAATCTGTAATGGAAACCTGCCTTTTATTTTGTCCGTCTCCAAACTTTGTCAGGTGGGGGATTTTTCTCTTTACAGTGGCTAAGCTTAGATAACATGATACCAGTGTCACAGTGTCAGTGAGTGGGCATGTTTCACACCTGTCCTGAAACAATCAACCGGCCTCACAACAGGTGCTCTGGCCAGCCTTAACACATCACAATCACTCCAGCTCATGTCACCCAAGAAAAAAGCACTACAGGCGTCTTTTTTTGGATCAGATCCCCAAATTGGAACACTGGTTATATTTCCAGTGACCTACCTAAAAGTGTATTATCTGCTGTGAGCACTGATGCCCGGCTTAAAAGTAACAAGATCTGGCTTTGAATAATGTTTTGCAACAAGTCTATCACACTAAATGGTCATGTTTTTTTTTTGTTTTTTTTACAACAACTTTGAGTCAGGGAGGACGCCAGTAGTCACACAAATTGACTTGTTTCCCATAAAAGGCTTTTGTAGCACCAATAGCAATGTCACACAAGGCTGACTTATTTCCTTCTTGGGTCATAATCTGCATGGAGTCCTTGTCAGGTAAAATAATATTTGTCACCTTACAAATCTGTAAAACAAATGTGTTTTTTGTCTTGTGAGAACCATCTGGTGTGTCAGACACAATTGGATTAACATAAGGGAAATGCTGAAATCTTCTGTTTCTAAAATGAAGCTTAGTAGGTAAAACCGTTAAAGGCTTAAATTAAATCCATTTGGAGAGTTTTCTATGTTTTTTCCTAGCGCCGTCTGAAATGTGATTCTGCATATTTTGGGCATAAGAGGCACTCACAGAGTGGTCTCCATTAGTGTTCTGTTCAGCTGAAGGTGCTGTGAGTAAAATCACTGTGAGTGCAGCTTTCCCCCCAGTTTTGCACCGAATAATCAAGACTATTAATTTAGTTGATTATGCAACTCAAATTTGTCATAATACCTGAGGCACAACCAAAATTCCTCAGTCACGATCCATAGATGTCATCATTAACTGAGTAAAATACTGGTGTCCCGTCAGCTGTTGGGTACATTTTCCTCTGCACGTCGCTTCTTCATCACTCTGTTATTTATTATTACCATGGCCAAGCAGCTTATGTTTTAGGTTTGTTTCTTTGTTTTGGGAAAACTACTAGCCCAATTTTCATGAAATTTTGTGGACGGGTGTTGCAGGGGCTGTGAAATTTTGACGCAGATCCGAATCACTGGGCGGATACACAAATTAACATTGCGATGTAGGGCATTTGGCCTTGCCAGAGGTCTGCGCTCTCTGAGTGCACTTCCAGTTAAATGTGCATTGATGCCACAAACTCTTGAAGTGACAAGTTCGTTGGAGAGAAGAGAGGTGTGGAGAGGGTCAAAGTTGGGTGAGCATGTCAAACTCGTTATGCTCTCTGACTTAGACAACCAACTCGCCTGACATGGACGGGACTGAGAGGGAGAGAGAGTGTGTGAGAAAGATATATGCTCAGTGACTCAGCGTTGCATTTGTAGATGTCCCTCTTGGCGAGATTACTCATCTCCATCCTGCTCCAGCCAACCTGTGCATATTTGTGTGTGCGTGTGTTTGTGTGTGTGCAAATATGACCGTCTCCATGCAAATACGAAATGACTTTAAGAACTCTGCTGTATATATAGTGCTAGGTTTGCTGGTATTGCGTCAGGGTGTGTGTGTGTGTGTGTGTGTGTGTGTGTGTGTGTGTGTGTGTGTGTGTGTGTGTGTGTGTGCGCGTGCGTGCGTGTGCGTGTGTGTGTGTGTGTGAGTGTAAAGCATATATGGAGATCACATGACATATCTATGTATATATGCTGTATGTATTCATCTCTCAGTAGCTGATCATTCTCAGCTCTATTGATTCTAGCTGACTACTCGAGCATAGACACATGCTGGCTAGTGGCAATATCCATCCATCGATCCATCCATGCATCCATGCATCCATGCATCCATCCATGCATCCATCCATGCATCCATGCATCCATGCATGCATGTATACATGTACGTATGTATGTATGTTTGCCAGACTTGACATTAAAGCTATTTTTCTTTTTTTTTTGCAAGTCAGGGGATGTTTTGGTCACTAGATTTTGCTGCTGAGTGAGCGCTCTTGACTTTCAATCTATTCTTTGATACAGAGCTGGGGACATGCAGGCAGTGAGTGACACAGAGGAGATACTTGGCACAGAGGGAGAGAGAGAGACTGCTCTTCTGCTTAGAAGTGGTGATATTACAGCTCACAGTAAGTTAATATGCTGCAGTCTGTGACTTTTTTTGATATCCAGTGTCAGCAAAAAAAAAGTTGTTGCACATTTGTGACCTTCTATTAGCGTTGTTAGTTTGTCTACTGTATTACGTGAATGTTTCTGTTACACTGAACGTCCCGCTGAGCCTTTTCAAACTTTAAAACTTTGTTTGGAAAACAAGACAAACTGTCAAATGTTTGTATTGAACAGCCAAATCCGATTTTACTGACATAATTCTGAGTTCATACAATACGTGTCAGCAGGGCTTTCTAAAGAATAACAATGGCATAGCATGTCAATCACAATCATTTACTTTCTCGGTTATATGGCGACTAATCTTGTCCTCTGCTTGGAGAGTAAGGAGCTCCTGAACTCTGTTTTTTTCCCAATTTGCAGACCTTTACGACCACTGTTCTTCATCTTTGAATTAGCCACTAATCGCAAACAGCGCTGAGGTCACCAACATAATACATTGTCATAACGACATGTCTCAACCACCCATGGTCACGTCTTTCCTTTACCTTTGACACAGACCTCATTTTGGCGCTGTTCCTGCCTCCGGTCCCAGCTCAGAGGTGAGACAACTCGGTCCCCCCTTTCAGTGATTGTACGTTAAATATAGAACGATGAGACGCCATAACGGCGTGATATTCCCACCTTTAGTAGGCAATGTATAACTGGCTAGAGAGAGAAAAAATTCATGCTCAGATTTCTCACCTATGGGCAACTTAGAGTCAACAATTAACATAACCTGCATGTGCATGATAAAGTTAAGACAGATTTTTAAATAAACTGGAAAACCTATGAGCCTATGATTACATAGTTCATTTTTTATTACCTACTTCACAGGCAAATGTTATGCAAATGCAGCCATTAAAGTTTTAATTTCAGTCCCATTTGCCAAATTTATAAATTGTAAATTTCAAAGACAATAAACAGCTTCAGTTTATGCATATTTGCATGTCAAACAGGCTTGCAGACATACTGGATAATAAACAAAACAACCAGAGGAGAGCAATAGTTGGAGAGACCTGGTTATGAATGATTCAGTAAAAATATTTATATTTTAAGGTAAATTGTATGTTAATCTTCATCTTTAAATATGGTATTTAATCTAAAAGGAAATGCAGTTATTTAGACTTTAGAAGGTGGAAACTCTGATACAGCATTTACAGCACACAGAGACAGTAAATTGCCAATATATGGGGACGCTCTGGTTTGACAGGTGAAGTGGTAAAGCTCCTTTTATATGGTTGGCTGGAGAAGAGAGGGGGCACTGCCCTCAATTCAACTCATGCTGACTTTCCACAGTGAGTCACTGTCTGTGTTTGCTGTGCAACTGCAGCAGCATTTGCAAAAATGAAAAAACTTTGGATCAAATTACAAACAATGGCCACATCAGATCTTCTTAGAAATGAGGGATGCTCCAATTCATTTCAATTTATTATTTGTCCCAGGGGGCAATTTGTGTTTCAGCAAGAATAAAAACATGATAAAAACACATAAAGCGCAAACAGTATGGCATTGAAATATACAACAGTTGACCTTAATTTGTGCACAGGGTGACTTGCACCTATGCACCTGCAAGCTCCACAGGAGCAGATTAATAAGTATCCACCACCAACGGATTGGTCTGTGCAGCCTTGCTTGTATACTGCAGTATTGTCACCTTTTTACATATAATCTAATAAAAGCTCTGTACTTCCGCTCTGATGGTAATTTAACTGTACCGGTACAAAACATTTTATGTAACATGTTATGCAGTAGTTACCTACTTTGAGACTTTAGTGTAAGTAACAAGTGCATTAGTGGCTTTTTACCTCGGCTGTAGGTGTCCAGACGAATCACAGCACTGAGGCTTAATCCGAACTGTAAACTGCTCTTGGAGGACAATGTCTTAACACTGCAGAACTTTTCCCTGCTGGCTCTTAAGGCATCATTTTGCACCACTGATGTTAAAATTGTGTGTATGCTTGTATGCACACAGGTGTAAGTGTGTGTGTGTTTGTGAGAAAATGTATGTAACAATTTGGGCTTCATCTTAAAGTGCATGTGACTTTTCGATTCTTATTCCATCAGCTCCCCATGCGTGTGTGTGTGTGTGTGTGTGTAGCTCTCTGTGTTACTGCATGATAAATTGCCATCTTTAGCAGAAGGTCTTTCCCATATTTTACAATGCCACATCCAAAATGTAAATTATCCTATTTGAAAACAGCAGCGTACCATTATCATAATCATGGTGACAATCTAATAAAATGCATCCCTGCAGGGATGCAGCACACTTCTGTGCCTGTAGGCTAAGAGGAGTGTGTACCAACATTAACAGGGAAATTCGGCCTGAAACAGTTAAACGTCAATGTAAAGTGAATTCACAGATTTATGCTGAATTGTGGAGTTAGATGGTTTACTGTTTTTTCACCATTTTCTTGTTTTAAGATTTTTTTGGCAGGCCTAAAACTATAGCTCAATGACACACTGGAGCTATACTCAGTACAACCCCGCCCCTGATAATGTCGCAATATAAAAACAAGAAGCATCATCAGCATAATCCCGCGATTGGGTGTGGCCTCCGCTCCTCCAGCAGACACGCCCCCAGCGTTTCAGATCAGAGATTACTGTGCATTTTTTCATGAGTTTGAGACCTTCTTTTACATACTGTTTTTGGTCATTCAAATTTGTTCATGTGTTTAACACACTCTCTGTGATGTGACAAATTCAGAACACATTTTAATTATCACTTTACACGGACTTTAAGCAAAATTTCACTTTTACTGAATAAATAGTTGTTTAAATTTTTGTAGTAAATAATTGTACATGTATGACGCAACAAAAAAGATTCATTAACTTGGGGTTTTAGAGTGAATTTACCCTTTAATTTACATTCATTTTGCATGATGTTTCTATATTCTACTCACATCTCTCCGCTCACTTTCGGTCTATACATATATTAGACTTATGTCACCTCACCTGCATACCTCTCGCTGAGATCCTATAGCAGTTAGCAGGACTGTTTGATTGACAGGTGTGAAAATGGCTGTGCTCTAAGAAGGCACCCTGGGGTGCAGCTCCTCTGAATTATGAATGAACAGGCAGAAGCTTTTACCTCACAGCGTCACATCTGCAGAGGGCTCTCTCCTTTACTCTCTTCCACTCCCCATTTCCAGTTTTATTGAAATAAGCTTTATTATGATGACGAAAAAGAAGCCAGTTCAATTAAAGTGCAATATTACCATTCAGTGAAAGCATAATAGTATGTCAGAAAAATTCATGAAATTCATGAAAAAAATATTTAAAGTGATTTCTATATAAAAACATACAACAGGTAATGTGCTGTAAGGAATATTATTTACAAAAAAAACCCCATCTAATTGACTAAATGTATGAAATGTTTATTTGGTGGTTTTACTGACTATTCTGTGGTCAGAAATCATCCTCCAAAATTTCATACCTTTTTCAGACTTACCTGCTTTATCTTTTGCAAGTCAATATGTCAGGCTCCACCCTGCACTCACAATGTTTCTCAATAATTCAGATTGTAGCAGCACAATGGTTGAAGCAGAACAAATCGTGCTTATGTCACTAGTCATGAAACTGACTTAAACTGACTCGAGCACTAAACGGACACTGTATGTAAAAGACTCATGACGTGGCTTCAAAAGTTAGACCTGTTAGCTTTATGCCTACATCCTCACAGCCACTGCCGTCCTGTTCCCTGGTGGCTAACACCCTCGTGTGTGAGGTTCTCAATGTTTTCTCTGCCCCACAGCATCAACCTGCCAAACCTTTAGCAAATCAGCTGGAGTGCTGTCTGTACCAGCAGACAAAATATGCAAGATCCTGCCTTGTCATCTTTCAGGGATATTAACTGATGGCCCCTAGAGGTCCAAGAGATTTCCTTGTGGTTTATAATATAGTTTATAGTCCCCTCTGCTGCACAGCGCCCCTACAAAAACATCACAGTCCTGTTTGTCATATTTTGACAGTCTGGCAAAAGCAATAGTGACATGGGCAGCCTTTTGTTTTGTATCTTGACGCAGAAGATTGGCAATTAAGTTTCAGCAAGGGGCAACTTCTGGTGCTGAAAAATGCCAGAAATTGTAGTTCCTTGAATGTCCATGTGAGACCCCCATGTTAAAATGTCCAACTTTACAGCAGAAATAAGTATGCTTACAGTCTGATACAAAATAGTTTTGGTCTCTATAGCTGATCTTCCTCTTTGTGATAACTGTATGGGGATTTGGATTGAAGGAGGCGGGGACGGCCAATTTTTGATTAGCTCTCCCATTTACATTAAGGCTTAAAGTTACTCGTGGATAAAGGATGTCATCATTTTGACAGGCTGTCTGTCGATAGTGTCCTCTCACTCAGATCCACCCCTCACTCCTCAACAGCTCCACCCTTCCCATCTAAATATGGTCACTTCTGGCTCCACAAAACCAAGATGCCGATGGCCAAAATGCTAAACTCAAGGCCTTTAAATGGGAGTCCCTAAACCAGTGGGTTACATCACAGTAACTATGTCCATTATTTCATACAGTCTATGGGTTTAGACAACAGAACTACTTGGACATGGTTGGGCAGAGATCCTAGCTTTGTAGGTTGAGTCAAGTAACTTTGCTCACCACTGACATGACAAAATAACTCAAGGTTGACTTTTATACCACTTTCCCGCCAAAATAAGTGCATGCACGCAGACCTCATACACAGGTAAACGTGCTAGATATAAGCGATAGACTACATTCCCACAGCCAGTAAACACACCTTTGCAGCGCACAAGTCTGCCTTTCTCTCAGCTGGTGTGTGTGCATGTGTGGGCTGTTTTGTTGGTGTGTCCTCGCAACATCACAGACTGGCAGGGGAGCAGGTAAAAGTAGACACCAGTAGGAACAGAGGTCTTTGAACACTTTGTAGTGGTTTCTTCTCTTTATATATCTCTTACTTATTCAGTCTGTCTTTCAAACTCGGCGCAGATGTGTATGGATTGATGTTTTAGCGCTGCTTAGGAGGAGCTGGATGGTAATTAGTGACGGTGCGCCATTGCAACTTGTCAGTTAAGGCATTGAAATTAGTGCATTCACTCAGGTGTTGCATTCCCATCAATGCCGATCGGAGTTTGTGGTGATAAAAACCCATTTTTACTGCTGAGTCATTTGACAAGAGTGTGAATGCCGATTGTACACATTCTCATTGCATTAAAAACGACAGGTGGTTTTTGTACAGTGGAAATGAGGCTCTGTGCTTGCTGTTGGACCCACACACTCCATTTATATGACTGTCTAATAAGGATGCGTATGGGTTTACAGTGGAGTTTGTTCGAAGCCCAGGACGTCTCATACAGAAGCTAAAGAGTACATTGTGCACCTGTATCTAACACCAAGTGCCACTGCCCAAACTGCTGTTTCTAATGCCCTGGAAGTGAGACCAGGCTGCAATCAAGCCGCCACTGAGTCCGCTGACTCCCATGTTTCCCTGTTTGGTAGATTAACCTCTCTATTTTCATTAACCAGCTGTTAATTTCCTAGGACAGCCACCTTATCTGTTTTTCTGCTGCCCCACTTCCCAGCTGTTTCTTTATAAATGCTTACCACCCACTCCTCTGACAGCAAGGTAACCTTCCCTCTGACTTCCAACCTATTAATTCTCCCCCTGCTCTTCTCTGAATTGGCCACTATCCACCAGTTCCCCTTCTCTGCTTCTCAGCCCGAAACTGCATCTGTTTTTGTTTCTTTGGCTAAGACCGTATCTCTGTTTGAGCCTGAATCTGTTTCTCAGTGTGAGCTTATAGCTACCTCTTAGCCTGTGTCTTTTTGAGAAGTTATTTCACTGCCTGAGACTTTATCTGTCCATCAAGCTTGAATCTATCTGTTGTTTAAAGTTTGCCTGTCAGAGCCAACAAAGCCTGCCATGATACCAATTCCATACCCTGCATCTGTCCATCCTGCCTTTGATAAGTTTCACTTCCAGTTTGCCTGTATTCATATGCAGCTCATGCCAATATCTCTATGAGGTCTCCCTTCAATCTCTCCATCTGTCAGTGTCCTTTTGTTTCCAGCCTGCGCCATTTGATCTCTTCTCAAAACCCTATACTAACCTCTCCAACTCATGTCAGCCTGTTTGATTCTCTTATGATATAGTTTCTCGTCCAGTGATCCTAAGCAATCATGTCTGCCCCCCGAATAGTTGCGTCCTATTCCTGAGCAGCTCCCTCTGCCTGCTCTGTGCTCAGAAAGTCCATTTCACCTCCTTGCACCTGTGCTTCTTTCAACCTTAGGCAATAGAATTGGTTTTCCACCTGCTACCTGCCTCTTTAAATTACCTCACACAGGCTGACAATCAAGTTTATGGGGCTCTACTTGACGTGGTCAACCTTGCACATAATTTCTCTTTCCTGAACTGTCCTCAGTCCTCTCTGTAACTCTGGCCTGTTGGTCAATATTGTGCGGCATCCCTGCAGAGGCTTCTGTACCTCACATGTATAATGATAACTACAAACTGGACCCCAAGATTGTATGTATTCAGTCCAGCACGTTCTTATTCCGAAGTGGTCAAATACCATCACTTTTGCAGTGCTTTCAGCTTAATATCCCAACACATAAAACCACCTTTCACAGCTGTATAATACACCACTGGATCACGTAAGCTGAGAACATGGCTAGATAGAACCATTTGCTGTGTTATTATTTGCTGTCAGATAGCACATGATACGCAACGTAGTTGAGAGTGCGTTTGGACAGAACCTGTCGCATCCGCATGATATGCCATACGACGTCAAGTTGAAATGCTGCCGGTAACAGCATAATGGAGTGGAGCACAAAGGTCCCTATAGGTCGGGTGGGTAGGAGGGAAGGTGAATTGATTGAACATACCGTGGACTTTCACGCGGGAGACTGGTGCTTGCTTCCCGTCTGAATGTGATGGGTTTTTTTGGCCTTTTACCTAAACATGTGCATTGATGACCATAGCATTGGTTTCCATGTACTTGTGTTGTCTAAATGTAACCATGTGCTTTTGTTGATAGCATGGTAGTGACATCCCAGAAAGTCAACAACAGATGAAGGATACCTAGAGCATAATATGTAGAGGGACAAGTCCTCTGCAAAGCAGCAATATGGAACTTCTTGTGATGTTGTTCTGTCCAAAAGAATTACTCTCAAAAGATAAAATAAAATAAACTCTAGCTTCTGGGTTTACTTCTGGGGTATGCAGTCCATTGAATATGCACAGCACTGTCTCTTTCACTGCATCTGTCTGAGAGTTCCTACTTGGCCTGTAGACTTTACATTGTTTTGACATTACATATATTTTAAATCACCTTGCTCAGCTCAAGGAAAGTTTTACAAATATAAATCCGCCATGGATCAAAAATTCATAATAGGATGGGTTACAATTGACCTGATTTGCAGTTCGAGGTGTCCTGTTTTACAGCTGACAGTTGAAAATGCTTTTTGGGCTGCAGGATTTTTTGCTGCAATAACACAAGTGGCCACTGGAAAAGAAAATGGAAGTAAGGCTCAGCAGCATTGCTGGGAGCCTGTTTTGTACTGGTGACGCCTCCCTCTCTCCTTTTCAGTCTCAGACTCTTTGTCCTTGCATTACCAGTGTGTCTGTTCTGCAGTGTCTCATACTCTGTCCTGCCTCACCTGCCCTCTAGTTGCTCTCAGTGAGTGTCCCTCCTTTAGAGGTCACCTGACCCAATCATGTGGATCCCCAGCTGCTCCTCATACACAATCTAATGTGGTTGAGCCATTGCTACGTGCAGGTTTCTGGCCTCTAATGTAAACCGTGCAGACAGTGTCTGCATTTCAGTCTGTTGCTCATCCAAGTTAACAAGTTCAGTTCTTTACAAAAATAGTTGTTTAACAGCTTAGCAACGTAATGAACTCCTCTATTATTTAGTCATGTTTAGGTACCCAAAACAAGTAAACTTAAATCCTGTCCCATGATGGCCTGTTGATGCTTTGCATGCATTGTGCCGTGCACTTGCACAAGTTACTCATGCAGTGCAGAAAGTACCTGTAATTTCAGATTCTCTTACACTAGAAGATACACTCATGTAGGCCATTTTTTTCTGTCTTTCTCCCTTTGTTTTAACTTGTGCACAAATGAATTTTAAGAAAACACAAATTGCATAAATGAATGTAAAATATTTAATGGATAAAATGCTTGGTTTTTCATGCCACCAACAAAAAAACAATATGATAGTGAGTCAATAGTAATAGATGTCAGCACCTTTTTTCCGATAAAACAAGCAAAATATATGATTGAATAAATGCTTAAATAGTGTACCCTGCCCCCTGCTGGCCTAAAATGCAGAAGACCGAATACTTTCAACAAGATACAAACCATGTAGAATTTTTAAAAAAAAAAAAAACAACTTGATTTAACCAAAAACTATTTGAGTTTCCTGGTACTAGTTTTGAATTGTACCAAATTTGTTTTTGTTTTGTTTTTTTGTTTGCATTCCAGTCATTCATTGTGGGTGTGGTGGAATGTGGAGTTTTTTGAATTTTCCAGCAGTAAACAGGTTTTGAGCTACCTTTTACCTACCTAAAAGATACCTATTGACTGCTGATCTCTTACATGTGTTTACTTGCGATAACATTCCAAGAAGCAAAGCAATTGATGTTCAAAACATTAGCAAGTTTATTTCTTTAGCAGCCACCGCACTAGTCATCATTATTTCCAGTCGAAGGCGACGTAGGCGTGTTATGCGAGCAATAAAGGAAAGGCAACTTATATGTGGGAGCGGCCATTTACGGGATTTCTGAGAGGTGATAGTCCATGATTTCATAGAGAAATTGTGGATTCAAAGCTTCCGGATGATCTGCTCAACTTTTGAAAAGTAATGAGATGCAGTAACAGCTGCTGCATCATGTCGAGGGAGCCAGTTCCTACCGACAAGCACATAGCCATAGCACCATGTGACTTATGAAAGTGAAAAAAAGTGTTTCCATTGCAGTTTACCAAGTTATATTTATAAATTCTAATTATATTTTATATTCACAATTTCAATTTTCGCAGTTTGACGCTAAATGGAAACGCGCCTACTGTTCTTCTACGGATTGTTAGTATTTCTAAATGTTGTAGATGGAGCTCAGCATCATAAAGTTGTTTTACCACAGCGGCTGATCTTCCTTTAGGTGATAAAGATAGCCCAAAATTTGCAAATTTTCACATACCATAGTCTTTTACTATTTGTCATTTATTATAATTGTGTTAGCCAAGTTGTTTATATGTGTTTATGTATCATCAGCTCTTACCCTTGTTTGAAATACATACAATAAATATAAAATTGTGAGGGGCAAGCTTGCCATAGGGCGCCAAATGTCCAGCACTGATCACACCCGAAATTTTATCATAGACAACTGCTTTTTACAACCTGATTCAGAATGTTGGTTTTGTGGCAGTATCAACATTTTAATGGACACCTGACAGCTTGTCAGAAAAAAACACACTTTTAGTGGACATATAGACAAAATTAACAGAATGCAATAAAACATGTTGACTTAAGACACAATTAAACTATCATGCTTGTTCAGTCTGTCTTATGGATAGAGAAAGAGAGATAGAAATGGATACTAGGCATGTTTCTGCCCTCACTGTTTATTTTCAATGGGGCATTGATATTAACCCGAAAGGGGGGTAAGGGGAGTATGTGTGTGAGAAAAGGGGGGGAAGAGCGGGCGTGTGTGTGTGTGTGAGAGAGAGAAGAAGTATGTGAATAGACACACAAAACGACAGAGGTGAGAGGCACACACACACACACACACACACAGCGCAGAGAGAGAGAAGGAGGAGAGGGAGGGCGCGCTGATCCTCAGTCAGTGTGTGAGGGAACAGATGAAGTAGAGACCTGCATACACACACACACACGCACACACACACACGCACACACTCTCGTTCTCTCTCTCTTTCTCACTCACTCTGTCTTTCTCTTGCGCTTTGCACGGAGCGAGAGGGGGGAAACGGGAAAGGAAGAATGAGGAAGAAGTCCCAACAAATGCGGGTTTGCTGATGAAGCGCCGCTCCGGTCATCCGATCATACAGGTCGCGCTGCATGGAAACGAGGAGTAGGCAAGAGCCGAAAACAACAGCAACAAATAAAAAAAGCTGTCAGTGCATTGGAATCCGGTCACCTCTCCCTTTCTTTTGTGCGTCTCGGTCGGTGGATACGCCGCCTTGGCTGGCGTATAAGAGCTCCCCGCGTCTCCATTACCATTCCCCACTGCTGGCTTACCTCTACTACTACTACTCCTCCTCTCACTCCCTGTACTAGTAGAGCCACCGTGCTGCGTTTACTACTGACTCTTCTCCGGATTGTGGACTCTCTCTGGATAAAAAGGTAGGACATGCTGCAGTTTTCTTGGCACGTTTTGAAGCGAAGATGTTAATGGTATTGAATGCGGGGGGTCTTTGCCCCTGTTTCGCCGCATTGTGTGGTGAAAGCAAGTTATTTTGGGAGGGAGGGACGTGGAGTGAATGGGATGCAAAGGGGGACGCTCATGGAGCCCAGAGAGCACCATGCGTCGGGAGGTTTGGGGTGCGATGTGGAGACGATGTTTCGTGCACCTCATCCTCCCGGACCACGCTCTCCACACTGCGCTTCTCCACCTCTGGGAGATTTTTCCGGAGAGGGGAGAAATCTGAGGGTGCGGTGGGAGGTGTTCATTTCTTTTTGCATTAAAATGAGCAGCCGGTTCAGGATCCGGACGCTGCTTGCTTCTTTTCGCTCCAGGCAGGGGCTGTATTTTTTTTTATTTCTTTTTTGCCCTTCACCCCCACCCTTCCTCCCTGCTTTCCCCTCCTTGCATGTTTAAGTCCAACCGCCTGCCTCGCTCCTTTCTGGAGGAATAATAATTACGGATGCAGAGCACGTTCAGATAACCACGCTCGCACCCTTTTTATAGGCTTTCAATGTGGAAGTTGGGCGACAAACATGCGTCAGGCTACATTGCCCCCTCAGAGATTGTAATCCACGGAGAGGACCACTGATCCAACTGCTTAAAGGCGCACTGGAAGCCACATTTGCGCAATCCTATGCGTCCTCCATCCTTTGCGCCAAACAGTACAGTGCTGTGGTGGAGTGCATTGGCACATGCATCGGTGCAGAGCAGATTTTGGGAGACATCTGAGCCCCGTAGTTGAGTTTGAACGGGTTTAATTCAGCATCCATGCAACATTAGAGCTGGATCAGTTGGATTTTTAGTCTTAAACGTGAAATCTTATTTTACTTCCTGCTTTTTGTGTGATAAAAGAGAAATGAAACTGCAGAAGGGCTTCACACATCAGTTAACTGTTCAACCTGGCACACATAATATTAGAGGAAGCAGCAGATTCTCCTGATGTGACACTACAAACGCTTCCCCTTGCGATGAGTGCTTGGCACGTCAGGCAGGTACCATCAAGGCTTTCCAGGCAATCTTTTTCCAGCTGACTTCAGTTGAGGCTTTATGGGCATGGCACAGAGGAATGGTAGCTCATCCACTGTGGATGGTATGAAATATTTATTTACGACAATGAAAAACTGAAACGCAGCCAGGGGTCTTTACTGCCTTATTTACCTTCCAGCAGTGGTGCAGTTGGTTATTGATGGAATGTAAGATCTTGTGGGGTTGCAGTGGTGATTCATTTTAGGCATCACAATTAAACCGTTTCAGATTAACATAGGAGAGGTGTTTTATAATTAGTACAGACCCTTTTCTCTGGCTCTAGATTCAGGTCATATCAGAGTGAGTCTAAGATCGAGCAGGGCCGTTCATAAGCTGGTTGAGGAGAGCCCCACCCACCCCCCCCCCCCACCACACACACACACACACACACACACACACACACACACACAACTTGAAGCTTTCTTCAGTAGCATAGCTGCTTCAGTCTAACAACTGCTGGTTCACAATGTTGTAAATGATTCAGTGGGCAGAGAGGACCTTAATTTGCGATGGAAGAAGCAGAGTTAGCATATCACAGACACAGCGTGGTATACAGGATATGATGTGATTTTTTCTTAACTTAATATACAATACTATTTTTTGCAATATGCTACAAAAAGACCCCTTTCCACCATTTTTCTTCAATTTTGATCATCATAAAATTAGCAGCTTTTTTCTGAATGTTCATCGTAATACTGAGATTGCTGCTTATATATATACATATATATATATATATGTATATGTATATACACACACACACACACACACACACATATATATATATATATATATATATATATATATATATATATATTATTTTGTTTTTTTTTTGAAAAGATGTTTAAAAAGGCAATTAGCAACTTGGCAAGAACTGTTTCACAAATTACAAGAAATTACTAGATCTGGCAAATTGATGTTAAAAAATGCTGGGGAAAATGTTCAAAAACTATATTCAAAATGATCACAAGTATTATTTCAGAATTATTTGCCAGAATTATTATTTTTTTAAGCACCTTTAAGTCATTTCTTTGATTGTTAGATATTTTAACCATGTTTTTCTTTTTTTTTCTAATTTTAAGGGAATGTTGTTGTATGTTTTACTTTTTTTTTAATTGATAATTTCTTAAGTTGCTCATTGACTTTTTCCCATGCTTTTGAACAAAATCAAACCAATATTCTCATGTTTCAAAGGATTAGACTTTGATCATTAAAACACTTTGACCTGGTTCAAACCCCAACATTCATACATGCTGACGAAAAAATGCATTTATTGTTGCATATATAAGAGTCAGACTGAATGCTGTATGCTTATATACTTAATGTAAAGCTAAAACTTTACATATATCCTCCCAAAGGGCTCAAATTTTACCCAACCACTTTTTTTCCAAGAACAGATTTCTATGTTCCCACACACCCAAAAGTTGCTCTGCTTCTTTCTGCGATAAGGACCCTGTTCACTATAGTTTACAGTAAACATTATTCATTCATGGCAAGGACAGGTCAAGTAATGCTTCTACTAATGTAAAGTGGCATGAAAAATTGGGGGGGTTGCAAAAAAGCTGCTGATTTTGTTGTGGATCAGATAGTCCGTTGCGGTAAATGGCCTTTTCAAGTCCACTTGTAAACATTTTTTTTAAACTACACTTACACTTTTACACGTTTTATTTCTTTTTCTAATCATAAAAAATACAGATACATTTTTACAATTTTCAAAGAAATTAAAAAAATAAAACACGGCCGTGGGCCCTAAATATTTTGCAAAATGAATACTGCACTGCCTGCGTAGTGATGTGAAAGCAGATAGAGGATAATGTTGATAGTTGATAGTTTGCCCTCCCCTCATCATCAGTTCAATAGCTAAAAGGTAATAGGTAGCCCCCAGTGTCACACCATAAGGAAGATTATATCTATCAGAAATCAATATGCGCATTGAAGCATTCTCTGCAAACTTGCCACCCAGCGCAGGTCACTTGTTATGCTGATTGGTTGATATGTGCGACCCCATTGTCAATTATAAGTCCTTAGGCCAATACGTGGGTGTACTGCTACATTACACTGCATGGCAACTGTTGTCAGGTTCGATACAGATAATGTGATGACATAAATGAGATGTACTTTATGTGAGGTATATTGTTAGTATGGATGTGTACAACAGAAAAAAAACACTAAGGCTGTCAGATTGACACAACAGTCAGCTCTGTGAGAGGCATTGCTTATGTCACTGTGATGCAAATAAATCATTGTCATGTTAATCTTCGTAAAAGCACAGTAAACAAATGAGACTATCACATTGGCAGCCTTTATTGGCAAGTTCACTCCATCTGATGCTGTACTGGGGAAGATTTTGTAATTTGGCAAAAACGGTAGATCCCTACAGCATAAAAACAGGCCGTTGTTCTACCAGGTTATTAAAGCAAAACTTCAATCTGTAAGTGCCATATGATTATTTTTATTATTATATGTATATATTCATATATGACATTTATATTATACATTATACTTAACTCCATAATAGAAAGAAACAGTAAACTCTCGCAAATTTGCAGGAAATATGATCTTATTCTCCGTAGCAGCTGCTGTAGTAATACATCTATGATGAGGCAGAAGCTTCCAGTTGTTTACTGCATCGCTTGGTAAAAAAAATAAATGTACCACATTTACCAAGCATATGGATATAAAGTGTTTCCACTGTGTCCTTGCAGCTGGTGGATGAGTATAGACACAGCCCCCCACAACTAAAGCAATGTATCAGTGATAAAATATGGATGAATCCAAACAAGGTTACATGCTTTACAGAAAGTAATGCATTATACTTGCGTGATGTATTGTAGGGTTGTTGTTGTTATTTTTCCTTCCACCCACACAATTTGGCACATAAATGAAGCACTGAAGTCTTTGTTATGATCCGGTCCGGTAGATACTGGTCGTACAGAAACCGGTCCCATGTTGGCGCTGGGTTTTGGTACCAAACCCTGATGAAGAACATGAAAACAAAGTATTCAAGTAAAATTTATATTGCATGTTAATAAGTTTGTCTCAGAGCCTCTTTCTCAGTCGATGCCGAGGCATGTTGTTTGCTGATAGATAAAAAAAAAAAAAAAACGGATATAAGCACAACATTGACATATCATCTTAGTTCAATCAACCATTTATTAGTCACATGGAACTGTGCAAGGTACAACTCCAGTGAAATGTGAATCCATGAGCTCCTTCATCTTTTCCACTGTTCTTTAATCCCTCTTTGCGTTTTCTTACATTGTTGACTGCTACGTTATAATTGTAGTTTAGTTGAGTTTTCAGTTTGAGTCATTTTTCTGTCCACCCAACAAATGTAAGTGCAATATTTAGTCTTCTTGCTCCGTTTTGTTCTCCACCAACGCCTGATGGGAACAACTGAGTCTTAAGCTGCTAAATGTTGCACTTTGTTTATCAGCTAGTTGCTAATTTTGTGTGTCAGCAAATTTGGTGAATTCAGTGGGTTCGTCAGACATTTTTTCTGTTGATAACTGTGCCTCCACATGCTGGAAAGGTTGATGACAGCACTGACATAGTGAACTAAAACAGCAAAGTTGCGGGCCGCAAAACCAGAAACGTGCTGAAAGATTCTAAAATGGATTCTCAGGGTTATGGAAAACTTGGGAAAGTCATTGAGTTGGTAAAAAATCATTGCATGTTTTGAAAAAAAATTGTTGAAGTTGTGTGGAAATAAATCAATTGTTGCACAACATGGAACATAATAGTAAATGCATTTTCTGTATGTTAGCTGCTGACATCACATCTTTAATATGCATCAGCTTAGGGCTGAAGCTTATATGGTTTCAGAACAGACGTTGTGATTCACAATAGTCACATCAAAGTACGCAGAATGTCAAGTGAGGCAAATGAACCCAAATAACTTATTTACCGCTTGATACAAATGGAAAACGTGCACGGTTTCCATTCTCTATGACAAATAACAACCAGGCCTTCCCCTTTAAAACAGGTTATGTGTTTATGTGACATAGTGTGGTGGAGTATGTTAGGGGAAGTGAGACTTTCCTGCGTGTTTGTATGAAAGTATTCTAACCGGACCAGCAAGTCCTGCAAATGCAGTGAAACACAGGCTTTTCTGTAATGGATTTTTTTTTAATGGGTCATTGAAAAGTCATGGAGAAGTTTTGAAATTTTGTGCATGAAAATATGTGGAAACTTCATAGAGCTGGGGTAGCAATAATTATCTGTGGGTTTGTCATCTTGCACATTCTTATTTTAATCAGTGACAACACAGAAATATTGACTATTGCAGCTTTAAGTGTAGATATAATGTGAAGCTGTGACAGTTTGCCGGTGACATGTTATTGTTGAAGGCATATTGTGCTTTCCAGTGAAGGAGAAGGTAGAAATTTAGTGTAGAATATCAAAAGAGGACATATTTCAAGTTTTCAGAAAGATGGCAGAAATGCTCTTTGAGAAAACCAACTGACTTACAGATGATAGCGGGACCGGGGCTAGCTAAAGGCGGCAGACTCCGCCACCATAACCGATATCTCTGCCCATACTGATTGCACCACCCACCCCTGGAAGCAGAGTTTATATGAGGTTAGTTTGAGGATGATTGCTTGCCTTTGGCTCGTTCCTCTCCTATGAAAGAGTGGAGCACTGGAGATAAGGAGAGTGATTTATTTGACTTTTGAGCTTTTTAAATGATTTTCCTCTTATTCCTGTATCCATATCTCATCGTCCCTCCACCGCATCTTTGCGTCCCTCATCACATACCAGATTCACAGAGGTGCAGATAATGTCGGTGGATAGACAGAGTAAAAGACTTTAGGAAATAGCTCTGTGTATTGCAGTTCCAGCCTGACGTTTTCCTCCGCTGTAAGTGTAATAATATGACAAGACATCTTGGCTTGAGGAGCGCTATAAGGCAGATCCAGGCTAAAGGAGCTCAACATCACTGTAATGACGGTAAACGCACACCATTAATCTTCAGTTGTTTGCAGGGGCTAGTGTGTGTGTGTGTGTGTGTGTGTGTGTGTGTGTGTGTGTGTGTGTGTGTGTGTGTGTGTGTGTGTGTGTGTGTGTGTGTGTGCGTGCGTGTGTGTTTGTGTGAGCATATTTGGTCCTGCTTTCACACACAAATTACAGTGGAATATCCCTTTGGTTATATTATATTAGGGGAGTTGATGGTTTATTAGGTTAACTCTCTTTCCTCCCTTTTTTTCCATCTGTCTCTTTTCCTCTAGCTGCCTCGCTCTGTTTCCTCCCTCTCCTTCAGTCTTTCTCTTTACAGCTCCCACTCTATCCATATTTATTCTGCATATATTCAACATAATATTCTTTGTCACTCTTTTCCTCAGTGTTTTACATTTTTCTATCATCACCTCTTGCCTCATGGAGAGGAAAAAGCTCCTCAGACAGGCTGCACCTCGGAGCAGCAGGCTCTGTGTTCTCCTGAAACACATTGGTTTATTTTTCTTGGCATGCCCATATTCAACATGTACTCATTTTTAACTGTTGAAACTAGGGCAAAATTGGCTTGATTTCTTTCAAAAACATGGGAAGGGAGGCAATGAGCAACAAAAGAAGAAATGACCCAGAAATGAGCAAGAAATTACGAAAATATACAAGAAAATTACAAGGGGTGTAACAATCCATCGATCTGCATTGATATATTGGTTAAATGAGCAACAATCACGTAACATTGATGCAAAGTGTAAACATTGATCCATATCATCCTCTTTCAGGCGTGCCCTTAATTTGAAATTCTGTGTCACTGTCACAGCGTCCGGCAGATGACGTCATGGCGAGCAGCCGAGAGAAAGCGACTTCACTATAATATCCATGAGAGAAAGACGAGGATGATAACCAAACAAGTAATAAACTGAAATATTTAAAAAAAAAAAAAAAACTTGGACCTTGGGAAATTGCATGGAAAAATACAATAATGATGAATATTATTTATTTATATATTTAATTTTAATAATTTGGTTTTTTCCCAAGAATTTCCCTTAAAATTCAATTTAAAACTATGGTACTTTGGTCATATCAATCATATCCAGCAACCAAAATCTCTGCAGATTGATGTCCTGGAAGTGAAATCTTATCACATGAAGGTCCTGACACATAATGTGCATCAATTTAAGGATGTGAATCACTGTTCAAAAGCAGACTGTGAAGATTTTAAAAAAAATCTCTCAAGATAGCCATCACTACCTCCCTAGCTTTTGAAAAGTTTCTCTACATGATTCGGTCTCTTGAGGAACATCCACCAGGCTTACACTGTGCAGAAAGTGGGTTCATGTCTTCTGCACTCCCCTTTCTTCCTCTTTCTCTCTTTTCTCTGTTGCATGTCCGTCTATTCAGCTGCCTTTTTGGCACCTTTGGGTGCTGCCCTCAGAGGCTCGGAGGAGTGACAGTATTGGGGCAGAGAGGGAACAGCTTGCCTTAGTGCAGCACATGGTTTTGGTTTTCTTAACTTTATGTATTGTGCTTTTGTTTTTGCCTCTGGGGAGGAAGATTCAGTGGTCCATTTTGTGTGTGTGTGTGTGTGTGTGTGTGTGTGTGTGTGTGTGTGTGTGTGTGTGAGCTTTTTTTGAAGCTGGGTCTGCTTGTCTCATGTTGTTCCTTTTGAAACGGAGCCAAGTTTTTGAGGTCATAACACCAGAGGAAACCATGGCGGGATATTCTGAAACCTGATAGTTCAATTACAAAATCCAAAATAGCAGCCACTGTTCAGCGACTAAGCCTCTCTAGCGTTAACAGCACACGCGTAAACATACACCCCTGAGTTCGGTGCTGATACCATCCAGGGCATCAATTTTTCCTTTATCAAATAGCCGGTAATGGCTCTTGTGCGGAAAAAGAACAATCAGTCATTCCTGCAGGATACATTTTGCAGTCGTATGGCAAAACGGAACTGTAAACAGAGCAGGTAATGATCTCAAGTCATCTGAAGTGTAATCTCCCGATAAAGTGTAAAGTAATCAGGATTGTGTAAGCAAGATTATCAAGGGCTTTTGTCCGTGAGGATGAATTTTAAGCAAGCTGGTGAGAAGAAACACAGGGAGGAACAGGAGCCAGAGCACTGACTCGGGGTTCATATATGAATCGTATTTTTGCTGTGGTGACATACAACACAGTGCTCTTTAATAAAACATGCACAGTAATAGCCCTCTCATAACAAGGAAAGAAGTCAGTTAGTTACCTGAAAATTGCTTATAAATAGAAAAAGAAAGTTAAAAATGAGCTGGGAAAAGTGCTTAAAAATGTTGATAATTCTGTAACCTAATTTCATATATGTAACTTTAATAATTTTAAACATAGTTTTTGTGCTTTTTGCCTTTTTCCCTAGACATTTTTTCCCTAGGTTTTGAAAAATTACTTTATAAATCTCCTAGTCTCTCACAATTTGTTGAACATTTCTTACCAAGTTGCTCACTGCCTTTCTTCCCCATCTTTGGAATGAAACTGCACCAATTTTCTCAGAGTTCAAAGGTGTAAATACTTATGATAGGCACCTGAAAGTAGCACAAGAAAAGTTATTTTTCACTCAAGGTTTCAACTGTGGTAGGAACTGGGAGGTGTAAATGCTCTCAGATAGGAAGTCTTGCTGGATTGTTGGTTTTAATTCTTAAACCAGCTGAAAAACAACCAAAATCCTCATCAAAAGCCTTTCAGCAAGGCAATGCAGCCTCAACATGTTTGTGTGAGGAATGTTGCAGCTCCCCTGGCGATGACATCTCAAATTTTTAATTCGCCCATTCATTCTCTTTTCCCATTTGTCCTGTTCAGGGTCACAGGCCCATCAGAACAGAGCCAGTAAAATTAATCAACTTTGATTACTGTGTGAGTGGATCGTTACATGAAAAAATGCGGATAATGAGTGTTAAAGGCTCTGAGTCATAATTAAAATGCTTCTCTGCTCTGTGGTATAACACAGGATCTTCTAACCATCGATGTGTCTCTTGAGAGGGTCACGGGGACACGTTGATTTAAACAAGTAAAAACACTAAATAAAGCATTTTTTTCTAAAAAAAAGTCAGTGTTTTCTGACGCTGTTATTGCAGAGGGGCTGTTAAGTATGAAGGCCAACAAGAAAATGTGAACTGCAATATCTAGGTTTGGTGTTTAGTTTGTCCATTCTGGGCTACTGTAGAAACAAATGAAAGCATACTTATTATATTATATTCAATTTCTGCCAGTATACCCCCCTAAATCCTACACACTGGTTCATTAAACTATTTTTGTTGGACTTATCCTTAAACATCTTTTTTTTTTGCATGAGATGTCCTCAGTCTTGCAGTTTATTCACTGTGTAAAATATCTTAAAAGTTACCTCCTTTGATGAAAAATGTACTTTTTCATATTGGCTGAAGAGCTGACACCAAAAAAAAACTAAAAGCATGGGATAAAAATGGCCAGTTTTCCGACCGACTGTGAATCTATTGGACCCCAAGCGGTGCCACGTCCTTTTTAATGGTCATTTCCTTTTTAATGTGGTTTTCTCTTCGACATAAAGACGTGCAAGTGGGCGCGGTCACAGCAAGCCTGACAGTTAAAGGTGCTGCACAGTCATCTTCACATTTTGATCAGGCTCTTATGGGTTTTGCACACATCAACCTGTTAATGATACAATTCATACAGTATTTTTTTTAATCCAGCATTTTGAATATTATATTTTCTGATTTTTTTTTTAAGATTTCATGGGCATCACCTTGAGCATCCACTGGTGTAGAGAAACAATGTAAAGCACAATCTATTGTGTAGCGAACAGCTGGCATGCTCTTTAGCCATCAGCCTGTTTGAAAAATGACATCCTTAAGTGAAAACTACCAAATCCCACAGCACGCTGAATTATTGATCACTTGGAAATGCCACACAAAGCCTTGTGTGGCCACACAAGAAGGCCATAGAAGGCAAAGAGCTCCTGGATCCCATTAGCTGGGAAAATGTTTGGTTATGGACGTTCTGAAATAAAGTTTAATTAATTTGAAATGTAATTTTGTTAGGAATTGATTTTCTTAGTTTCTTAAGAAAAACGCTCTAGCACAACAGCTGAGCTCACTTGGCACACAGCGACAAAGCAGCACTCAAACTGAACACTCGGCACACGTATTTAACCCAAATATTTGTTAAATTCACCACTGAGGGACTGAACATGCATTACACAATAAGAGATTCGTGCAGCAAATAGCCCTCAACAGTAGCCACGGCACGCAAATATGCTTGATACAGACATTTCCACATCGACTCGTTCCCTGTAGAAATGGATTCTGTGTTGTTCATTTAGCTTTAATAGTGTCAGGGCCCCACGGCCCCCGAGCCTCGCCGCATGTAATGTGAGAGAAAATGTGATCCATATTGTTGGGGGATTTTCAGCCTCATCTATAATGAGCATTGTGTTTGGATAGAAAAGCAGGAAAGCACTGATGTAACTATTGATGTCGGATAAAAAGTGCTGCGTATGCATGTAACAGTGTGAACAATTAATTATCGGGAAATGGATGTTGGCATGCAGCGACATGGAAGAGGCTTGTTGAGGAGAGTTCGAAGCTGATCTTTGTTTTGGGTCTTGGTTCTTGTTATTGATCCCTGATTAAAAGGATTACTAGTGTGCATGCAGCAGCGTTTTCATTAAAATGTCAACTAGTGGTTTAAGTTTGTTCTGGCTAACTGTCTCTGCAGATGTGATTAAAGAGGGGACTGACGTCATGTGTGTTTGCCAGATAAATATTAATGAAGAGAAACATGTTGTGGGTTCTTTAATGGAAAAAACGATCGATTAATTCATTAATTGTTATTTTTTTTAAAAAGTTGCTTATTTCAAACCTTAGCAAATGCATTGCATAGACTATTGATTAATCAGTTAAATTTGGAACATTTCCTGCCTCACAAATATCATGACAATACCGAAATAGATGGCGCAAGGGACAGTCCAGCAAATGGCGACAATAATGCAACACTTATGGATGCAATAAAATGCATCAGCGAAAGATGATGATAGGGCAAAGCTGGATGTAAGTGTATGCGGCAGAAGTATGTGTGTTATTATTGGTGGGCAAAGAGCTGTTTTGTCAGGTGCTAATGTTCTTGTGGTGTATTTTATACTGAACAAGATTGCAAGACAAGCAATTGTCCATGATAGCATTGGCATAACATGAGGATTAACAAGTTGCAGATTCAAATATGTCATCAGCTGAATGTCGTGATGGGTTCGCTCACTCCACATAAAACTGTCTTTCGGCAGATGGACACGGACCCTTTACATACTTGTGTTGCTGCTTCCATTCACAACACAACTATTGCAGCATTTTCCTGAATGTAGCCAGGTCTTGAGGTGGGAAATTCGTGGTACATATTTCCGTGAATATCAGTCCGTGCTCGCATGCACTCATGACCCAGTCAGGAAATATTCCTGAACATTTGAGAGCTAGACCACATTTGGGAAAGGTGCTTATAAATATGGACTTCCTCTAGTTTTAAAAATCAAGTGTAAATACCCATTTTCACCATCACTGACTGGGTGATATACGATAATTAAAATAAATATTACAAAAGTGAAATGATATTTTTTGGCATGCTAATGGCAGGATCTTAGGGATATTGATAGTTCTGTCCACTTTTTTTCCAGACTGAAATAGCCTAACAATTATTTTACTGATGGCCAAGAGATTTTGGACATACATTCATAGTCGGTCAGTTATTGCACCTTAAGGTTGACATTTTAAAGTGATTTTCAGTTGAAATGTCTGAACAAGTATTGAATAGACTTCCATTAAATTTGGTCCAGATGTTCACATTCCCCTCAAGGTTAATTTCAGTAACTTTGGTCAACGATGACATGATCACCATTCCACTGAAAGGCGTTAAATATAACATTAAAGTATTTCCTTTCCGTAGCCTCACAGATTTCAGATTCTCATGTCAGACACAAATACTGATGTTTAAGAGTAAAAAGGATCTGCTGTTATGTTTATATAATATTGGCCCACTTATTTTAGACAGTACCAGCAAAAAATACACATAATGCGGTCTAAAAAATTCATCCAACTCTACCTTTTTATACACAGAGCTGTGTATACTGCCTAACATAACATAAAAAACATAGCAGACAGTCATTCATTCTCTCCTTTGCTTGTAGGCGTCTCAGCTCCACAGAGAATACATGGGCACACTTATTCAAAATCTGTCTGGACGCTCTGTTATTCCATAAATTTGGCAACATTGAAAGGCATATTTGCATTTTTCGTTTTATCCCCTAAAACCTCTGGGGAGGATGTGTGCGTGTGTCTCAGAAACTTGTACTTAAACATGAAATCACCCGCATCCCTTTGCCTTCGTCCGCTTCCTTTCTCTTATCAAAGACCACCTATGCACATTGGCTCCCTGTGCATTTTGGAATTAATTCTAACTTCCTGCTGATAACTTTGGAAGTCCAAGTTGTGTCAATCCTGTTTAACCACAAAGCAGCCACTAGTCTCCTGGTTACTACTCTCGAAAGCAACCCTGTAGCCTAGATGGGTAGGAAACATAACATTGTGCAGATCCATCAACATCAACATAGTGAGGAAATGCTAATGAACATATCTGCTTCTTCCTTTTCTGTGAAGCACCATGTAATTGTGCTTTGTCAGGAGCTACATAAAGTTTATAATTATGATTCTAACTCTGCCTGAATGCAGACACTTTTACACCTTCATGAAGGCAGCAAACAGTTTTAATTGCACACAAAATGTGAGTACTCTGTGCATGGTCCATTCTCATAACCACAGCATTTCTGTACGGATGGATTACTCTCCCCGTGGAAAATGACCCAACAATGTGCAATCAGCTTGTTATGAGTAGTAACTGCCCTGACTATGTGTTGGGCTACAGGGACACTTTTATTTCATTGAAATTGATTCTTAGCTAATTATGTTTCCTCTACATTAAATTTCGCCTCTTTTTATGTTCGTGTGCAAGCAGTCACTTGGAAACTGAGTGACTGATTTGAAGTCTCAGAGTTGGGATTTTATGGTCTCTCAGATAGTGGCCTAGTTATGGCAAAATATCCTCCTTGCTTCACTTAAAATGCTGTTTAAACAGTGGGGTTTTTTTAGTAAATAACTAGGCTAACAACAGAAAACAGAAAATGTGACACACAGTCAAGTGTTTTAGTTATTCCACCAGTTTACATGGTTGAAGAAAAAGTTGACATGTACACACACAGTAGCAGGTCAAAATGTGAAAGGTTGAGTGCGGCAAGGCAAACACCTAATATACATCAAAATAGTTTAACTTCAGATTTGCTGAACTGATTGCTATATCCTGTCAGTTGGGGGTGGGTCAGTAAATAAGAGTCATGTATGCATGCTCTGTGTTGTGATTGTGTCTATTGTAATGTATGCTTTGTGTTGGACTGCCTCTAAAACGAGATGGTTCATCTCAAGGGGCTCTCCGCTAATAATCTGTGAAAAAAATGCAGCGTTTTCTCATATAGCAGCTCATATGATATCCTAGGATTTAGGAGTAGATGATAATTGGTTTTCAGGGCCGATACCGATACTTATTATTAGTAGTTAATGAGACAGATAACCACTATTTGGAACCAATATGAATTTACAATGAAAAATGCACTTTTTATTTAATTTGATCGGCAATCATTAAAATAAAATACCGATACAGGTAATCAGCAAAATGCCAAATATTAGCCCTAGTAATCGGCCAGTCCGAAAATCTGTTGTCCCCTACTACAAATTACCACACCGTGAATGACATTATACACACACAACATAAACTTATATACTTATATCCTATACAAATGTAATGTTAAGTTAGTGCGTAACCTATATAAGTTATTTAGGTAAGATTTAGGCAGGTAGTTACTTAGGTTAGGTTTCGGAAAATAAACATCACCAGGCATTTAGGTTGAGGGGAATTAATTTAATGACATTAGGTTTTGACAAAGAAGCATGGCACCTTAAAATGACGATGTTCACATGGTGTCGAACAGTGGTCCCTGGGGGAAAGTGTCATGGGAAAGTCCTGTGTTTTGTGACCCATCCACCACCCCAACCACCGCTTCCTTCACTCCCATCAGAACACTGGTCATATGATTTCATCCTTCCAAAATACTTAGATTATACACAATTTCCTGGTCCATGATTATATTGGATTTATACTGAATTTTGTTGCTTAATTTTCATTGGAAAGCATGCCAACAGTGCATGACACCAGCCTAAAAAATCCATCCAACATGGCCCCTCCTTGTGCTCCTAATTGCATTTCCAATTAGATTTATAAGAATATGTTGCTTAATTTTCACAGGGAAACATACGAACAGTGCATGAGACCAGTCTGAAAAATGTATTTTCTGTGGCTCCTCCTTGTGCTCCTAATTACATTTCCAAGAATCAATCACACCAAACAAGACAACCATTTGCAGCCGAGGAGGAGCCTCTAATTCAGTATCGATGACAGCTCATTTACTCACACACTCTCTCTCAGTTGAAATTTTGCTAACACAATAGCTTAGAAACAACCACTAGCTATGAAAAAAGTGCCCATCCCTCTCCTGCCAACAACAGCTTTCACGGCAAACACAAGCAAACAGAAGAAGACCGAAGACGAAAAGCTGGGTTTCACTTTCCCTTCCCTGAGACAGTCTTCTTCTGTTTACTTGTCTCTGCCGTATAAACTGTTGTTGTGCAGTGATTGACACTGCTTTAGAGACTCCTCCTGGCTCTGATTGGTTGTTTTCTCTCAGGTGCAGTGGATTCTTGCTCTCATTAGGAGAGAACAAGAAGGCGCCCGAGAATCCTGTTTTTTCACAGATAATCTGTTTCATGCCCGACTTTGAGGATATAGTGACAGTTTCACCAAATATGGCAAACTGATCTATCTACTGTAGCTTTAATGATGAGTTAATTTATTGATTAGTTGACTGACAGCAAGCTGAAAAAAAAAAATGGACAAAATGTGATCTAAAAGATCAGAAATTGCTGTGAGATGGTTAACGTTACATACTGAATCTCTCAAGACTTAAAACTGCAAGCAATTGATAAAAATGTGTGCCAATCTAAGAAGCCGTGAGTATGCACATTCACTACCTGTGCATACTTATTTTAATTTTCCAGTAAGCTTTTCGTTATCGTACCAGCCAGTTTTAGAAATAGAATTCGTTATACAAAATTACCTTCAAGTGATGGCTGTCTGGCTTCAAAGCCAGTGAGTACAGTAACCTAATTCACACGCCTGTGTTGTTGACAGAAGTCAAGCAGACTGTTATCTCAGAGAGCCATTCCTGCCCAGGTTTCATGAGGAACAGCAGGGTATTAGTGCTGCAGGAATGTGGCACGGAGATTTCAGAAGTTGCTCCTTGGAAATATATAGTGCTGAGTTCAGGAGATGACGTTTATCTTTGGTGTGGTTATTTGAACTTGCTGCCCCCAAACAGCTAAGCAAACATCCTACCTGAAACATATGTTTTCATTTTCGTGGTTCGGAGGTTCTTTGTGGCCTCAAAGTGAACTTGGCTGTTTATTTTTTGATTTTTCTAAAGCATCGAGTGTCATATAGGGAGCCTCCTCACTGCTCAAAAGTCTGCAAAGGTGACTTTAGAGCAGGGATACTCAATCTGCTTTGCTTGGGGGGCAATTTTACAAAATTACAGTGGACCAGGGTCCAGTCGCAGCAGTCCTAATCATGTTTCAAGGACTTCAGGATATATCTCAGATTTTAGAAAGTTTCTCAGATTTTAGGACATTTCTTGGATTTGAGGATATTTCTCGGATGTTAGGACATTTCTCTGATTTAGGACATCAAGGATTTTAGGACGTGCCTACAGTTTTAGGACAATAGAGGCTTTCGCCTGAACCTCTGTCAGGGGTGTGAAGGATGCATCACTGACACCTTTTTTTAATAAAAAAAAGCTCTATTTGGTGCTGTTATGCACTGTGGCACCTTATGTTTACTACAAGTACAAAAACAATCATTTAATTTTTATTGTCCATTAGAAAATGCCAGTGGCGGCATGGTGAATGAGAAAATAGGCAGCATGGTAGTGTAGTGGTTAGCACTATCGACTCACACACAAATATATGTTCTCCTCGTGTCAGTGTGGATTTTCTCTGGGTTCTCGAGCTTCCTCCCACAGCCTAAAGACATTTAGGTTAATGGACGACTTTAAATCGGCTGTAGATGTGAGTGTGGATGGCTGTCAGCCTGTGATAGTCCAGCGATCTATCAAGAGTGTACCCTGCCTCTCGCCCATTGACAGCTGGGATGGGCTCCAGCCCCTCTGTGACCTTAAAGAGGTTATGCAGTTATGGCTAATGACTGAATGAATGAATTAGAAAATGGGGTCAGATTTGGCCTATGGCTTGTAAGTTAAGTATCACTAATTCAGTGTGTGTCCTTTAAAAATGTGACCCTTTAGAAATTACTTGAAGTTAAACAAAAATATAAGCCAGAGTTACCAAAAGTTGTTGACATTAAATGATATTACAAAGTCCTGCAGCAGGTTAAACCCAAATGCCTGCAGTATACTCTTGTGAAATATCATCCCATATCTTGAAATAATCAAAAATCAAATTTAAAACCTTTCATCCAAACATGTTCCTGTTTTGAACAACATTCATAAGGTCTGTGATGGTCTAATCTGAACTTTTCTCTTTCTCTCTAAAGGTTCAACATCCTCATTAGTCGTCACCTCACTGTTTTGGTTCGGACGTCACCATGGGTCGCTGGGATCACTCCTCCCTCCTGTCCCCCGCCCTGAGGCTAGCAGTCGTGGTGGTGATTCTCCTCCTTGAGCTCCATCCCACTTCGGCCGGGGCTCCCCCTGAGACGAACTTGGGTGGCTCTGTTTCGGCGGTGTCCACGAATAAAACTGAATGCAGCAAGCCCGAGGCGTGCGCAAAAGGGGTGGTCCTGCCTGTTTGGGAGCCCCAAAACCCGTCATTTGGTGACAAAGTGGCCAGGGCAACAGTTTACTTTGTGGCTCTGGTCTACATGTTCCTGGGTGTGTCAATCATCGCAGACCGTTTCATGGCATCCATAGAGGTCATCACGTCGCAGGAAAAGGAGATCACCATCAAGAAACCCAACGGAGAAACCACAACCACCACTGTTCGGATCTGGAATGAGACCGTCTCCAATCTCACCCTCATGGCTCTGGGCTCTTCAGCTCCCGAGATCCTGCTGTCTGTCATAGAGGTCATAGGTCACGGGTTTCAAGCTGGTGCACTGGGCCCCTCCACCATTGTAGGCTCTGCGGCGTTCAACATGTTTGTCATCATCGGGCTTTGTGTGTACGTCGTGCCCGATGGCGAGACAAGGAAGGTCAAGCACCTCCGCGTCTTCTTCGTAACGGCCACCTGGAGTATCTTCGCCTACATTTGGCTCTACCTGATCTTGTCCGTGATCTCGCCTGGCGTTGTGCAGGTGTGGGAGGGGCTGCTCACGTTCCTCTTCTTCCCCATCTGTGTGGTGTTCGCCTGGGTGGCCGACCGCCGCCTGCTGTTCTACAAGTATGTGTACAAACGCTACCGCACTGGCAAGCAGCGTGGCATGATCATCGAGACTGAGGGTGACCGTCCACTTCCTTCCAAGGTATGCGCGTAAGAATTAACACTAGAACTACCACTAGCACTACCGTTAACATTGTTGTTTTGCATTAGTATTGCACCCATTACTGCTACAGCAGAGCTTCCCACAGTTGTATGAATATTAATAGAATTAATTATCCACACAATGATAAAAGCTTCCTAAAACACTGATAGACTTTTCCAGACTTTTTTTTTAATCATTAAGCTTTCCAGTTTATTACAACTCGAGTGTTAATTCCTTGTTTTGGCTATCAGTAATAATACTGAATTCACTAAGGCATTTGATGAGATCTAGGAATGCAGTAAAATCACTAAAAAAAATGTCAGGAAAAGGCAAGAAACACATGGTGATAAACAATCAGACTGATTTTTAACAAAACCCATTTCAGCCAAACCTAGCTGGAAGAGAAAACAAAGCCAGGAAGTCAAGTTATTACCCAGGCTGCCAGTCTTCAGTTTCTTTGTGCAATGAGGGATTATTATTCCCATTAGACTTGATCACTTTTGGTTTCAGCTCTCAAAAATGGCTTGTTTACAACTTGTCTAAAAATTATATTTCTTGCTCTGTCAGACTTAGTTGTAATGATCTTGACATCTTCCCACATCTCACCAATTACTTTGGTTTGTACAATGTTTAAGAATCAAATGAGATGATGGTCAAAAATATGAAAATAATCAGAATTATTATTACACTCCTATTGCTATCGTCATTACTACCAATACCAGTAACATTAGAATAATCATTAGATCCTGTAGATTTTTACAACTACATCTGGTACCAATATCATTTCTCATAATCTTTAATTTCAGTTCAGCTAAATCTAACATGCCAAACCAATCGCCAGAAAACTTTTTTTTGCATTCTGTGTTTCAGCAAACCATGTTTATGTTACATTTGTATGTTACTATGTAGTGGATGTGTTGACACTTTACATTTCTTAACATTAAATGTAATGAGATCATGTTTTAGCTTTAATACTTGGTTTTGGGTGCACAATCCTAGCAGGAAATGTAGCGATGTCTCAAAAATGATGTGGAATTATCCCAGCTGAAGAAAATGGCAATGACTCACTAAAAAACAACTGGTTTTAATGTTTGTTGGTCTTGAACAGTCATTTGCAGTCGTCTGCAACTTTGTCTCGCCTAGGTTTAACGCCATCCATCGTCCCCTCTACCTCTCAGCTGACAAAGTCAGTTCATGTACTACGTCACTTTAGAAATGTTGATATGACATGTATGAAAGGTGCAAATGTAACGTATTTATGGTTTAGAGAAACGTACAATACCACCATTTTCTTCTTGTAATATTTAGATTTTGTAACATAAAAAGCAGGGATTTGCTTTCAATTGTTAACGCTTTGTTAAGAAAAATGCTGCCGCCCCACCAGCAGTCTATGATGGTGAAGATGACAACGACAACAATAGAAATGATAAAAACGATGGTGGTATTTATGGAACTCATCTAATCTAGTGTGGAATACTACGCATTTCATGAGCTAAAAATCTGTCAGTAGTGTTGCTGGGAGCTCTCTCTTTCCCATAGGCATATCAGTTAGAAAACAGCCGACTGGTGGAAATTAATTAAGCTGTCCTCATACAAGCATATGGCGGAAAAAAAATAAAAGAGCAGATAAGGCCCTCTATGTAGGCGGAAGTGAGTTCATGAGTAACATGTATCTGAAACAATTATCTGTATTACTGACTGGAGTTCTGCCAACTCATGCCATGAAGCATATTACTGCAAACACAAATACTTTCTAACTAATGTCACTTTTTAATTTCCTGTTTTGATTACCATCAAAGCTTTGTGTGATGTCCTATGCAGTGCATCAAATGGATCTAATTAAATTTTTAGTTTTGTGCCTTACGGTACATTTAGTCACCACTCAGTAAATTAAGAGTCTGTCTCTCCCTCCCAAAATTACTGGTGTTACTTTTTCTCTCATTTGTTTGATGAGATTATTAAGAATCAATGCTCCATTAGCACATGAAGAGCACTTTCATCTCAACTTGTGGCTAAAATAAATCACTGAATCAAACCCAACACTGTCCCAGAGGGGAAAGCCCAATAATTTAGAAGTTTTAAATTGCCATCATGCTTAAAGAGCTAAAAGACATTTCATCAATAAAACTGTACTCAAAGGAAAACAGGCTTTCAGTAAATAGCAGAATAAGCTCTTTACTCTGCTGGGAACAGATGGCTGACATATCGTTAACATGTCTAAAAAAAAGCTGATTCTAGTGTCTGCTTAAAATAACACAGACATTTCTTAAAGAAAACCAGGGAATTCACCTTTAGCTTAGGATATGAGTAAAACCAACACCACAGATATTACCAAACTTACTTACTCCTCTTCATCCCCTATGGCACATAAGGCTTCACAGAAATGACCACAGACTGTATAAAATAATAGAAGCAGCCACATGTGATATCACCCGGTGATTTGTTGACTCCTGTTTTGAAGCCATAAGTTTTGAGTTTTGGCCATCACCATCTTTTTTTTGATAGAGAGGTATTTTATCTGCAGAAGAGGGTAGAGATAATCCTTATACTAGCTGCTAGCTAAATTAGCACAGTGCATTTACAGCAACCATTAACTGCCAAATTCACAAATGGAAAAAAAGGTGTAAAACCACCCCCCAAAAAAGAACTTGCTTAAAATTCAACTAAATGCTAAAAGCTAAATGCTTACAATTATCATTCAAAACACACTCAAATAAATCTCTGTGGTAGCGACTTGTCATGTTGCCATGCCCTTAATTATGCATAACTTCAAACTTTTATAACATTAAATGGGTGAGCTGTATAATATTTCTCCCCCGTACAGTTGTCATGAATGGAGGAAATTACCTATAAAGACTAGAAATATTTTTTTACCAGGCTGTAAACATGTTTTGTAAACATTGTCCATTTTAACACGTGGGTGTATTGAGATCGACTCACACCTGGAGCCAGCCTCAAGTAGCCATTTAAGGAACTGCAGCTCGTGGCACTTTGCATTGGTTTCATTTTTCAGCCTTGAAGCTTGCTACTTGGACACTATAAACTTTTAGCTTTGTGTGCTTGGTTTTTCTAAGCCATTATTTGTACACTCCCAGGTTCACCTTCATGGCAGCACCAGAAATTCCTGTACCTTGAGATTTGACATATTGCTCCAGTGCTTAAAATCAATAGTTCTGATTAAATTGCTTTCTTTTCTGTTACAAGGTGGACATTGAGATGGATGGCAAGATGCTGAACTCCCATGGTGTTGACTTCCTGGATGGTCCACTGGGTTTGGATATTGATGAGAAGGATCTGGACGAGGAGGAGACCCGCAGAGACATGGCCAAGATCCTGAAGGAGCTCAAGCAGAAACACCCTGACAAGGAGGTGAGTAACAAAGTCAAAAAGGACCCCATGTAGAGAGCAGAAAAACATCCTGTCACTGCCGCTCCTGTCTGGGTTGTTTTTCTCAGCGTTGCTATCCTTTATAGGGAACAAACTGACAAAATAAGCAGCAACAGATGACACACTTCCTATCTGCTTCCATTATAATGGTGATTATAGTGATGAATGCTGTTAAGGTCTCATCCCAAGCTCGCAAATTAATTTGATAATGATACATCTAAAAAAAGAAAATTGCAAAGCAAACCCAGCACCCATTAAATCAATATGTAAATAAAAAGGCAAACAGATGCTTCAGTTCTAATATTGGCAATTCATCTAACTGCCTGTCTGTCTGCCGGTATGATAAACACATCGTGTCTCTGTGTCATTGCTGCAGAGTCTTTTTTAACAGTCTCATACTACCTACTTCTTCCTACTATACAGTGCTGTACAGTTATCAGACATCCGTACAAGATTGTAGAGCTGTAATGGGAAGTACAGCATTTGTCATCCATTACTGACAGTACTCTATGGATTAGGAATTTTGGAGATCACCTTTATTTAGCAGATTAGCAATTTCTTAATACATATCCAAAGTGAATTTATTTTTAATTCTAATCCTGAGATGATATTATAACAGTAAAACTGGACTAAATTCGAGTAGGCTTGGCATGAGAAATTGTCCATCATTGTCATTTTGTTTTCCTGTGTCTTTCTTTGCCAACATATGTATTTGAAAACAGAAACATCTTCTGTCTTTTAGAAACCAAATATGGCATGACAAGATTTGTTTACTCGGGAATGCTTTAATCCTTTGAAACTTGGATTGACATCATGCATTTAGACACCTTTCATGGGTATTTAAACCTTTGAGCATGGGAGAAAAATAAGGCAATAAGCAACTTGGTGAGAAAACCATTACTTTAATATATAGCAGATACCCTGAAATTTCACATTCCAACAATACTGTGAACAAATATGTAGGTTTATGGTCATGAAAAGATCATATTTTGGCTTAACATACACACTTTTGGTGGTTAAAAAGCTTCTTGAAGACATATTGATGTCTCTGGAAAAATCATTCATGTTTGGTGGCTAACAAGCTGCTAAAAGATGTAGTGATGACCAACCAAAATACCCAGTTGCTGTGTTTGTTGGTCTCGAACAGTGGTCTGCAGTGGTTTGCAGCTTGGCAGGGGTCTTGCCTACTTGCACTCCTTTCTCTGTGTATTGCTTAAAGTTGAACTTCTGCAATATTTCTTGTTGTACACTTGACCAGAAGTTGGATTTGAAATCTCTAAAATTGGTCCTCATCTCCCCACAACATCCTCACTCTGTTTGTGATCTAGATATTGATACCGGTGCCCCCGTTTTGCTAGCTGACCTAATAGTGAAGGAGAGAATCTCCTCCTAATGATTGTTTTAGCATAGTATTCATAGTGTCCCCTCTCTAGGAAGACTTATATATTTTGCTTAAAATAAAGTAGGCAAAGGTTGTATTCATTAGCAAAGTGTTGATTTAAAATTGTTACCACTAGCCAGCAAGCATAGCCAGGCCCTTTTCAATATCTGCCAAGTCCCTATGTATTCACCTCTCTGTATGAAGAATTAGATCATTACCATGTTTACTCAATTTTTACGTAATATATCACAAGCAGCAGTTTAGAAAATAGATTAAACTCTTGACCGTAACTCTGTATAGGATCTTTGGTTCAACCCATGAAGGCTGTAATTACCTCCGCTGTTTTTCCAACCAGGAAAAAAAAGTGATTCATATGATCTCCAATAATTCACTGACTTAGTGAGGTGATGAAAGCATGGAAAGGAGAAATGCTGACAAAACTTTGGGATCGACCCAAAAATTCAGTGCATTTCTCAGGGATATCCGAGCAGGATGGATGGTTGCTGTCATGGGAGCTTGAACCTGGATCCTCTTGTTGAAGGAGGACTTCTTTTCTAATGAAATTACCAAACTGTTCATGTTTCATCTTGCACATCATGTGCAGATGTGTATGGCCTCAAGAAGATCATCGGATGCACATTCCTCAGTGTGGCCAAATCACAGATACTGTTGATGGAATTTCTGTTGACGTGTTTTAACAGGATGAATCATTGTAAGGTCACATCTTTGATTTTTGCTAATGTTGGATTCACCCACATGACACACCATTAAATGTTATTTATATAGACAAGATTAAACTCTGTGATTCAGCCAGACAGACAGTGTTCAACGATGTTCTCTCATATAAAACAAAAGTTGACATTTTCTTTACTAAAATACAAGTTTTACCAGCAATCTGGGCATCCACTCATCATGCTGGAGAAAACCTTTTCACACTGTTTTTCTGCCTTCGTGTTTTTTAGGTGGAACAACTCATTGAGCTTGCCAACTACCAAGTCCTGAGCCAGCAGCAGAAGAGCCGTGCCTTCTACCGCTGCCAGGCCACCCGGCTGATGACAGGCGCTGGCAACATCCTGAAGAAACATGCCGCCGATCAGGCACGCAAGGCCGTCAGCATGCACGAAGTTCGCTCCGATGCTGGTGATAACGACCCCATCTCTAAGATCTTATTTGAGCCCGGTTCTTACCAGTGCCTTGAGAACTGCGGCACAGTGGCGGTGAACGTGGTGCGACGTGGTGGCGACGTGGGCAAAACAATCGCTGTGGACTACCGGACGGAAGATGGCACGGCCAACGCCGGCTCAGACTACGAGTTCACAGAGGGCGTGGTGGTCTTCAAGGCTGGCGAGACAATGAAGGAGATCCGTGTGGGGATCATTGATGACGACATCTTTGAGGAGGATGAAAACTTCCTGATTCACCTCTCCAACGTCAGAGTGTTGACGTCAGAAGGCGAGGAGCCCGAAGAAGGCGAGTCAGCTAATCACGTCGACTCAATGGCGTGTCTCGGCATACCCTCCACAGCAACCGTTACCATCTTTGACGACGACCACGCCGGTATCTTTACGTTTGAGGAGCCTGTATTCCACGTGAGCGAGAGCGTCGGCACTATGGAGGTGAAGGTGCTGAGAACGTCGGGGGCTCGCGGCGTGGTCATGCTGCCGTACAAGACGGTGGAGGGAACAGCACGAGGCGGCGGAGAGGACTTCGAAGACACTCACGGCATCCTGGAATTTCAGAACGACGAGATCTTGTGAGTAACTTTGATCAGTCTACCTTTTAGTTTGAATCGTTAATTTTATGCAGCTGCAGTGTCATTATCCGCTTGTTTTTCTTGATTTATTTTTCACGCTCGCTGTTGGTGTGATGCTGGGAATGTTGTTTCTGATGATGTGAGAAAGCGAGGGTGTGAGTGTGATGTGGTGGTCACGATGAGCGGCGAGGCGGACTGCTCATTGGGGACAAAATCAACGACTCCTCGCCCCTCTTTACCCTGTCTCTACTTTGGCTCATTCATTCTCTTCTTTTATCTCCATCAGTCTGTTTATTCCTCTTTGCTTTGGATTCTGCTGCTGTTTTAGTCTTCTGTGGGTTTTATTGATTTCTCGGTGTTGCTGTACAGTCAGCGCTGCAGGTTAAGCTCGCAAATTGCAGGAGCCAAGAAGTTGGGAAACTGGGTTATTTGTTGAATGTTGATGGTTTGAATTTTAAGTGGATGGAATGTCAGGAGATGGAAATTGAATGAGAAGTCTTGAAGTTTCCTTAAGCAAGGCACTTAAGGGAAAATCAAAAGGTTGCTGGAAGCAGTACATGAATTAATCAAGCAGCAGGGAATCAGGGCGAGCAGGAGTGTCTATCTAGTCAACTTCATTTGGATACACAAAGGTTTTTAAAAAATGATTGCCAGTTGCCCTTTTAGATGGCTTTATCCTGTGTGAGAACATCCCAGAGCAACCACTCACGCAGCCAGCGAAATACTTTTTTTGTTGTCTTGCTCCGTGTGAACAGAACTTAGAGCTCCATTTAAGGATCCCTGCTGTGAAATGCCACTGCCACCATTCAAAGGTCTTCTCAGCCCGACGCAGAGGCCTTATTATCTGATGGTAACTCATGGTGAGGTCCGTGATTGCTATTTGACCACATTTCAGGAGGCCTTTTACCACAGTAGTGATTTCACTCACAGCCGGCGACTGTACTCCATATCCTGACCCACTCGCAGTGTGAGGAATTAGCCCCAGCAATCAGCCAAATGTTTGTACAATTGCTGACCACTCTGGCTCAAAACCAAAGTCCTCTTTTGTTCTTGAATCTTTTATTGTGAAACCCACGGCTGTGAGTACACATTTGTGTGTTTGATCATTACTGGACAGTAGCTGGTAGTATTATACATACACCGACTCAAATGTTGACTCAGTGGTTGACTCAGATACTGACAATTTTGTAGAATTGATAGGAATACGTTCCAAATAACAGCATCGGGTAAACTTTGATATTGTTATCATAATGCATTCTTGTATGCTAAGATGTCTTAACTGTTTTTGCCGATATCTGATGTATAGATTTATAACCAATACTGATATCAAAATATCAACTTTCATCATCGAGTCTCCTCTGTGAGGAATTAACATAAATATCAGCCAATACAAAAAACTCTCTGATAATATCGGGCATCCCTCACGTTAAATTTAAGATTTTTAGCACTCGACATTAAGTCCAGACTATTTCTAATTTCTAAAAGGACGCATCAGTGAAAATAAACTTTTTTTTTAGGTTTGCGTTGTAAATGTCAATATATTTTTCTGGTTCCTAGACATTTTTAGTACTACTAGTGATACATTGTCTTTCTGCATTATCCCTGTGTCTACTGTTTACTTGAATCTTGTGTTTCCATCAAATTGTTGCCTGTGTTGAAGTGTTTGGCCGTGTGTTGTTACCATGCAACCGTTGAAAAGCTGTTTTCAGTGGTGCTCTTTTTTTCATCAAGCTGAAATTTAACCTGTTTTTACATGGACCCACATGTGCACACACATTTAACACTTAACACACTCTCCATGTGGTGATGTTCCCACAATGTGAGGTGAAAATAGTGTTTTTAACAAAACACTCAACCGGTGCAAAATTATTGTTTTCTGTTAAAACACTCGATAAGGTGGTCTACTGGTCTCTCTCTCTCCCACTCGTTCTCTCATACAGCAGGGTGGGTGTGTTCACGATGTCACCACAAATTACTGTTTGCAGTTAAGCCTTCTTGTGGTGGCCTGTAGTCTTGTTGGGCTTGTAGCTTTAGCGGGAGTACAATAAACTTCACAGTTCCTAACAGTTGGCCTTTTCTTTTTTTTACAGTTTGGGCCACTTGCTAGTTTATGGGAGTTGTCAGCAGGCTTTGAGAACGCCCTTGGACCAATTCATTATCACAGAGTGTTGCCTATGAAAATCTTTTGGAGGGATATTTTCTTTGTCTTTTGGAAAGATTGAGGTTGAGAATTATTGAAGCTGCATGCCTGTAAAGATTATTGAGATATTAGACTTGATATGGGACTGTGGATATGGACTGGACTTTACTTTAGACTTTAGATATACAGATGGGAGGAGATGTAGAGTCTGTCTGTTTTCAGCTGGCAGGCATCAGTTGTTAGCTGCAGTAGTTTGCCTTGGAAACCAAAAGTTTGCTCACAGCGCTTGTTTGAAAATGTTCAGATTGTTTGCAGGGAAGGAGGGCTTTAAAGACATGACACAAAGTGTGCTGTCATAATGAATGAATGGGAGCGATGCTGTGTTAGTAACGGTAGTCTAAAACTTTCTCTCGCTGTCTCCCTTTCTTCAGTTTTTGGTCAGATTTGAAGCAGATGTCTGCAGGGCTGGCTGTTTGAGCCTGTGGCAGACTGCATAGTTTCCATAGCTTGTAGCTCTTACAGCCAGGACTAAGTGGGTTTTAATAACACTTTGTCCAAATCAAATGATGGACTGTCCTTCCGGCTATCGTGGTTACTGTGTGTATTCTTGTGTGTAGATGTGTGTGTGTTTCCCAGGGGAAAGAACCAGAGGTGGAGCAGAACGACTGTAAACTATAATACCAGTGCCTGAAGTGGAAAGCATTTCAAACCACGGCTACATCATGTAGAGAGAGGCCATTTTGTAACCAGAAAATCACAAGTTTGATTACCATGCTGTGTCTTTCAACCACTTAATCTTTAACTGCCTCTAAATCTTCTCTTAATGTTCAAAATGGTCACCATTACATGAATAGTAGTCTAATGAGTGATAGGATCATGGCTATATATGTTTTTACAGGCTTTAGCTTCCTATTCACAGATACTGTAACATTACTGCTGACTATTTTTATGCTTCCATGCCCGTTATAGCTGTGGTGGGAAGCTTTGTCTTCAGGTTGTCCATCTGTCCATCTATCTGTCCTTCTTTTTGTCCATCAGCCCTTGTGAACTCTTGTGAACATGATATCTCAAGAAGGCCTGCAGGGAATTTCTTCTAATTTGGCAGGAACATTCACTTACACTCAAGGATAGACTAACTAGATTTTGGTGGTCATAGGTCAAAGGTCAAGGTCACTGTGACCTCATCTGCCTCATTCTTATTCTCATGATATCTAATAAAGACCTTTAGGTACTCTATCGAAATTTGGCACAAAGATTCATGTGGACTTAACAAAGAAATTATTAGAATTGGTGGTCAAAGGTCAAGATCACTGTGAAGTTGAATCAGATTCATGCTTGATATCAAAAGTAGACCTATAGGGTGTTTCTTCAAATTTGGCAAAAAAAGTCCCACTTTGACTCAAGGATGAAATGTTCAGCATTTGATGGTCAAAGGTCACGATCACTGTGACCACACAACACATTTTCTTGTCCATACCTCAAGAATTTATATGCTGATTCTGACAAAAGTTCACACAGACATCTCTGGGCAGACACGGATGTAAACTGTAACAGCAACTTGACTGGATTTGGGGAGGCATACAACCACAGGGCGGTAATTCTAGTCTAAAGCTTGCTGGATAACAGGGAAATCTTTTAATGTTGGGCAAAAGAAGGGCTGCACTCTGTAGCCTCCAAATATATAGTTTATTTCTCTTTTTAAGGCAAACGAAGAGAAATGAACTGTTTATTTCGAGCCCCCAGCGGGCAGACCTCTTCTGTGCCCTGCAGCTAAGTATATTTTTATTTTGCACCCGAGTATTTTTGCCTGGATTTTAACACAATTTCTCCCTCTTCGCAAATCTTGTAATATATGTAATGATACATTCTGGCTCCAAGCTTTAGAGGCATACAGTAGGTAGGAAACAGGAAAATGCTTGGCTGTCTGTTGTCTTCCGGGTAAAGTCTCACACCTCTCAATGTGATGCGAGTTAAAAATAGCTGCCGTTGACATGTGACCACAATGTGCTGTTGACAGAGACTGCAAGTCAACAAACAAACCTATAACATTTAGTAAACAATAAAGAAAATTCACTAAATACAATGCCACATGGCTGAGTATTTATAGCTTAAACAAATCTGCAGAGCTTTTCCCATGATAGGCTTTTTTTTCTGAAAGTCTGCATTCCCATAGAAATACACAGTGTATGCATCAATGAGCTGCTGGGGCTCTGAGTATGTCCCTATAGGGAAAAGCAGAGGACATTTTTGTTGCAAAAAAAAAGAGGAATTACAAAATAGCTGATCTAAATAGGATTGCCTCCAGGCTAATTCTACCCTGATTCTGTTTCTCTGCTGCAGAGAGAGAGGGAGAGATGTAGGGAGGGTAGTTATATAGATAAATGAGTGTGAATGGGGGCAGTGACGGGAGGAGGAGAGGGGAGGAAGAAAAGTTTTAAACCTCTTTAAAAAAGTTAAAAGTTTTGGACTTTTCCATACTTACCGTCCTGGCTTTTTTCCATTATATTTCCTCCTCTGTGCCCTTACATCTCTCTCTCTTGCTGTCTGTAAGAGGCCTGGCGCAGTTTCTCTCTGGAATAGTTTGTGAGTGCTTGTCTGGTGTGCTCTCTCCAAGATAGAAAGGTGCAAGTGTGTGTGAGGGGGAGATGGAGAGGGTGAGAAAAACTAGGAGAGCACACAGACAAACCCCACAGCACTCAGCAGTGTCAAATTATCTCTGTATCTGTCTTCAGTGCAGTACGTCACATACCAGCTCAGTCCAGCATGTTTGTGTGTTTCTTTGTGTGTGTGTGTGTGTGTGTATGTATTCTGCTGTCTACCTTGTGGTTTAATGCAACGATACAGATGCCAGATTTTGACAGGCCTATTTGCTAGTAATACTGCTACTAGTTCTGCAATTAGGCTTCTACTGCTACTGAGTTTGCAGCTTCTACACTGCCATTTTTATTAGCAGTATAATTGCCATTGTGACAGCTGATACTACTGCAGCTGCATCTACTGCTGTAGATACACTTACTGCAACTACTGCATTACTTAAAATAACACTGCAAAAATATCAAGCTTAATGAGGCATTTATTTGATTATTTAGTACAGAAAGAGCCATTTTCTTCAACACGACATGATCTCACCTGGCTCTAATGCAAACTGACGTGTCTCAAGAGTGCAAGTGGCACTTGTCAGCCTTCTTGGGATGATAGCTGTCCAAAGCAAATGTCTGATAGGCCTGCCCAGAGCGCAGTGAGTGAAGTAGAAATTGCAGGCTGTCTCTTTGAGGCTAGAATTGAGTATAATTCAGAATTAAATACTTGTATCACTAGAAACAACTCAAACAAGGGAATAGGTAGAATTATTTTATCCCCTTAGCACCTAACTTTTGGTCCTTTGATAACAAAATCAAGTTTTAAAGCTTTTTATTAGACTTTATTTGACTTTTTTGCATTACTATTGCTCATACACATCCATTATGAAGTAGTACCATCATACCTGTCACATGATGAGCAGTTTTATCCAGAGCACCTTCCAGCACCCTAAGTGGCTCTATTTTTATTACAGATGGTCCTGATGGAATTACCAGACCACTTAATACAAAATAGGTCAGCAATCCAACTTTTTTCCATAGCTGTTGCATTGAAACTGTATTTTTAGACCCAGACAAGGACAGCCAGGTTTAATGTCTCCAGTGAAGTGCTGGCCGATATGGCCAAAAATCACTGTATAAATTTTCATCAGTCCATCAATATACATAATTATCACAACAAATGCCAAGGACTGACTCTTGGTCCTGAGTGAAAGTTGAAGAAACCAAATGGTTAATTGTTATTCAAAATATTCTTATAATTATTCTTAAAATATTCTTTTTTTATCAGAACATAACATTAATTTGCCAAAGATTGGAACATTTCACAAATCAGGGATAATCCAAATAATGTCAGCAAATAAAACAATAAACAGACAAAGACATCTTTTTTTTTTAGCAGCATATCAAACCTCTCAGTCAAAACAGTAACAAAAGATGGACTTTGATTATGTCCTGAGGTACTGAGGGATTATTCATTGTTAAACATTCCTCATTGTTAATGAAAATCTGTCCGACATGACTCAGGTACAAATCATGTTCATGGACGAGGGAATGTATTAAAATTTAATTCAAGTTACATTTATTCACAGTATTGGCAGGTTGATATTATTGGTCTGTAAAATGTGCAATGAACTCACGCTGTGTGGTTCCTTATCAATGAAGCAGTGTTTCCGGGGCAACAAACCCTTTGTTTCACACATACAAAAGGATTTAGGTCAAAAGAGTGACGAAAACAGAGCAAGCAGGTGCATGCACACACATTCATACACACATGCATACTCACACAGGTAATAGCTCTCTAAAGACACATTATATACACACAGTTTTTGCACACATTCATGCAGAAACAGCACAAAGCAGAGCACACATGCACATGTTTTGGCTTGATTTTGACTAGTAGCCAGTCACATTTTGACCCTGTGTAGTAGTTAAATACATGAATAACACACACACATGTACACACACACACATACACACGAACATGGAGCCAATTACACAATTTCCATAAACAGGCAGCCAGTGGAGAAACATGGTACAGTTGAGAATCCAATTAGACGCCCTCCTACCCACACACACACACACACACACACACACACACACACACACACACACACACACACAGAGCAGACTGGGACTTCACACTCCAATAACCAGCACAGATTGGCCTTTTGAGATGCATGCTTGGAAGCTATAGGAATGTGGGTTGACTGTATGCGGTGTACATGCAGTCATACGTAATTTTGCATATGAGTGTGCATGTGGGTTTTTTTTAATATATTCATCAAACAGATAGAGGTGGCTTTAATATGTTGTAACTCTAGAGTGACATTTTGCTCACGGTCAGGGTGGCACTTATTGTCTAGCCCAGTCATCAAAAGGAAATTTTTGCATTGTACCTTTCTGCAAACCACAAAAATGTTACACTTGCACATTAGTGTCATGTTAACATTTAAAAAGTGAGGTAGTGTACGAGCTGACTATCAACAGGGGTTGAGGGGATGGCGTAGCTATGATGTGTCATTTAGGCAAGACATCTGCCAGGCTGCAGACTTTTGTTAGAGACCAACACACAACAAAAGTCATGACTTAGCGAGTTATTGCTTTTGTTCCAGATGCTTTTTAGGTACCAAATGTAGGAGTTTTGCAGCGACCTGTCAATGTTTTTCTAGCTGCCCTTTTGGCACAAAATACAACCTCTTTTTGGCAAGAAATTGCTGCTTTTTCTGTTGGGATAGTGGCACAAAAAGCAGTTGGTTTTTAAAGGTCGCCTCAAGTCCGAGTCTAAAGGGTGTATAGGGAGGTGTTTTGAGATGCAGTTAGACGAGGCAGCACAATGTTCAAACATCATTCAATCAACAGCTGCAGACTACAGACAAAGCGTCTCCAGTTGATCCAGACTCCAGTTGTAAAAATCGAATATCTTTGATATAATTGTGTGGATTTAGTTCTAATATACACAGGCCTATAAAAACATGGGAACAAAAAAAATCACTTGAGCCAACACTAGTGTACACACACACACTCAAATACTCCTCCATGCACTCATATCAGTGAGGCATTAGATGGTAATGAGCCATGATGAGGTTTGTAGGTCACACGACGCGCACACATACACACTCCATCCTTCTATGACAGCAGTATCATTAGTAAAAAAGCACTGAATTAATTAGCAGAGGAAGATAACAAGTGTTGTGGGAGAGCCACATTTTTTAATGTTATAAGGAACCGATGATTAAAACTGTGTGAGTGTGACTGTGGGGATGTGTTGGCCGTGCCTGCGTAGCGTCTTTGGTTTGCATTGGTTTTTGATAAATTCTTCTGTAGCACTGAACGACGAAGCTGTAAAATAATGATCTGCGTGAAGCCCCCCTCCACCCACACACACACACACACATACACACAGACACACACATACACACAGACACACAGAGGTTGTGACTTATGAGGTGTGAAGGTTGTGTTCTCAAGTTACAGAGTACATGGTTATAACACTTCTCTTGGCAGGAGACCCACACCTGTTTTTGTGTGTGTATGCCTGTGTATGTGTGTTTGTGCGAGCTTGATTTAACTGATGTTTTTGACTGAGAGCATGAAAGATTTGGAACATGTGCTTAACTGCTTAAATGACACACTGATTACTGGACTGACAGACAGTTTTAATTCTGATGATTAAATAATCTATTTAGTAATCGAGTAATGCTTTCTGGTAACCGATGCTCAGATGCTGTTGGTTTCGACAGACAAAATTCTTGGATGACATACTTATTAATTAACTGATTAAAAAGATCAATGCATCAAAGGGAGTGTGAATAAAAAAGAGATGGAATCATGTGTGGGAGCAAGAGAAAGAGTAGTAAACATCGCAGCATGTGAGGGAGGAAATTAAGTACAGAGACTGACATCATGTCTTGGCATTTTCTCACCCCTCTTTCTGCGAAAGTCAGCTCTTATCTCGGGCACGCTGCCACAGTTTTTCCATGAAGGAGAGTGCAATTAATGCTTTTCAAAATCTCTTGTCAAGATCATTAAGCAGTTGTTTGTTTGTCTGTACACAGCCAGGGGCGTAGGTTTTGTTTCAACGTTGGGGGGGGTGGGACACATTTGAAACAGGGGGTTTGGGAGTCCTTTCCCAGAACATTTTAGGCATCAACCCCTTAATTTCCTGTGTTCTGGTGGTTGTTTCTGCACAAAGTTGTTCATTTTCTGCATCAATTTAGGGTTTAACATTCTTTAATTTTGTCAAAATAAAAGTCCTCAGCAACTTTCATGTTTCATTTGGAGGGACAAATGCACATGTTGCTAATATTAAGGTGGAGCCTGCATTCCCCCCTGAAAGCTACACTATCTTTGCGGTGCTAAACTGATGGCAATCTATTGCTCAAGCAGTAAAAAGCTTAATTTAATCCTCATTTTAAACAGATACTTCCATCAGAATAATGAGAGAATTGGACGACTCTAAAATGTGCCGTTTCACTGCATTATTGTTCAGGTCGTACGAGTGCGAAAATTAGCCTATTCACTCTTTTTAACTACGGTGAATGAGAGGAAAAATGGGGAGAGAGAGAAAGAAGAGAGGAGAAGGGAGGGCAGGTCAGCAGCTTGACAAATGAGCCCTAACCAGCTGCCTCCACAAAACACCATCGCCTTGGCAACCACTGGGATGGAGCGAGAGACAGAGAGAGAAAAAGAGAGACTCGGAAAGAGACCGGGAAAGGATGCAGAGCAAGCGAGTGATAAAAGACATGAAAGGAGAGAGAGGGTGGTCTGGTTTAGTAGGATAGAGAGGTAGGAGAGAAATATATAGTCTGAGATACCAGATGGGGAACTATATTTTCTCATTATTTGTTCTTATTGCTGGCAGATGTGTCCTCTCATTATGTTAATTGTTTGGATTTGCTGATTTGGATCTATCAGTGCGAACAAGAGGGCATGAGTCATTTTGCTATAATGAAGTGAAGATGCGTATCACTGCTGAACAACTGCCTGATGCACTGTCAAAGTACTGCCAAATGACATTTTGATATCAGTGAATGAGCATTTGGCCGCAACGCACACTTTATGCCAGCTCTTAAATAATGATCTTGTAATCTTTGTCATTGCTATAAGTACATTTCAAAGGAAAAGACGTCACAGTACCACCCACACTCTGAGAAATGCTAAGCACAACATTACATGAACTTCCCTCGAACTTCACCATCCCTCTCGCCAAGACGACACCCACTGATTTCACCAACTGTATCACAGCTCCCATTAACAACTATGCCATCCGGCCCACTAAGCTGCTGGAAGGAAAGGGTTATTCCATCAAACAGCCACACCCTTGTGACAGCTCAGTTTACAATTCCTCTGCCCTGTTTGGAATTTAACCCCTAAAACAAGTATGGCCGGTCAAACCGGCTAAGGCGTGATTTTCTTTTCATTTCTGACATTTGCCTTTGTAGCTGGGAGCTCTGGATCCGAGCTCACGGCCTATAGAGGAAAGTGCCGAAAACAAAGCAGTGGGTATAAATCTCTGTCAGGTTTTCAAAGGGAGGACAAAAGGCTGATAGGTCTTTGTGTGCTCATACGAACACAGCATGTCAGTGCTGTTATTTTTACAGGCAGAGCTTTTATTGTGAAAAGCCAAAAGATAAGGCTTTATCTCACATCAGAGGATGTTCGTCTTATAGGATTATTTCCTGAAACAATGTGGCAAGTGGATTCTTGCTGTGAGGAGCAAACCTCAAGGATTGACTCTTCTTTGTTTCATGTTTCAAGACCAGGATCATTTGTTACGTTTACATGCACAGTTTGGTTGAGCTACAGTTATAACTCGATGAGGCCACGTAATAAGACTTCTGTCCTTGTCCCAGTATAAAAGGACCGGGGGAGAATCATGTCCGAAATGCTACCTGTCAGATAGTTGCTATTAGACCTTCTTCTGATTGACTTATTATGTAGCAGGATCAAGGACAAATGTAATTTTGTTTTTTAAACTTTGTTAGTGAAAAATGACCAATAAATCTACCTTCTACTTTCTTCTACCTTCTGTTATGTCTCTTACCAAACAAGTTAGCAAGCATGTTGAATACATTTAATACGTACTCTTCACTTTACTCGGTACCTTCGTCTTTCTTTGTTTTCTTCTTTTTCTTGTGTTTTTCTCAGCTTTCTTTTATGAATTTATGCAGTTCAACTTCCAGGTGAAAGCCTGGGGCAGCAACTAGGAGCATGCGCAGAATGCTAAGGCCAGTTCAAGTCCGGTTGAGGCATATAAATGAGGGAGTAGCTCAGTTCCTAACAGCATTATCGAGGTGGGTTAGTCCAACTTTAAGAAATTCAACTTAGTACAATTTCAGTCAGACTGACATGTTTTCATGTATTTTAAAAGTCCAGTTTTGGTCACAACACAATTATTTGACTTGCTCTAATATCATGTCAATGTACTTGCCTTGGTGCAGAGTCCAATGTCAAATCAATTATTTATTGTTGGCTTTAACCAGAAAGTCGTAGGTCCAAATGATGTGCAAATTTAGGCATCATGTACTGCCAAGGACCGTATCTTATAACTAAGTCATCAATGAAAAAGAAAGCTTTTTTTTTGTAATGTATCCACACAATTAAGCAGGTCAGACTCCTCATTCACCTTCTGTACACGGCTTATTAAGATCAATTTGATAATGCTGATGAGGCGGACATGAGCCAGGATCAAACCTGTGGCATCTCCACGTCTTTGCTTCTGTAGCTCTGTGCTCGGTCCTTATCTAAAAGGGGAAGCGCTTTAATAAGAGTGCTGGTGTATTCCCCCGGCCTGTCTGCCTGTCTGCTCTAAGTAGTTTTAATGGATGACTATGTGCAGACTAATACTATTATGCTGATGTTAATTTTTTGGCGAGCAGGGCCTGCGATATTGGAACCAAATCTCACCGGGTTATTTATCCTCCACGTCAGTCACAGAGGCACCGCAGAGGCAGGACGACTGCCAAGTGTGTGTGTGTGTGTGTGTGTGTGGAATTGGCAGGTCAAGTGAAACAGTTGTATCATCATTGTTTATGTCCTTCAATTGAATGTGTTACATTTCTTGTGTGAAAGTCGTGCTTCCTGAAACCTGATACATTGTTGGATCCCTGAGGACTCAGCTCAGGCCGCCGTTTCTTTTCGGGTATAGTCTGGGGCTCAGGTTGCGTTCAGGTCTGGTTATTTTTGGGTCATCATGTCCTCATGTGCCATGTGTTTCAAATAAGACACGCACTGGCATGCAGGAAAACTGAAACAGAGAGTATAGGCTGTTGGCTAGCTGAAGGGCAGTAATAGATGAAAGAAAACTTGCTAGAGGGGAGCCCCCAAAATCCCCAGACTTTGATACATTCGGTGTCTAGTCATAATTTGGTTAGGGGTGTAGTGAGGGCAGGGGAAAACACTTCTTTCCCCATCCTGTAAATGATGGGAGAGCATGTTTTATAAACTCACATAAGAGAAACGTTCACTATGATTATGATTAATTAAACTTCAGTATTCTACAGCCATTAATGCTATTATGTAATAAACTTAGTGAATTCGATGCACATTTTGAGACTGCATAACGCTAACATTACTTAGCGCTGTTGGCTTATGTTTTTGTGGTGTTCTGTAACTTAATTATGCAGGAATTTGCAACCTCAAGATAGGGAGTGACAGCGCTTGCCATAGGTGATACAAGCAGCCGCCTAGAGCGCCATCCTAAAGCGGTCGCTAAAATTATGCTCTAAAACAAGTGGAAGTAAGTCATCACAGTCTAAACGCACAAGCGATCTTTGATTTATAACGTCCTAATGTGAGAGTTTTAATGCATTCAAGCGGGCATCAGAGGAGAAAATGAAATATTCAAAACAACAAATCCATGTTGAAATTGGCAAGCAGGCAACACCTTATCTAGCACGCCGTATATGCTAGAACTGCCACTGACTCCTTGGAAGCTCAGCACTTTTTACCAATGGCTAAACAGTTTATCACTGTCTGGATAAAGCATTAGATCCTTTTTATTAAACCAGAAACTGGCCCCATATCACTATCGCCAAACCCACCAGACTTCATTTAAATAAACAGTAATTTTAGCATGCATAGAGCCAGCATATTTTCACATCTAGCTTTGTAAACTGAGGATTTATTTCAACCAAACCAGAGCGGGTGATTGTTGGAACAGTGGAGAGACAAACCAAGATGGTTTCTGCGAGTTTTATTTTGTTTCTGTCAGCTTGAAAGAAGTGTCTTTTCGTAGTGATAAAATTACTGTTTATTTAAGTCTGTTGGGTTTGATCATAGCCATTTTGGGGCTGTTTTTGGTAAGACAAAAAGGATCTTACTCTTGAACAAAAAGGTCTGTCTTTGTAGTGATCATTTTAATAATCTTGTCTTTCTCTAAGAAAAACAGTCTGAGCCTGTCAGTGGCAAAATTAAACACTTTTACTGGACGTAAATTGATGTTGTGAACATGCGCTGAGACTTTACATTGCAGCCTGGCTGCTGAGTTCACTCAGTTCTGGATCCAATTTCAAAAAATGTTGCACCCATTCGTCACTTAGACACAATAGGGGGCATGTTGAAAAATACCCTTCATCATTGGATTTTTAAAGTTTATTTGATGTACAAAAAGCCACACAGCAACAAACATTTTGTTTTCCCCTCAGAGTAAAAGGATGTGACGTTTTGTTGGCATTTCTATTAATGCTGACTGTATCTATTCAGGAAACAGTATGGCCTTTATGATCTCTCATTACAACCTCTTATAATTGTACATAGTTGTTCTTGATTATACTATTTGTACTGTAAGTTCAAAAGGAACAAAGTTCAGAGTTTAAGCTTTTAATATTGTGGAGAAAATGGAAAAAAATGAGTTGTCATTAATCTTACGGTGTCATGAGAAAAACTTCTGTGTGCCCAAAGCAAGCTCATATCTATCTTCTTACTCAAGAAATAACTAGACTGTTACATTAGGTCATGGCAGGTCTCTGTTTTGGCAGCATGATGAAGTAGTCGGGTCGAGTCCCTTAAGATGCTGATAAAAACTGGGTTCATGTCTTAGTTTTATGCCAGTGTATGTTTGTGTTCATGGCTTAAAACAGTGATGTAAACAATGTTTGGGTCAGGAATATAAGTCAGGAAGACCACTTGAGTGTGTGTCTGTGTGTGTGTTCACGCATGTTTTCAATTTGCCCGTTAACACCTGCTCCGCATGCAGAACACAGCAGCTTTACTTGTTCTTTTTTTTCTTTCTCTCTTTTTTTTTCGCAGCATGCCGTTCTATTAGTGCAGTGTTGCTGCGGGTAACCGCAGCAATGGCTGGTGCAGTATGCGGTCAAACGCTGCCAGTTGTAGTAAAAGCTCAGACCATTTCATGCTCTGCTGGGCCTCTCTCTCTATCTCCTTTTCTCTGCCGCTAATTGTACTGCACTGACACAGAAAAGGAGGAAGAGAGAGAAAGAGAGAGTGGGAGATCAATGGAGGTAAAGAAAAACTCAGTCAGTCCGATACAGAGATGACCATTGAGAAATGTATGGGTGGAGAGCAGACTGTAACGAAACCGCTCCGATAGAGAAACAAAAGCAGAAACAAATACTTCTCATCCACACTCCTCTCATTCCTTTATCTTTCATCTCCATTCCCTTGCGCTCCCCACCCCCCAACATATATTACAGCCACTCAGTATTAGCATCAATATAATCTATCATATATATTTGTCAAATCAATTCTATTAAATTGATGAATCCAGGATTTATCCTGGAGCAAGGCTGGCTTCCAGGTTTCAGGGCACTTTGCAGCACTTCTGGCTCTTATCTTCAGTTTTCTTAATGTAATGGGAATGGTTGTTATTGGCATTCATACTCAGGTCAATGACTCTGCAGTAGTCACGGGTGTTTTACTGCTCCGGCTCTGATCGGCCGTGTACACAGCTCTGGTCTACTGGTAATGGGAAAGAAGTCTATTGCCTAGTTCTAGAGGGTTTACTCCTGTTTAAAAAACCCACATACATGTGCTGATTTTAGTTGAAAAAGGGTATTAGTTTTGTTAGACTCTGTTGGCATGTGAATTCAGAAACTGACAACCCTTAGGTCCTTAGCGGTGGAAACGAAACAAAAGCAAAGTCATTAAATGTCGAACGGTCCAAACCATTTCCTTCCCCCGTATCTAACACATCCCTACTGTGTTCAGCTTCACTTTGTTTAATGTGCTCTGCTACCCTGGTCTGCTCCTTTTTTGCATCTTGGGAAAGGAATGACTCAGTAACTAGGCTTTGTATTTTAAATTAGCAAGTGTTCCTCTCCTCTCACTCTATCTCCCTCTTCACCTCGCTCCATCCTTTTCCCTCACTTTGATAAACAGAGATGTTAGCGTGCAGTGAGACCCAGCAGCACCAATAAATCTGCTGCAATATAATCACACATGATAGCTGACGGATCGAACCTCTGAGCTGGTACTCTGCGGCGTTTGTCTTTGTACACTTGCCCTCGCTTTTTCCTCTGAGGATTCTCAAGTCGCAGGATATCTAGGAGCACTTCTCCACTGTCTCTGTGACCGTTTTTCTTTTTCTCTCCTTTCACCTCCCTCTTCATGCACCCCGTGTGACCATTTAATGTTTACAACACGTTAACATAGCCAGCATAGTTTTGGTCAGTTAGCAACAAGGGTAAAACTTTTCCAAAAAAGGATGAGACTATGTTTGGACGAATGCTGATACAGATGTGGTAGATGATGTAAGAACTCCAGTGTTTGGCAGCAAACTTGATACACAACTATGGAGGGCTTTTACAGTTGTTTCTGTTATGTGAGGGGAAAGAAAAGCATTAGCCACTTGGTTACACTTATGGAGGATAGTGCATTCAGAATTCTTGTAAGGTTAATTAAATGGAAATTGCATCATATTTACCAAAATATTTAAAGAAAAAGCATTAAATATTACTGCAACTACAGACACTGTGGAAATGTGGGAATAAACAAGACATCGCCTGCCGGTATTCTCCAGAATTCAAGACGTAACATTTGTTTTGTTATAAACATTTTTTTCATAGGCACAGGATTTTGTGTATTTTATAAAATGTTTGGAATAAAGTATTCAAAGGTAAAGTATTCAAGTCAAAGTATTCAATTCAGTTAAAACAAAAAATTGTTGATAACACTTTGACCAAGGTTCCTTTAATATGGGTCCTTGAAGAATCATGAAAAAGTTTGGACATTTTGTCCATTAAAATGTGTGTTTGAAGCAACCACTCTTACTTTGAAAGCACGCCACTTCCTTCTAATCCCCTCATGGCCAATGAGTACTGCATTTGTAGTGTTCAATACTTTATTCTGTTTGTTTGCTATGACACTTTTTCAGTCCTTTAATCTGGCGCACAATGGACGACTCTCACCAATCAGTGGATTATTGGAGAACTGACTGCAAGTTCCCACCCCTAAAGGACTGTTAATCATACGGCTGCTGGATTGATTTCTGGGTTGGTGAGAAAAAAAACTTGGGTGGGAGAGTAAATGATAACACCATGATAGAATGTGTTGCCAGTGGCCTAAAGGTTTAGAGGAGTGGCTTTGTATTTTGGAAGATGGCCAGGTCAAATCCTCAGATGAGCTGTGGGCAGGAGAGTTGTCAGCAACAATTGGTGAGGTGCCCTTTTTAGTAATTAATCTCCCATGTGTCCAGCAGCAGAGTGCTGCAGTTGTCCAGCTCCACATATGAGTTTGCAAGAATGTAAATGAGTCAAAAACAGGGGAAAGAAACCAACTTCTTGTCCGTGGATACACAACATTGTGAAAGGGAATCGTCTAGTACATTTAATTTATGTTTTTTTTCCTCCTCAAACATGCATTATAAGTTTAATACTGCGCATTTCTCTCACTGCTCTCACTGAACCAAAACCTCTTTGTCTCTGATTTCACTCCGGCTGTTGCAGGAATATTCTGTTAATGAGAGCAGCAGAGAAAGACACAGCAGTGCTAATGAGCTACAGGACTGTGAAAAGTGAAGCAAAAAAAGTCTGCACATTTGAAAATAATAGACAACATGCTGTATGGACCCATTAGTAATACTAACAGTTTCAACACTGTGACATTGAACTCTTACTTTTATTTTTCTAATGAATAATTCAGCTGGACCTTTTATTCTTTCACTAGTCATTGAAATTTCTCTCACTCAAAGTAGAAGATTTCTCATTATTCTGCTCTATCTAATAATATGCTTGTTGATTTCATCATCAGTGCTGCTTTAATTTATGTTTCTGAATTGATTGAATAAGAAATTGAATACGTGAAGATCTTGTCAATTATTTGTAAGTAGTAATTTGGTGTAAACTCTTTTGAAGATTTTGTGCAAGAAAGTAAAAGATAAGAAATGATTTGTGTGGTGATGAGAATTGAGGGGACTCCTTAAAAATGTATTTCATCCGGAGGGCACGGTTCTGCTTGGGTGAGCTTCAGCAAAGGGCTGACGTGTTTCAGTGCACAACTTCTCGTTCTTCTCCTTCTGTTATTTCAATAATCTGTTGTCAGCTCCACTGTATTACTCTGTTTTTCTGTCAGTTTCTTTCCTTCTTGATTCAAGCCAGTGCAACGGCTGCATTATGAAATCGACAGCCCGGCCCAAACCCAGCAGGTCAGGTGTGGCTCAATCTGACTCATAATGTGCACCTTTGTGAGAGTGCAGAGCAAAAATTCAGATCCTGTTTTTGTTTGATGAAAATGAAAAGTTGGACTGTGGGGCAAAATATGCACTAGTTTGATTTTAAAGCTTAGAAAATTAGGAAAAACTACACTGAATAATACATGCATACAAGGTGACAGCTGATTGATGTATGTTGACTATGAAAATACACTTCTCAGGTTTTCCTGTAATTTAGTCTCAGATCCACTTACATGGAAATTGTTAGTCTGCCTTGTAGGCATTAACATCGACATCTACCGAAACTGCATTAATATGAGAAAACAGACCATCAATCTGAGTAGATTTTTGTTGTTAGATAAAATTTACTCCACCTAAATTTGAGTTTTAGTTTTAGTCATATATTCAATATAACATTATAATGGTCAAGTCATCGCTAAAATCAGAATTTATTTGAAAAAAGTAATTGGAAAATCTGCAGGTAAGTCTAGTCAAGGTTGCAGCAGTTCAAGGAGCAAGTACATCTTCATAAATTGCCAATCATAGCACTTTTTTTTTAACGATTTCAGTTTGAAGTGACCGTAAGACGTAAGGTCCCCTGGAGGTTTATTCTTGAGGCTAAGGTGAAGATTAGGTTAATTTAAAACTCTCTGGGTCATAATGTTTTTTCTCGCTCATTCAAAAAGTAACAAGAAAATCCTTTGACAAAACCTGGAAGCCCTTTTAGGAGTTTCTGAGTATTGCTACCATCAATCCAGATGACAACTAGATATCCCTAGTTATATACTTTGTAGATATATGCTTTATATGTCAATCAGAGACCGGTCTACTTTGCCATTTCAGATATCACTTTGCTCAATGTTCTAGTGCTGCTGTGAAACCAATAAGTAGATTTGAGAAAGAAAAAGTGATGACCCAATGTGAGCCAATGAGAACATGCATCTGGCGTGGGACATGATGCACCGTGCCCCCGGTGAAATACCAAGTTTTTAGAAGGTCCCAAAACAAGAGGTGCAGTTACTGAAAGATAATAGAGCTGTCTTTCAATGCAAAGCGGGATCATTTGATCATTCTGACTCTTGTATGCAAATCTCGTGGAGCCCACATGCTGATACGCATGCATTGCAGCGATAAGTCTCTATTCTTGGTGGAGTCAAGTTGTGATCTAGTGTCTCTCCTTGTCAACATGACACTGATAGAACAAACGTCACTTACTTGGAAGCTTTAAAAATCCACTGCGATTCAGGTGAACAAAGCAAAAGTAGAAGGAAGCAGGACTTCTGAGGTGAGCCGAGAGCTGTGATAACCAAGTGGAAGTTAAACTGATTTGTGGTGCTTAGTGGCCCGAATCACTGCAATGGATTTGAAGCAGGAGACTGAGTCTTGCCTGGAGCTTTGCTGGGATATGAATGTGATAGCACTGGGGATAGTGACACACACACAATCCCTGCTCCTCTGATAGCTGCATGGCTTGCTGCATGAAGAGAAATGGACACACACACAACAAGTGCTGGACAGTGAACACACACGCTCTCTCTCTCTCGCGCTCTCTCACTCACACACACACACACATACACCCTCTCTCTGTTGCTGCAGCAGCTGCAGTGTAAGCTAATCTGTACGAGCTCCAATGTGCAGAATCCCTGGCTTACAGAGATCTGATACCGATTCATCTGTCTTTCTTTTTCATCTCTTTCTCTCTCTCCCTCTGTCTCTCTGTAGTGTTCAAAGCTGCAAGTTTATTACATCCACATGCTCTCTCAATGAAACAGGCTGATCAGGAGTATCCACGCTCTGATCTTTGATTGATTTCACCTATTAAATCCACTTCAGTCATGAGCGGGGATTTACATGAAGGGGAGGAGGCAGCTTAGAGATTTTTAAAGCTGCAGGTGACAGAAAATCTGTGATGTCTTCACAGCTCTCTGGTTGTGTTATCTTTTAAAGATTTAAAATGCCGGTTCACTATTGGTGCACGGCACTACTTCCACCCCCTGCAGGGTCTACATGGACTGCATTTCAGTAAGAAAAAACATCAGCAGTGTTACTAGTGCAGTACATCAGTCATGGGTTGTGGTTTTAAGAAGCAATATTCCTCGACAGCAGAAAAGCCTTGCCATGCCACTGGATGAATTTTCCCTTTAATCTATGATGACTTGATGTCCCAGTTTGCCAGGGACAATGTCGGGATTTGATGCTTAGTCACTGGCTCGGACTGTCCGCAGAACAGATCAGTCACAGTGTCCTTTTTATTGCTCTTGTGTCCTTTTTCAAAACTTTAGCAGTCACTCATAAACATAGCCCGTATTGCCATTTTTCACATTGTTAAATTAGTCAAATTTTAACTCCTAACTAGAACATAAATCATGACAAAGTACATGGTCAGTCGTGTTCTTTAGACCTGCTTGTTTTCTTTCTTTTCTTTCTTTGACACATGTTTCAAAGACATGTAGGTGTGCAGGAGCATTTTTTCCAAATTACCAGCAGCCATGCGTGACTCAGATTCCGGTCTCTCTCCTTTCTCTCTCTCCCACTGCACACAAAAACACAATCTGTCCGCTGCAGGCGCCAGGCTACCTATGGCTTTATCCAAAAAATAAAAATGTCATGACGAACTGAAGAATGAGCTTTTGGTTATACTGCAGTTTCCAATCTAATAAACTGCTCTCATGAAAAGATCATAGAGTGTTCATTGTGTGATAAGAAGTGAGTGATGAGCTGTGTGTGTGTGTGTGTGTGTGTGTGTGTGTGTTTGAGGGTGGGTGGGGGTCAGAGGAGCCAAGGAATCATTGGATTTGTGTCAAAACGTCTGGTGACCTCACTTACTCTCTGACTCAACAGATTGCTGTGATTAGCTCACCACTGGACGACTGCTGCCTTCCACTCTGCCTTTTGGTTTCTCTTGAAGCTGACAGACAACATGTTAATGACTCTGACAAAAACTTGAGTTGCACATAAAGCATGTACTGTATTTAGCCATCAACCACAGGCATCATTTTTTCCTCCTTGCATACCCAGATGAATGAAATCCCAGAAAGAGATCTGCTCTGGTAATGAGCTGAAACCTCTCTTTATCCCCATCTGAGGCTCTCAGCCCTAAACCCAAGATAAAACGTCGGATTTCAACCCTAAACTTAAATCAGCCATGTGCATATGTGAGGTCTGGCCATTTTTAAAACCAGTGATCTGGACATTTTGGAGAACATGTTTTTTTTTAATAGATTTTATTTTGCCTTCTTGCTCATTCTTAGATGGGAAGATTGATATCACGTTCATGTCTGTGTGTTACTATGAAGCTTAGCTCAGCACAAAGACTGGAAAAAGGGGGAAACCTCAAGCTTAGGCCTTTTCAAAGGTAAGAAAATCTGCCTATGAGCACCTGTAAAGCTCACTAAATAACGCTGTATCTCAGTAGTTATCATTTGTTTATCACAACCAACATATTCGTATTTCAACTTGTCACATATTGCCACTTTGCAGTGGAGTTGTGTCTACATATTACGCTCTAGGTGTCCCTTTATCTGCATCTGATATTGACGATCCAGGATGCTACCACCATGATGTCAACAAATGCACATGGTGCGATTACACGGCATGTGGTTATGTTTAGCAACAAAAGCACGTGGCAACCAACACTGGAGCGTCACTAAAAGCACATGTATGCACAGATGGTTAGGATTCGACAACAAAGGCACAAGGTAAGGTGTAAAAAAAAGTCATCACATTCAGACAGGAGGCAAACACCAGACTCTTGCATGAAAGTCTGGGGTTTGTTGGATCCATCCACTGCCCCTCACACCCCACCCTATAGGCGCCCTTACGCTCCTTATTACGTTGTTAACGGCAGGGTTTCAACATTACACCGTCCTACAGTGTATCATGCAAACGCGACAGACTCTGTTTGGCTGCATTCTCAAGTGACAGCACCCGTCCACGTATCATACAGCCACAGCAGGTGCCATCTGGCTGTTCAGCGGCGTATAATAACACCGCAACTGATTTTGTCTGGCCACGTTCTTAGTTGATGCTGAGTAGCGCCATGTCATGTGGACACAAAAGGTGGCTTTTGTCATTGCGATCTTACGCCAAATTCACTTCAAAGGGGGCGATTTCGGAATAAGACAGAGCTTGTTCAACACAAATAAAGTCCAATGTTAAATAACAACATGTTGTGATTTTATAGGGGGTATTTTCATGACACTTTTATGTCTTATTCAGGCTGTTTTCATTCACTGTTTGCACATTGTCCTACAAAAAGAAAGCATATTTTGGAAGGCTGTGAACAGTGTGCTGACATGTGTAAAGAAGGAAGCAGTCTCATTAGGGGGGCAAAATGGGGCAGTTATTGGTCACAAAACACGGGACTTTCCTCCAGGACTTACGCCAGGAGACTAGTGTGAACCCTGCAAACTTTGAGTGAACTTTGATTCATTTTAAGGGTACGTCGTCACCATGTTTTTTTTCCTAAACCCGACCACATTAAATGTACTAAACCTAACCTCTGTAACCTTATACAAAATACTTAACTTTTCTGTAAGTAACATCATTAGTAACGGCTCAAATTCGTAGGATATCATATGGGTTTCATAGGCTGATACAACAAACCGTTGTAATTACCATTACAGTCATGGGAGCGTTATCTATCTTCTCATCACCTAGAGGCAAAATTTAGCTCTTCCTTTGAGGTCACACTCCTCCTCACAAGATAACAAGATCATACAGGCACAGACACATAAGTGATTATTAGCCACTGTGGCATTTTTGGACCTTTTGGCCACGGCGCCATGTGTCACATCTGTGTGTCGGGAAGTGGCACTGACAGCTTTTTTCTGACATTGCTGTTACCCTCAAGCTGGTCTTCAAACCGCAAAGTGTACAAAACCCTGTAGACACATTTTTTTGTGCATGTGCGAGTGTGTGTATAAAAAGGAGAAAGACTGGCTGTAGCTTTATCTTTCTGTCAAGAACGACCTTCTAGCTTAAGTTCACAGGAAGTAAACATCTACATATATTTAATGTGCATGTTGCAGATTGTAAAAATGGGAAGTTGTTAAATCAAATGAGCAATACACTACCAGTTTTAACACTGACCTGACATACAGAATGTGTGTGAGTCTTTGCATGTAGCATGACTGTGGACGTGTTGTCCAAAAGTACGTGTGTAGTTTTGTGTGTGAGTACAATGTGTGTGTGAGTGCATTGGAAGGTAATCATAGTGTATAAGTATAATGCATGTGTGTGTAATATTATGCAAAAGGGAAAATTATACATAATTCTTAATGTCAGTTTGAGTCCTGTGGGATCCGACCCCACTGAGTTCTCCCGCGATCCGGGGAATAACTCGGGAATTCCAGCTGGGAATTTCCTTGCAGTTTTTGCCGACCTGGAATGTGATGGTTTGGATTCAGCGGAGGGATCTACCTCTGTTCTCTCATTTATTACTGAGCTGTCATGAGCTCCTGTTGTGTGGTTGCCATAGTAGTTGAACCCAGGTTTAACATTTGACCTCTGTGGTCCTACATCTGGGGTTTAGGCCTCTGCAGTGAGACTTGGTTTTATGGTAGAAGGGTTAAAATGTGGAGGCAGCATATTGGCACAAACTCAGTATGTTTACATGCAGAGTTAAGTTTAGCTATGATTATAGCTCAATTGGGGATTTAATTGGACTTCTGTCCTTGTCCCAGTATACAAGCACTGGGGGAGAATCATTTTATTGTCCAAAGTATATGAGACTCAGCTACAGTATGTGGCAATATGCCCCCTTTCAGCTAGTTCTAGTTAACCTATTGCGTCATTTACCGAACAAGTTAGCAAGCAGCAAACAGGTTGCATGTCAAACACTGAAAACATGGATAACTTTTCAGTGCTGTACATTTCATTTTTGTTCTACTACTTTTGGTTGATATCTTTGAGCCTGATGTGGGGGACTATGGAGCATGCGCAGAACGTCTAAGCCAGTCCAGGTCAGGTTGAGGGTTATACACGAGAGAGTAAATCAACCCCCAACCACATTATCTAGGTGCGTTTCAGTCAGACTACCATGTTTATATGCATTTTTGAAGTCCAGTTTTAGTCTAACACAATAATTTGACTTTTTCTAACATCATTTAACATGCTTACCGATCCACAAATATTCATAAATATTTCAGTTAGTTGTAATTGTCTTAAAATAAAAACTATTAGTGGTTAAGTGATAGTAATCCCTTGTTTCCAAAACAAACCACCTTGTTGCATGCCATGGTTTTTATCAGCATATCAGAAAAAGTAAATAAACCAAGCTTGATGAGAGACTTTTTCTCTAGAGATTCCAAAGAAGAGTGTTTATCTCAAGAGATTTTGCATTTTCCGTCTACTTCGAGGAACAATTCATGCATCCAAAACCCTACATGGACTTGTGTTGCAGGCTATGGGCCGCCACCCAGCAACATTTGTTTTCAGGGCCCATGTGGGTAATAAATGGACTGAAAATGAGCCCTATATTGGATTGTTCATGGGCCCAGACCCACTTGGTAACCAGGTATCCCAAGCATAACCCATATGGGTCCACTTGAGTATATGGGCAGTTGGCATGGGTGCAATACGGACCCCATGGACAATTGCATATAGGGCCCATTTCTTAGCCCATTTATTACCCATATGGGCTCCACATACAAATATTGGCTGCTCTTAAGCCTATAAATAGACTTTTATGTGAGAGACTGATTATTCAAGATTATGATACTTCAATACTTTATACTAGGAATTGGGACCATCTGGGAGAAATATTAAGCTACTTCTGTCTAGACCAGCCAAAACAAATCCTCTTGAGAGACTAGACACTATAGAGCCTGACTCTCTAGAGACTAAAATGCATACATTGTTTAAGGAGATATGACCTCATGCTTTTTCTCCAGAAGCTAAAAAGTGGACTATCTTGCTAAAGAATAAAAGGACTAGTGATTATTTTTGAAGGCTAAAGCATTAATTGGCCACATTAAAATGTTTCTTGAGAAATTAACTAATTTCTGCTTATCTTATTTTAGTTTTAGACTAAGATGTTTCTCCTGTTATATGACAGATTTCTGTCGTATCTTTTTAATGATGGAATTCTTTCCTTCCATATGTTGCTGGGCTTCCTGTGTGGAGAGGAACGTAGGGGCGTCTGTAAGTTTGTTAAGGCTAATTGCAGGTCTTTAATGAGATGAATGCTGCGTGATGGAGACCAGACACTTGAAGGTTAGCTGAGGGCAGCTCAGCTGAATAGGAATAAGGTTTTTCTTCTTCAGGGTTATAGGGAGGTTACAGATAATAAATTGATGAGAAGAGAAATCGAGGAGAAGCTGCTGACATTTGTTTTGGTTCACTATTCAGAATAATTTAATTACAAAAAATCTCTTTTTTCCTTGTTTCTGGGAAACCCCCCAAAATGGCAGTAAGATCATAACCAAAACTCTCCATGGAAATGCATGCTAATTAAATTCTTTAAGCTCTTAAGGCAAACCTGTTATGTAATGGAGGGAAACTCCGGGATAATTGACTGGCTCTGGAGGAAAACCAGACATTAAATATGAATAAACAAAATGTGACAACTAAAATTTCTTCCGTGCGTAACATGTCAGCAAAGTGTTTAATACAAGGCCAATATCAGTGAGTTCATATCCTGATACATACATATGAACCCTCACACAGAGAGGAAAACAGCCAGATTGCCAGAACATACAGCAACAGACAAGAGAGGCTGCCGGCAAAATATGTTAACTAAATGGAAAGAGTGTGAGAAGCAAATACATCCACTCCCCCATCTATCAGCAATGGCAGGTTGTCTATATGTTGGAGGACTGAGCTATCCCACAATGCCCCAGTGGCCCTGCTGCCTGTCTCCGTGGTGACAAGCATCTCCCTGGCGAGCCATGATTGTATGAACGGACTGTCAAGGAGGAGAGGCCTTATGAAAGTGCTCAGTGTATATGAAAGTGTGTGTGTGTGTGTGTGTTGTGAAGATCTATGACTTCACGTACTGACAGTGAGGAACGCCCTCTTGCCTGCTTTATACTACATATGGTCACACACACAGAGACACAAACACATTTTTGTCACTTCTGAGGACTTTGTCTTGATTTAAATTCATGTCCTGGAGTATTGCCTGGAGTATTTGGACTTTAGTTTACACTGGTTTTATCAGAGCTTTTTTAATTAAAAAAAAGCTGTCTCCTGTGCCTGGATATGAGGTTGATGAGTTGCGGATTGAACCAGATCAGTTCTGGATTGGGTTCCAGAAATAGTTAAACCTCATTTAAAGTCACCATGACGTTTTTAAAAAGGAAAATTTCCTAAAATCCAGCCTTGGAACATTACTCACTTCTTAACAGTAAGTTGTGTGGATCACTCTGTACTGTAAATCATGGCTCAACAGAAGAGCTGAGTCAAGTGACCTAGACCATCTAGCTAGCTAGACCAGGTTGTAACAACAGCAGCTGTTGACAGCAGATAGCTAAAAAGTGGGGATGATGACAGAAGAAGACAGAAATGTTGGATATCATTGTTCAGATCTCATCTTTTTTGGTAGGTTTAAGTCCAAAGGAAATTTTAACTCTTAGATCACATCCTTAGTTATAATGTGCTTCTATTTAACAATATATGCTGAAAGAAAATTATCTGTCCTAGTATTCTTGTATCCAAATCCAAAAATATGATGTGTTTACGTAAGCTACTACCAACCATTTTAAACTAATACTGTCATGACATCCACCCATCAATTAATCTGCAATGTTTAGCAACACAAGTCTAAGGTTAAATTTGCTAGCGAGCAACAGCATGCTACACTGGTGTGTCTTCATTTCCCCAAAATACAGTGGCTACAGGTCCACTGGCTCGAATTTATTCACTTTGAGAGAAGTGGCATCCGTTACAGCTTTAGACTGTGCAAAAGGCATTTCACAGTGGACTGCTTTAGCAGCTAATGTTAAAGCTTATGGAGCTTTGAGCATACAATCGTCTCTCCCTCTCTCCTTAAAGGATGCTTATTATTATTCTGTGGGCATTGCATCACAGGGGTCTCACTGTTGTGACACACCTACTTTTCAACGATCAAATTCAATTTATCCCATCTTCATTATTCACCTGCCTATCCTGTTTCACTCTGAAATACATGACAATACTGACGCTTTACTCTCAAACTGCAGTTTCATCTGAACTTTATGTGAACTGAGGTTTCACGCTCACAGAAATACAATGATGATGTCAGAGCATGGCTTTACTTCATGTACATTTAAGTACAGTTTGCAAAAGGGCTTTTCTTTAAACCATTCCAGATACCAAGTGAATAAAAAAGCATTAATTGTGCTGCTATGTGGTATGATTGCTCCGTTATATTTGTTGACAAAAATTGCTTTTTTTTGTTGGATGAATTATTGCTTCAGAGAAACACAGTGGTGTTGTAACACAGTCAGGCCAGCGGTGGATGTAGGCTATCAGCTGATCCTGTTTCTAATGTAGCACACTGACTCCCATGATGCTGCAGAGGACGAGAGAGCGGGAGAGAGAGAAAGGCCTCAGGCTCTCCTTCCATCTCGTTCATCTCTCTCTCTCATATGTTGTCCTCTATCACAGCTTCACCCTCATTTTAACTTTCTCTCAGGGATACTTTGAGTCTTTCATCACTATCAGCTCTTTTCATGTGATCTCTTTAAACTTCCTCACACTGCTTCTGGCCTTTTCTTGCTCTGCTTTCTGCCCTGTAATACTCAATGAAGAGAAATACACCTTGCATGTTTTGACTATGTCTGCTAACAACAAAACTTTATGAGATTGTTCCAATTTGTCAATTGGCAAGTGGACAGTATATTGCATAGACGATGTTGGTGCTTCATACACTTAAATATACACTGTAGAGGTTTTGACACCCATAAGTGCTACAAAGCAATGTTTTTTACACATGGGTCCTAGTTTTGTTCATGGCACATTTCACGCAATTCGGCTGATCAACAGTTGGCAGCTGTAATACATAAACAAATGCAGCGATGCACCATCACAGGTAGTGAATAAGAAGAAGACTAATAGAAAACAAACTTGAATGTAAACAATGCACAATGTTAAAAAAGGTTTTGAAAATGTTTTATATATAAAAAATGCAATCAACATGTTAAACCTCAAGTATGCACTCTGTAGGTAACTGAATGAAAAGATAGCTTTTTTGGCTACTAGAACACTCCACAGGTCAATTATAAGCGTGCTCTGTGCTCTGCTGTGTGATCGTAGGCAACCACTTTTATCCAGCACATACAAGACTGGCCATAAGGAATAAAATGTTGTAGTAAATTTTATCATCCCAGCAAAGCAAACATAGCCAGTTTTATATTTGGATCTGTGTCAGATGAGCAACCTTGTTTTCCTCCTCTGTGCAGTGAGTTTTAGCTGTGCCCAGTCTTCTGTGACATACCACCGTTAGAGCTACAATTTGTCATTTTGTGAGATGAGACTAGCAGCCTACTACCGTGTCCCATTTTAGGAGCCACCTGCTTCAAAGGACACAGCCTGTGAGGGTGTAGTCTATGGAGGACTGAGTCTGCACCTCTACCTCAAATAAACTGATTACAAAGGAGTTACCGAAGCATTATTGCTAAATTCAGACACAGACACGGAAGAGGCCTCTGCTGAAACGTGACACAGATGCAGGAACTGTTGGAATTAAACATCAGAAAAGAGTCTGGTATTACCATTGGCTCGTGGTAAAAATTAAACATGTCCTGTGAAATTAGTGAGCAAAAACTCTTGATATTCAAGACAACACTATCTATATTTCATCCTCGGACATTTCACCATCCCCCGTGGACCAATGTTGGCGGTTTGTGGGAGTCTCTGACGTGTTGTTGTTTTTTTGTGCTGGCCGAGAATATTTCTCTAATTCGATTCAAAAACAAGCCTGAAGCAGTCAGAATTGTTGGCACCACTCTGTGAGCAAGTGGGAGTAAATGACAATCAATAAAAACCAGTGCATCAACAAAAGATAAAATAAACAACGTGGTATTAAAAGAAGTGAATGAAGGGGAGGAAGAACAAGTGGCTGACGGCAGAGAGTCTTCTAGGGAGCTAGCTGACAGTACACGTCAATGGAAAATAAATTGATAGGCTTCTAACTTAGTGCTAAAGGTGTGGCCAGTATGCAGTGTAAATGTGTTTGCATGTTTTGTGTATTCCTCAAGAAAGACATCAAAAAATGCTTTTTACCTGTTTTTTTTTACTTGTGCGTGGATGGTTTTATTGTCTATAATTGCTTAGATTTACTCATAAGCTGAAACAGAGCCAGTCAGCAGGTAAAGTGGGGCTGTAAATGGTTTGCGCGCGCACACACACACACACACACACACACACACACACGCACACACACACACTGATTGCCTGACAGCTGCCCCTCTATCTGTTGTATGTCACACAGAGAACAAACAGGGTCAGGTAGACACTAGCCATGCCCCGCTGTTTCGACACAGCTGTGTGTGTGAGTTACATCTCCTGCTGTTTGGCAACTCTAATCAACAGCCTTTGAAAGTATCTGCTGTGGTGGTGGAGGTGTGTTCAGTCTTTCTCTGTTTCCTCCACATTTACCATAAAGGCGCGACATTAAATGCCCAAGTCAGTGTATGTGTGTCGCTTTGTGTCACTTCCCGACCATTAAAAATTCCTCCATTACACACTCTCTTCCTGCGTCCTCTTCCAGCATACAGTAAAACCAAACTTTTCATGACCGGCCCACACACGCTGCACTGCCAGCCTCCTCTGCCTGTCTGTTCTCTGAAGGCTGCAGTGCTTCACATTCAGTCAAATATTGATGGAAAAAGACTCTCATCAGTCCCTGTTGTTGTAGATGAATGTATTCATTAGCCCAGTGTGGGGTGTGCGTCTTCTGAGAGTGTTTTTCATCAGTTTGAGGTTGTCGGCAGAATCCGAACCTACGCAGGAAAACCTCAGTGGAGCAAAGTCTTCCAAAGATATCATTTATCTTCTAGTTTTCTTTGAATGGAGGCATATGCCCAAATATAAGTGCACAGTTTGTGCATTGCCACTGGAGAGGGACCTTAAAAGCAAAGGAATTTCACGTCACTGGTCAGATATGCAGCTGATTTACAGAAGAACTGCACCTCAACCTTGTCCAGATCAGATAGAAAAAGATCACGTTTCATGCATGTTGTGTTTCCATTGAAAGGAAAAACTTAAGTGTTGCAGTGTGAACATGGCTTAATATATCATCTCTGATATACATTATGCAGCGAAGAGGTGTCAGCTCTAGTTTTAACTTAACACGGAATCCTCCAAATAATATATAATAAATCCCACACCCAAAATAAACAGTGGCACTGTATTCAACATTAGCTCTGTATGCAGTTTTTGCCGTGGTTAGGGCTCCCCCAACACTGCAGCTGTGTGTGTGTGTGTGTGTGTGATGAACAGCCAGAGCAGAGCTACAGCACTTAGAGGTGTTAAAAAGGGTGTTGTTTAATTTTAGGCCTGTTTGCTATTGTCAATTGGGGGGCTATAAGAATAACTTAAAACTGACATGTAGATGTCTTCGGGCCTGGACGCTCATGCAGCATGTGAAGTCTGGGGCAGACTGGACTATGCAAAGTCAAATGACAGCAACTTTCTGTGTTATTTAGGAATAATGAATTTTGTTTCCCGCTACAGCAAAATCGAAAACACACAATTTAACATCACCAACTTCTGGAGAAACTACTGCCCTAAATTTTAAGTCAATCCACTGAAATCTGTTTGTTAAATTACAAAGGCTGGAAATGACCAAAAAAAAACCTCCAAGAGGCCTTTTTGTAGGTCTTGGGGTGTTACACATGTCTCCAAAAATGTCGTAGCTGTAGATGAAACGATGCCGGGGGCTGCTTCATTGAAATTTTCAAGGGGGTGCTACAGAGACATCTTGTCACACCAGCGCAATCACAAAAAATCATTTCAGATATTACATTTTAGGACTTATGATGTGTTTGCCAAGTTTCGTGAATTTTGGTGCATCCCTTAAATGCACTTTTCAATTGGACAGGGGTCGATGAAAGTGGCTTTGTACATGTTATAAGTTACTGCTTAAAAAATGCTCAACCTTCAGCAAAAGCAGCTGAGAACTCATTCAAGTTTTCCACATTTGCAGCACAAAAAGAAAATGGCTTAATTATAAGTCTCTCTCCTGACACCTTCTAAACTATGTAAATAATAGCAATGTATCCAAATACTTTAAATGGAAAAGCACTGATAATGTGGTGGAAACAAATAATAATAACACTACCTGAAGTTGCTCATCATTACTCAGGAAAAAGAGTTAACTCGAGGTAACTTCAACAAGCAGTGTTTTTTGTATATTATAAATAAGTCGTCACGCTGCTTTGTCATTTTTAAAATGTAAACTTTTGAATCAATGAGTCTTTTGATTTATAAAGCATTTTTTTCAGCTCCTGATTGATAAGTGTCCCTCAGGTAAAGGAATGGTAGTGGGGATTCAGACAGTTCGAAAAACTAAGTTTAGTTGAAAATAGAAATGGAGGGATATAGAAAGAGACAATTTGATGCTTTTCAGGCAGAAACATTGTATAGCCAGTGAATATTAGGTAAGATATTTCAACATGTGCCTGATTTAGTGGAACTAAGGGTTTGAGTGTATACAGATATAAATAATGACGTCAGTACACCTCTATTAAAAATACTCTGATATTAAAGCGCAGTGTGCATCAAGATAACTAATAGTAGCATTGGAGGAAACACTGGAGAAAATGCTATTGTTATGGATGCAATCCCCGGTTCTGCTATTTGATTTTGTTAAGAACTGTAGTCTTGTAGAAGACAATGTCATTACAGATAAATAGATTTTTATTGGAGATATTAATATTCAGTATAAGTCATGTAGTAACCGATATATTAGGAGTGCTTTATTAACAAAGTGAAAGAAGTATTTGGTGTTAATATACAAATAAGGCTTTTTCATGTTATGTGATATTTTGATTTTAATGGGATATCTGTTAATATAAATTATATAATTAAACTCCTCATAGTTCTTGAAAAATTTCAAAAAAATTTCAAATTTCATCCAAAAATGAAAATAGACTGCCTCAAAACCCTGCTTTCGTCGTTTTACTATGGAACTTTGTCAGTACTGTGTGAAGAACAAAAAAGCTGCAAAGACTTTTGAAGGATTTTAATGGACATCAAATCCCTGGCTTGTTACAAAGTAGCACTGTTTTTTTTGGTACATTTTGTATGAATTGTTCTTATTATAGTACCTCGTGGATGTATATAAAGTTTCCTCTTGTCTCAGAACACTGAAGTCTAACTGAACTGTGATGTCACTATTACATCACAGTTCCGGGCCTGTTTCATCATCACATTCTAGAATCCAAAATGACTCAGAACTGTATGAATACATGTACTTAATGATGTGTGGAGACACTTGCCGGTTTCGTTAGCTCTGTGCGCGATCGTTTACAATTTCGAGGGGATATTATCTGAACCTAAAAACCGAATTCAGCCAACCTTATATCCTCCACTGACATGGCATTCTTTCGTTGGGTAGGAGATTTGTTAAGTACACTTACTGAGGTGTTAGACGAACCTGACCACCTATTCGACTCGTTCTTTTTCACAGAGGCAGAAACACCAACTAGGTCAAATAGTTATTCTTACCCCAACTTATTTGCGAGCAATTCTTTCCCAGAAGACGATACAGAAAGTCATTTTTACCCCTACTTACCTGTCGATGATTATTACCCAATAGACGAATTATCAGTCGGTGAAGAACTATTGGATGTATTTTACCCCCCCATACGTGCAGATTATTCTACCCCAATAGACGAATTATCAGACCCCATAAACAATAGTGCTAATCCCTGTTTACATTCAAGCAATTCTTCCCCAATTAGTTTAGGCAGTAATTCTAATCCCTCCTTACCTACAAGCAATTCTTCCCCAGAAGGGGAATTACCAATTAATTTAAACAGTAATTCTAACCCCTCCCTACCTACAAGCGACTCTTCCCCAATAGACAAAAGACAAGACCAAAATGCTGAAACGGTCCAACCCACAGTTAGAGCAAGAATTTCAGCTTTTTGGTCTTCATTTAAAAAAAGTATTGTAGGTCTTTGGTCCCCAGTTAGACAAAGAATTGTTGCATTTTGGTCTTCAATCACAGCAGCATTTAGAAGAAGATTTTCCCAAACACGTGGTGAAGACACAGAGACACCTGTGAGATCCATACATAACTTTCTCTTCTCATGTCATTGCCCAAATAGTACTTTTAATTTGATTCCTATAAATGTCAGTGTAATATACAGGTAGAATAATTCCTACTCAGGGTTTTCTCCGGGTGCTCCGGTTTCTCCCAAATGCTAGTTAAATTAGGCAAAAAAAAAAAAAATCAAGTCAACAGCAAATGGTTTCCTCTCAAGTTTTATAGGCTTGCGCGTCGTCTTTCCTGTCTGTTGACTCTTCTCTTCCTCTCCACTCTGCGCCACTCTTTTACGCTTAGTCTCTGAAACTGTGCAAACAATGTATATATACATATAAGGTTTTCTCCGGGTGCTTCGGTTTCTCCTGAACTCTAGTTAAATTAGAGAAAAAAAAACAAACAAAAAAAATCAAGTCAACAGCAAATAGTTTCCTCTCAAGTTTTAGAGGCTTGCGCGTCGTCTTTCCTGTCTGTTGACTCTTCTCTTCCTCTCCTCTCTGTGCCACTCTTTTACGCTTAGTCTCTGAAACTGTGCAAACAAAGTATATATACATATAAGGTTTTCTCCGGGTGCTCCGGTTTCTCCTGAACTCTAATTAAATTAGAGAAAAAAAAACCAAAAAACAAATCAAGTCAACAGCAAATAGTTTCCTCTCAAGTTTTATAGGCTTGCGCGTCGTCTTTCCTGTCTGTTGACTCTTCCCTTCCTCTCCTCTCTGCGCCACTCTTTTGCGCTTAGTCTCTGAAACTGTGCAAACAAAGTATATATACATATAAGGTTTTCTCCGGGTGCTCCGGTTTCTCCTGAACTCTAGTTAAATTAGAGAAAAAAAAAACACAAAAAAAAAATCAAGTCAACAGCAAATGGTTTCCTCTCAAGTTTTAGAGGCTTGCGCGTCGTCTTTCCTGTCTGTTGACTCTTCTCTTCCTCTCGTCTCTGCGCCACTCTTTTACGCTTAGTCTCTGAAACTGTGCAAAAAATCTATATATATATATATATATAAGGTTTTCTCCGGGTGCTCCGGTTTCTCCTGAACTCTAGTTAAATTAGAGAAAAAAATAAATAAATAAATAAATCAAGTCACTAGCAAATGGTTCCCTCTCAAGCTTTGTGTAACTTTTTTCCATTAAGGTCTTTATCTTTTTAGGGCCCAGCTGATAAACGGCAGCCTGTCAAATTTGCATTAATGCTGCTCCAAGCCTGCTCTCTAATGCATCAAATAATAACTCTACCTCTAATGATCCGCTTTCCCCTAAATTCTAATTTATATACATTTATACATTTAAAAAGAAAATACAAATAAAAACATACATCAGCAACAAATCAAATGTTTATATGCAATTTGTTTAAAAAGTCAGTGAAAAAGGCCAAAGCATTAACTTATTAACTTTAAACAATCTGTTTTAATATGTATTTCATCAATACAATGAGGACAGATACTGATATAGACATGAATGCTTCACTGGACAAACTTGTCCACACTTGCCAGCCCTGAGATTTATAAATAAGGGAAGATTTTTCAACAGCATTCACCCATTCTGTGACTTATCAAGCATTTAGTACAAAAAATGTTTCATGTAAAAAGCGCAATTAAAATACTATATATGTAATATTTTCTACTTTTACTGGATTATCTTTTTTAGTCCTGATAATAACTACCAACTGTTCAGATTTCAACCTTGAAATACCAGTGCGTTACATGATAATCACATGATAATTTTTTGTTGACGTTGTTGATTATCACAGTCTAGAATATGTCAGTGATTAGCTGCAATATTGATTTTAATGCACTAATATGTTTTGTGTTGTGTCGGTTTAAAAAAAACTAAAAAACTCACTCTTACTACGTTTGGAACAAAAAATGCCCTATGTCAATGCAGTGCAATAAAAATGAAACATATATAAATATTACTTTCTACTTTTACTGGATTAATTTTTTCCACCAAGATCATCTTGATAATAACTACCAATTTACGCTGCAAGCAGCAATGAACAAGCACCTCCATGTATGTCGGGGCTACCGGCGGGACACCGACTGATGCAGCCGTGTCTCTCTGTGAAAGGGGGACACTGCACACAGCAGTGAATTAGTGTTTCCTCCATGTATTGCTGGAGCTAGAGATGTGTAAAGTTGCCTTAGGAGTGTGTGTGTGTGTGTGTGTGTGTGTGTGTGTGTGTGTGTGTGTGTGTGTGTGTGTGTGTGTGTGTGTGTGTATGTGTGTGTGTAGTGAGGCTGTGATCAAGCTCTGCAGCATGTTAATAATTGAGTGAGTTTTATCCGTAGAGGCTGTGCACATTCATACACTCCACTTTTCATACTAAAAAGCATGCACACACAAACAAAGCAAAGTATATATTGTGCACTTGTCCTCATTGTGCCATGTGTGGCTACTCTGTGATGCAGCTTTGTACACAGTTAGATGCAAATACACACTGTACACAAACTTGCTTTTTAGAAGTGCCTGAATTAGTAAGGAGTTAGAGGAAAGAGAGAAAAGAGCTAGCGCGATAAAGAGAGGGAGGGTGAGCAAATGAAAAAGAAGTGGAAAGAAAGACCATGCAGAAAAACCCTGTTTCCATTGCTTCACACAGAGAGCGAGGGAGAGAGGAAGCCATAAGGAGGATGGCAAAGTGACAAACGTCTGGCCATAAACTCAAGCCAAGAAGAGACGGATCTAAAGGGAGGGAAGGGAGGAAGAGAGAAAGAGAAAGAGAAGGGAGGAAAAGAGAGAGAGAGAGCAGAATATGTAATTAAAGCCGTGATTACCAGGGTCTGAAATCATTTCTCCCAGTGTGCTGTGTTGGACTTGGCTTCTGGTGCATTGCTGGAAACTCCAAATGACATCAGTCGTTTCACTGTATTTGGTTTGTGTGTATTTGGGAACTTACAGTATTCACCTTTGCTCCTGTTTATTTAGCTAAAGTTGTGTCACGTGGCATACGTACATATGCATTTCTGCTGCTGATCAAGTGTGTCATTCAGTTAAGGGTTTCCGCTGTGTCCCACCGTGTGTGAGAATTTATGGTGGATCAATAGAAACCTCCTCTGACCCTTTGGGGGAGAGAGTGAAAATGAGGATGAGAAAGAGGTCGGTGGTAACGTACAGTTAACTGCTCTGATTGAGGAACAGATACTGGACAGCTAGAAAAGTCCCCACGGGTCTCCTTCTCACACTGTCTGTAAATTCAATACATTTTTATTGGCTTGTGACTATCAATTTACACATTTTTCTAAGGTAAACAGAGCATTACATAAAGCCCTGTAATAGTAATTTAATGTTGTCAAAGATTAGAGATGAACAATACAAACCTTCAGAGCGATAAGGCAAAACAGTTCAGTCAGCACTGTTTGGGAAAGGCTTGGTATCAAAGATCAAACACCTTCTGATAGTGACAGAAATGTGTCGCACAGTATCAAAAACTGTCACAGACCAAATATAGTCAAGTGCTTGCTCAGAATTTACTTCCTAAAGTGGGTTTCTGGAAAACTGTGTTTATTTTCTTATATGTCAGAGTACATTTACAAGCAATAAGTACTGATGTTGTCATTAGTTTTTGGTCCAACCTGCTGGGCAATATCTGTGGCCAGAGGCATTACACTTTCAGGTTGCTGGTCTGTCTATCTCATTCTTGTGAACACAGTATCTCAAGAACACCTTGAGGGATTTTCTTTGAATTTGGCACAAATGTCCACTTGGACTCAAGGATTAAGTGATTAGACTTTGATGGTCAAAGGTTAAGGTCACCGTGACCTTGTGTCCATTGTCTTGTGTTCATCTTATTCTTGTGAATGTGATATCCCAAGAGGGCCTTGAGGGTATTTCCTCAAATTTGGCAAAAACGTCCACTTCCACTCTACCATGAAATGGAAATTTGGTGATCAAAAGTCATAGTCACCGTGACCTCACTAAATATGGTTTTAGTCATTACTCAAAAATTAAAAAGCTAATCATGACAAAATGTTACACAAATGTAAAAGAAGATGAAAAAGTGTTGACTTTTTATAACCAAATGGTCAAAGGTCACCTTCACTATGACCTCATAATGTTCTGCAAAAATACTTTTGGCCATTACTGAATCCGATAATGAATCGGTGACACTTATTTGGGGAATCCACCTTGAAACTGTGCTGATTTTTTTAGGTCTTCTGTGCTGCCAGGTTGAAGATGTATGTGAAGTAGTTTTATTTATTGTACCAGGATTACATCTGCATGATGTATTTCATCTTCAGTGTCACCAGAAGTGCAACGTGTTACGCATTATTTGGTTCATTAGATTTCAGGACTGTGATCTGCAGTTCAGTTTTTCAGTTGATTTTTTTAAGTTAGCTGTTCTATTCATGGCAGGTTTAGTATTTCATAGTCATGAATTTCTAGGAAAGCCTAAATGTTGAATCCCATTATTTAAATGTGATTTTTTTTCCACAACGAGCTGCTGAAATGTCACCATTCTTTACTACTTTCACTGCCTCCTTATTCCTACTTTATCTCTTTCTCTCCTCCTCTTCCTCCCACCATCCTCTCATTTATCCATGCATTCAATCACCCTCTTTGTGTTTCAGTAGCAGCTGCGATAGATTTATGTCTCCCTTACCACAAAAAAGGGCTACACCTTTTACTCCCTTCAATACCCTCACAGACAAAAGGCGCTCATAAAACATGCACACACACACACACACACACACACACACACGCATACATACATACATATACAGGCCCACACCACAAACTCATGCAGGTATTTAATTAGTAAGACTGATTATTAGAGTTATTAGAGTGATTATTGCTTCAGCGTGCCACAGAAAACACCAAAAGGCCACACTGCTCTGCTGTTCATTTCCACTCACTCTTTCTATGGGTGTGTATGTGTGTGTTTTGCAGTCTTAGCATGCGAGTAGTTTCCACACCAAACCAGCTCTATTTTAAGCCTGGTGGTGACATGAGAAGGAAAAAAGAAATGAAAGAACAGAATATAATCACATAAAATGACAGCAGGGAAAGAAGAAGGTGGTGAGAAAAATGAGGTAACTTTGGATCTGAATGGAAGAGGAGGTGAGGGCGAGGTAAAGAGATACGTTTGTTTACAGTGCACTGTAAATCCTGGGGCTCTACTAGAGTGCCTATGAGCAAAGTCCAGGCTTATAGCTACTGTGTTATACCCCTATAGACTTCTATCCTCCCTCTCTCCCTCTATTTCCATCCCCCTTTCTTTCTCTCTCTGGGGACTCTCTCACAGGAATGTTTCCATTCCCAAGCATTCAAAAAAAGACAAAGTTGCAGGGGTCAGTGTGTATGTGTGTGCATGTTTGTGTGTGTTTGTCTGCCTGCCTGTGTGCATATTTGTGTGTGTGTGTTTGGGTGTATGTCAAGAACGAGAGCAATCAGCCGAGTTGCCAGAAGAAAATGTTGGCAATGTGAACTTCTGAAAACCACGTACGTGTGTATGTCTCGTACGTATCATATCAAAGTCACTAAACTGATGCTGCAGGTGAGATGACTTTGTCATCAGGAGGTAAAGAGGTTGGTGGATGGCATGACACTCAGGCAAGACCCCTCCCAAGCTGCATACCACTGTTCAAGACAAACAAGCTACAAAAGTGGTTGTTTTTTTAGTAAGACATCGGGACATTTCCAGTGGCTTTTTACCTTCCAAATGTGTGTTTTTATAACAACCTGCTGCTGTGTTTACATTGAGGTTAGTGCCACGAAAAGCAGACATTTTTTTAGGGCTGTCCCTTGGAAGTCTGAGACTTGAATCATCAGTCGGTGACCCCCAGTCGACTGAAACAGCTTCAAGTTGAGCAGACGTTTTTTTCTGTGCAGTGTAAACATTTGGACCCCGAATTTTGCTGCACAGTGTGCGCTCTCGACTTTCAGGCTATTCTTTGCAGCTGCTGACATGCAGCTGCTGAGATGCAGGCAGCAGCACAGAGGGAGAGACGAGCTGCTTCATACAGTGAAGAAGTGGTGAACTTACAGCTCACAGCAAGTTATCAGAGCACAGTCTCTGGCTTTTGTTGATATCTAGCGTTGGCAAAAAATGTTGATGTGCATTTATGGTCCGTCATCAGCACCGTTAGCTTGACGTGAATGCTGCTGTCACACTGAGCGTCTCACAGAGCTCTGTTAAATCTGGAAAACTTTGTCTGGAAAATGAAACAAATCGTTGAATATTCATGTTGAACTGCCAAATCTGATTGGACTGGCATTATTCTAAGTCAGGTACACGCCTATATTTTTAACAGGATATTGCATGTGTACTGCCAAAATGTTTGTACCACAAGTTTTTTTTTTACCAAGACACGTCTGTGATTCCTGCCAGGATAGTGCCCAGGAAAGAAATGCCACAAAAAGCAGATGCATTTTACTGAGCCATCACTGTGTTTCAACGAGGAAAAGTGCCATAAAAAGCGGCTTTTTTTGAAAGGGCAATTCTGCGGTTCCAGTAGGAGTAGTGACATAAAAAGTTGTTGCTTTTTACCAAATCATCACTACATTTCCACCAGGGATAACACCACGGAAAGTGGTTGGGTTTTTTTGGAGACGTGCTGCCTTTCCAGTGGGGTTTGTCACCAAAACTGTATTTTAAGCCAAAACATGATCTTTCCTAACCATTGCCAGGTGGTTTTTGTGCTTTGACCTCACCACATGTTAATCAAAAGCGTTGCTAAAATGTAAAGTTTCAACTTATTCGCTACATTATAACATACAAATTTAAAATATACATTATTTTCAGAAATGTACAATGTAAAGATTTATTGTGGCAAATGGGCTGGAGCAAGAGTGAAAAAGAGTTTGTGTTTCTTTGTGTGTGTGTGTGTGTGTGTGTGTGTGTGTGTGTGTGTGTGTGTGTGCTGCTATTGATCAGGTCTCTCCTCCATCATCGGTTATCAGAGAAGGCAGCAGGCCCAGAGCACTGCTCTACATTACTCACTGTCTACACACACATACACACACTGGCTCTCCTTCTGTCCTCTTTCTCTTCTCCTCTAATAGCATTTATGTATTCAAATAAAACCAAAACGAAAGTGGGCTTTGTGAATCCACATGATTACAAGCATTCAGGTTGAATATTGAGCCATACAGGTTGTTTAAAAGCATTTATTCCTCATCCATCATCCTCATAGTCCGGAAAATACCATCCTCATCTCCATCCTGACCCCTTCCTGCTCTCAGGGAGGGACGTCATTGGTGATGAAGGTCACAGGACTGAGAAGTGAACAGTAGCTGAAGTCTCATCCTGCCAGGTCATCTAAGTTAATATTTAATCATAATAAATTTGAACTTTATCTCAAATGTCATCATGTCCAATATTACCTGCACATTTCCATCTGGATCTATGGAAGAAAGGCTTGTTTTTTTCTTTGATTGGCATAAAACAATCCCATAACATCACTCTAAGCGGGTACCCATGACAGATTTGTGCAAAATTTAAACGATACTTTCTGGGTTTATACGACGTCTCCTCTCGTGATAACATTATATGAAGCATGGTGATGGATGATCAAAACATCAGTGGGGTTATTTCTATTGCAGCCACTGCACTAGCTGTCATTATTTCCAGTCGAAGGCGATGTGGGCGTGTTATGCGGGAGATCATGGAAAGCAAGCCCCTTTTATGTGGCAGTGGCCATGTTAGTGGGAATTTCTGAGAGGTGATAGTCCACGATTTCAAAGGGTAATTTTAGATTCAATACTTTCAGATGATCTGCTTAAATTTTGAAGAGTTATGCGATGCAGTAACACCTCATGTAGCACCTACTGCATCATACCTGAGGGAGCCAGTTCTTTCATCATGTGATCTATTAAAGCAAAAAAAAAAAAAACTCTTTCCATTGCAGTTTTGCTAAATATGGCTTTTTCAAATCGCCTGAAATACCACCTCATGCGAGCATACAAAGTTTTTTCAAAAGTGTCATGTTTTCATTAGGTATGTTTTATATTCGCAACCTCAGTTTGTGCAATAAGAGGATTAATGGAAACCCGCCTTCATCAGAAATCTTCCCACATCCCGAAGTAACCTTACACCATTCGTGCACTGTGCCAGGAAACAATTTCAGCTATCTGTAGTCACTGGATTCTGTCAAATTCATCCCCGTGGCATCTTCCTGCTCGTCCCTGGTGTCAGTCAGACTCCTCGTTCTGCTCCTCATCTCTCCTGGATGTGTGTAGTGGATCTAAAGTGGAAATCAATGAAGGACTGCAGCTCTCTCCTGCACTCACCTCCACTGACTGTCAGATGGAGAGCAGCCACATGCACCGTGTGCTATTCTTCACTCTGTTGTTTGTTACTTGTTTTTTTCTTCCGGGACAAATGAACCTGCAGTTTTAACAAGTATTTGTCGACTCGATCTCTGATTGGCTTGGATCGGCAGTGATGAAATTTTTACACCATGCTAATTTGACCCGCTTTGCCAGTACGATGCAATGCAGTCTAGAAATTTCTTGCAAATCGTGGAACATTTCTTGCAAAAATACAAATTTGAACAGCTTCTTAAAGCAGCTTAAGAAAAGTGATGTCCATCCAGATTTCAAAGGGTTAATCTGACACACCAGAAAGGGCATACTTGTCTACTGCAGAGCAGGTCAAATGGAATGGGGAAAACAGTATATTGTCAGTTTTTTTGTGGGTTTTCCAGAGTTTTAAAAAACCTGCATACATGCAATAATCTGGGTGCGGAGGTTCAAATGCTCAGTCAACTCTGTAGAGATAGCAATGTCCATTGTTGAGTAAAATTTGGAGACGATTCTTATGATCAGAGGACATATGTACGAGGCTCTAGTCTGTCAATACAGTAGAAAGTTTAACTCTCTTAAGACAGTAGGATGATATTTTGTTCATTAGAGTCTGTGGAGACTTTCTGATGTTGTGATGCAGAGTATAATCTATAGAGACAACAGACGGTTCTCCTGTTCAGTATACTGTCTTCTTCTTAATGAGTTCAGATCCCAGGACATCAGGCCACACCACTCATGTCTGCACTAACTTAAGACTGAACGGACGACAAGTTTCACTTCATTATAATGCAGAGTCACAAGGTCCTGTCTGGTCTCTCCGGTGGTTACAGAACAAATTACACTCCGGCTCCTATTAAATACCATGAAGTTCATAGGGTGATATTAAATACACTCAGCTCTGTGTCTCAGACTCTGGCTTTGCCTCTCGCTGCATGTCCCAAGGGTCGTTTAACTCGTATCGCTTAAGTTAATTTTGTTCATGAAGTGTGAACAAAGAGTTCAGCAGTCTGGCTTTGAACTTTTTGCTATGGGTAATGCCACTCTGCTGTGGGTAATATCACTTCACTGAACATCCAAATGCCTCAAATGAAAGCAATCTTTGCCTGCTTCCAACCTGCAGTAATTAGATGTCAACTACTCTGTAATTTATCTCTCTTCTGCATTTGACATTTAAACATTAAACTGAGCACAAGTTGTGTACCCATGGGTCTTTTAAGGTTGCTTTTTAACATTCTGCAGCCAATGGGCGGTCATGAGCACAGCTATCCTGTTTGTGTTTATTATTCTACCAGCAGTCCTCAGTGTTTAAGAAGTGTCTTGTATCAGAGGCTGAATGTCAAGAGGCCTTCCTAATGAACTTTAAGCCAGTCCTCTGCTGGGAGGCAGCGTGATACGACATCTGTCACAACACACACAGTCACACACACATTCATACGCACACAGGGAGACAGAGAGAGCAGGGCAACAGGTGTGTTTTATGTCGCAATTGTTGAAGTCTATCCCTCCCTCACTACATTCCTCTCTCTGAAAATCCCGTCTTTTTTACCCTCTTTATTTTCAGTTTTCTCTCTAAATGTGCAACATATTTCTTTGCATTGCTTTAATCAGTTCACATCTGTTATTCTATGTCAGTTTTATTCTGTGTATATTCCCCTTTACCCATCTTTATTATCTCCTTGTTTTATCTCTGTGTTCCCTCTTTGTTTAACCCTAAATCAGCATCAGTTTAGCTGTGCTGCTTTCAGACACTTTTTAAAAGCATTTAAACATTATTTTTAGTTATTTTAATTAAAAACAAAATATGCTACAGAAAATATATGTATGTATCTACAATTTTCTTGTTTTTATTTTATTTTATTTATTTATTTATTTTTGCATATTGACATTTAATTTTCTCATATCTTTTTATTAATTTCTTGCTTATTGTGGGCCATTTCTTCATTTCTAGTTAAGATGCTTATCATCTTCTCCCCATGTTTTTTTTATTAAATCAAGCCGGTTTGCTCACATTTCAAAGGGACATTGTTCAGTTTTATTGTAAACATTGCCATATATTTTACAAACAACAACAAAAATATACAAACATGATCTTCATTCTCCGACTGTCCCACTATTACCTTTCACTGCGTGATTGAGGCTTCATTTTTGTGAAGCTGTGACTCTGTAAGACAGTGAAGAAGTCTGTGCCAGATCAGTGACTAGAGTGCAAATGTGCCTCGTCTGGTATGTCTAGGTCACAGATTTTCTCAGAGAGTGAGCGGTCTTCCCATTCGTTATTCCCGCTGGTCATCCCTGCTGATATTCCCAGCAGTACTCTGGTTAAAACGGGGGCAGCGATCTGTTTCCCAGCGGATACCGGCCTGCTTCCGTTCCCCACTTCCACTGTCCTGGTTCAGCCACGTATTAATAGAATCTACCTACGGCGATGTCTGAGAGTGTGTGTGTGTGTACGTGGGTGTGTGTCTGGATCTGGGAGTCATTTTGGATAAAGGTGGAATGGGAGACAGAGAATGGACATTGGTTTATTTAATAATTCCTCCTCTTAAAAGTTTAAAGTTGGATGTTTTTTAAATGACACATTTATTACATAATTTGTTATCCCTAAATGAGGTCACAGTCTTTTCGTTCCAATTTCTTTAACGTGAAGACAAGTTTGAAATTCTGTAAAACCGGCTCAGTAACATTGCTAGCATTCCTCACAGACATTGATACTCGGTGTTAGCCACAAGCTAACTACCTAATAACAGAGCGAAACACCATGTCGTCACTTTGAAACAACATTATTTTCCACAACAGCTCTTAGGAATTCCTCCGGGAAACGGTCTTTATGTATGTGGTTCACAGCGCGCACATGTGTGTGTGTGCGGATGACTGACTTTTGTATTTGTGTGTGGTATGTCTGATGCAATAGGTGTATCAATAACAAGGAGGCAAGAATCATGTTTACACACACACACACACACACACAGATACACAGTTTCCTGCAGGCTTTAGAGCACAGTCAGTATCACAGGAGGGGTTAGAAAAGTACATACACACACACACACACACCCGCCAGCCTCCTTAGTGTATCATGGATTTGACCTCTAATATGTTAATTCTCTGGGCGCACTGGGTGTTTACCAGATGCACAAACACACACACACACACACTTTCTTGTGCATAACTGCAGATTCATGCAAAAACACACAACTACAAAACTGCAAATGGCAGATCTTAATGAAGAAAAATGACAGTGCTCAGCATAAAGCGGCACTTCAAACTGCATGTGTCTGTGCGTGTGTGAAAAAAATTAATTAATTTAAAGGATGTTTATTAAACAGCGCAATGTGTGACCTACTTAGCAGGTCCCAGTGTACACACCCACCCACACACATACACACATTAGCTGCATGTACATTCATTATTGCTGTCATAGAAATCTGTGGTCTCAGGTGGCCTGCAGGATGTTTAATATTTGAGTTTTTGGGATTTCTCTCTGTGTATGTCAGTTGAATTTTTCAGTGCACTATGTGTAAAAGGTTTTTATGTGTCTGTGTGTGCTGCCCAATTAAACATAATTAGCCCGCTGTAACCACAGAGATCCAGGCGAAACCATGCAGAGTGATCCTGCGGCTTAAGTCTTGTGAATCAATGAATGGAATAATATGAAGAATAAATTACAAGAAGTGACATATTTGTATTTAATGTTCTGTTTCTTGAGTTAAAAAGACAGAGCTGGCTTGTGGTTAGGCTTCCCTCTCTGCTGTTTTCTATTGCATCCCAGATCAGGATGTTGTCGAGTAGATCTGACTGGGTTCGGTCGTGTTTATTGAGATCTACTGCAACAAATTGAGTTTTTCGTTACTGTCTGGATGCTTCCATTATTGTTTTGGCCTCAGTGGTGCAAGATCCAAACCTTATTTCCTCTTACATACAGCTTTTGTGTCATTTGTTTTTCTCTCCCCCAGGCCATTTCTTTCTCTCTCTGCACCAGCTTAGCATTATCATTGCTAATCATCCCCCACCAGTGGTTTACATAATGCACTACCTGCTGCAGAGACCTCTTTTTAGGTAGAGGCTGGCTTAGAATGAGGAAGAACAAGTCAGAAAGAAGCAAACAAAAAGCTCAACACTGACTCACTCTGTCTTCATTTGTAGGAACGTCTGGTACATTTTCTACCACCTTTAGAAAAGAGCATCTGTGAAAGCCATGAAAATGGTATCCAACTGACATTGTGGTGAAAATAATTCCTTAAAAAAATCTGTCTCAAGTAATCCCGTCCTTTTACATGTTTACAGGGCACTCACTGATTGGATTATGGTTCACTAAAAATAAATAAATACTAAACAGATTCATTGAAATATAATTTTCTGAAAGCGTTGCTATTTCTACAGTTGTAATAAAGGTATGATTGTGTGATTATGTCAAGTTTTTAAAGTAAGTAGCCAACATCGGGTAAAATAACGTCAGGGTAGGGAAACGAAGAAAAGCTCACCAGGATCATTTCTGAACTTTCTTATAGTCACTCCATCACTAGAATGAGTTCTGGCTTCTTTCTTACCATTTTCTTAATCAAGCAGCCGAAAATGATCTTCAACAGAACAGTAAAATATTCTCAAGTATAGAAAAACCTTTTTCATATTATTAACTCCAAAGAGTTACTTTGCAGAAGAGGTCAGGGCCAAGACTGCAGAAGTATTTTGTGGGCAGGTCATTTTTGGGGTGTGCCATGCTGCATATCACCACAATGCAGCAGGCTAATAAAAAAGTAGTTCCCTTCCTCCTTCTTTACCCTGGCTTCACCTCTCCTCTTCTTTTTAGTCCTGCCCTTCTCTCTCTCTCTCTTCCACTCTCCATTTCTGCAGCCCTGTGCCCCTCCTAAAACTTGCTAACTTTATAGCTTTTTGTTGAATCAGCAATAGCAGAGCTCTCTACATGGTTCTACTAATCTCTCTGACATTTTTGCAAGTCTCTCCTCTCTCTCTCCCTCTCTCGCTCTCTCTCTAAGACTTTTTCATCTCTATTAAAGCAAAATTACCAATGGAGACATAGCAGGGCTCCGGTCACACACATACACATGAATATATCAGTTTTCTCATGTTCATAAATCACTCACAAAGTATACATAATCATCGATTCACACATCTAAATCTCTGCAGGATGGAGGCTCACCCTTGAATGGTGGCAGGTGCAGGAGAGCAGGGGGCTGTGTGTGCGTGTGTGTGTGTGTGTGTGTATGTGCACGTGTATATGCGTGTGTGTGTGTGTGTGTGTGTTTTACCCACTGCTAATCCCCACAGCGATGGAGTGATTAGTGTGCTGTTTTTCCTCTTCTGGTTTCTCCCCTCTGTTTAACATATCACAAGACTTGCTCATCAGACTGTCAGGGGATGCAACATCTATGTGTGTGTGTGTGTGTGTGGGGGGGGGGCAGTGCTGAAAAAAGACAGAGTTGTTATTTGCCCATATGGTGGTAAGGCAGAAGATGAAAGACACAAAAGCAGGAGATTACATGACAATAAGTTAGCGTTGGCTAGTTGCGTTGGGAAACCTAGTCGCAGTAAGCCATAAACAAGCTCCGCTCTGTGGTGTTACGGAGAAATTCAGGCCAATAAATAAGCATTCGGCCTCTCTGGCTGGTCTTCTCTGTTCCCTGCAGAGAACCATGTCTTAACAAGGCTTAATGAGGACTGTTTAGCTGTATAGTGGAATCCAAGTTAAAGCAGGAGTAAGTACTGAAAACCCCCTTTTGGCTCTGTGAAGGAACAGTAAAGGAAAGCGTGATTAGCTCTCTGTGGTCCTGTTGCTGTTAAGCTTCAGTTGGTTTGATATTGACAATCAGGGTGATGAAGCAGTGGGAACTGAGCTGAACCGAAGATACTTCTACAGAATTTAAATTTTATTAGCACGCAAGATGTGATAAAAACAAGTAAATAAAAACAAACATTATAGCTTATAGTAAAAACTTCCCCTCTAAAATTTACAATCTATTCAAATACTAAAGGTATTTCTCTCCTTAACATGACAATATAACAGACAAACAAGTAGTTATAATAGTCATACATTAAATAAACACGTCAACGCAGCTAATACATTAACCACAGCAGGTGTTTTTCATATTAGACTTAAATGAGAATAATAATAATAATGAGAATATTCCAGAGTGGTCTTTTGTATTTTAAAGCACGTTGTCCAAGAATTGTGCCGTAATGAATGAATATCAGAGTTTATTTAAAAGAAGTTATGAAAAGTGCTGAAAGTGTTATGAAAATAAATAAATAAATAAATAAAAGACATAAAGACATTTGTCTGATAAATATTTTAATAATAATAATTTGTACTTTTGTACTTTATACATATGTAACCAAGAATAAGTGTCGGTGCATAATTGTGTATGAGTGTCTGCTATGTGTCATGACTCAACACTGGTCAGTGGACCAGCTGCCTTTTGTGCATTTCTGTGCATGTGCGTGCGTGTGTGTGTGTGTGTGTGTGTGTGTGTGTGTGTGTGTGTGTGTGTGTGTGTGTGTGTGTATACAGTGCTTGGCATGTTTGCAAACATATGTCATTTCCCTGTTGGAAAAGTTAACGGACCGTAGCCGAAGCAGAGCAATTTGTGTAATTGAAAAGCTTGAAAGTCTACAGATCCCCGGTATGTGTGTGTGTGTGTGTGTGTGTGTGTGTGTGTGTGTGTGTGTGTGTGTGTAGGACATAAATAACCGGGTCTGGACTAGAGAAAGTGTGTAGGCTGCAGTGCAAACTAAACACACATACAGTGACATAAGGGGCCCGCAGTTTCCATTCTGTACTCTGTGGCCCCTCACACACTCTTTTAACTCCTGTAAAACACAGACATTTCTGTGTTCTAGAGGAGGAGAAATCTGTCTTTCCATCCATCTTGGCATTCCCCTGAGTGCATCAGATAAAGGTCAACTCCATTTTACTACAGCTTAAGTCTTGTTTTTTGTAATTCTAGTCATTATTTTCTTTAGGTTGCAGTTATGAAATCCAAAATTTGCTTTACTTTTAGCTTTTGGTCTCTGCCAGTATTTGGCTCTTTAACTGCTCAACATATCCTCATACAGCGGATTGTATGATATCTTACAGATTAGCGCCCCACAAATTACATTACCTACTTAATATACAGTCACTTAGGATAGGTTTAGGCAACTAATGTCATATAGGTTAGCTATAGAAGAAAAATGTTGACAATGTACCTTAAAATAACTTAACCTTTACTTGGTTTCACATGGATCTGAACGCTGCTCTTTTGGGATGGAAACTCATGTGTTTTGACCCATCCACAACCCCAACATGCCTCGTATCGCAAACTTTTGGTCTTTATACTACTTCCTTCTCTGCTCCCATCAGCACATTGGTTATATGACAACAACCTTCCTAATTTTTTGGGTTATACACTGGCACATGATTATGTGGGTGGTATTTATTTCTCTGATAGATTTATGTTTCAGAACCACCTGAGCTAACACATGCTCCATGATGTTGATCAGCTGGTTATGACCTGTGTTTATTTGCTGTTTAGTGCTGAGCTGGTAGTGTACAGTTGGTTTTTAGAACTTTTTTCCACATAAAAGCTGCCCTCTGCAGCCGAAAAAAGATGTTACGAGAGCAGTGAGAATGAACCAATAGGAAGGATGGCCACAAGTATAACAATAAGACCCAATAATAAGGCAAAATTGACATTTTGATATTCAAATGCATGAAGGAACAGGGTTTGGAGATATGTTTGTTACACTCTTGCAGCATAGCAATATGAAATTTGGAGCAACAGTATTGGCTCATTTATGTTCAATATTAGATATGTATACCGACACTTACAGAGCCTTCTGTCCGTCTCTGCATTTATGTCATTCGTATTTGTGCGTGTATATTTGGGGCAGTGTAGCCAAGAGTTTATGTGAGACATAATAACAGGACATGACAAAGAAAAAAAAAGTGGTAGTACTTTTTGTGGTGAGGTCATGCAAGTTGGTCAGAACTGTAAACATGTATATGATTTTACTTGACATCGGACGGGATTAAATGTGACTTGGATGGGAGCAAACGACAACTGGAGGTCAGGGCAAAACCGCTGTCCTCCAGTGCCTTCTGGCGGGAGTATGTGGGCGGCATAAATGAGCTTTAAGACCCAGAAGCTGCGTGTGTGTTTATATACAATCCATACCGCTGCATTTGTGTGTGTATGTCTCTGCTATACCCGCTTCAAACCTCATGCTTTAAGAAGGGGCTGGCCTGTCACACTTGTTAGACACATGCACATACACATGGAGAGCCTGTAGCCGTGCTCCAGCTGTGCTTTAGCTGCCCTCACCATTAATTTGTCTGACTTTTCTCTCCTGTGACTGCTGCCTGTCACAGCTCTGTGCCCTAAAAGAGACCCTCTGTCTGTATTTTTGCTCCCACCCGCTGCTGAATCACACCCATACAGACATGCAGAGATGGGACATAGTTAACGTAACAGGCTGATGTGGAACATGTTTATGTAATGTAACTTCTCCATTATGTTCTAGTGATTTAGCATCTGCTCTTGAAAGTTTCCCCTTAGACTCTTTCACAGCAGAAGTTTTCACAGGTGTAGTTAATTACATTAAAGATGGCTCTCTTCCATTTAAGGTTTCCAGTATGCCGTGACATTGAGTCAGCGGGCACTATGGAAGAGCTCTGGAGCTGCCAAAACTAAATGGCATGCAGCCATTGTTAACGTTATTATTACACCTGTGCTTGTCCTGCTGTGACATTTCAAGAATGTCTACAGTGAAAAAAAGGTGTATTTTGCTTGTCTCAGCAGTCAGTTTGGTGACTCTTATTATTATAACCTCATACTGCGCCGGAAGTTTAAAATACATTCCTGATTTGTTTGAAATAATGATGGCACGAGAAGTGCTGGAGAAGTTTGCAGAGCATAAAAATAAAAGATTGCCACCAACAAAAACCTAAAATCAAGAAAAAGGAAATTGAACTGTCTTATCAACAAACCGATATGTGAGAATTCAATATTGTTTCATGTCTTTCACAATTTGTTCTTGCATTTGTCATCAAGGCACATTTGAAGTAGTGATTTCCTTTTTCAAAACACAATGCATGATGTAATCATGTAGTCATTGGAGCAGATAGATGAGTCAATCTGTGGATTTACTCAGTTGTAACGACTGATTTAAATCGCTAAAATGTTTACAGTTCCTACTTGGAAATACTTGTAAATGATTGGCTTTATTCTTTCTCTTGACTTTTATATCCGATATAATGAAAATTAGAGTGTATATTGTTTAGTTGTTTTTACTGGACTTCTTAACCTTGTTGCTGAAATGTGCTTTATAAATAAACTTGCCTTAACACTAGAATATAGTGCATTAATGAAACTAATAAGTAAACACTTACTGAGTCGATTGTAATATATTTATTTTTAGAAAAGTGATATTTGGCATTATTTCATAACAGTCAGGGTCAGAGTTGTGCCCTTTGTCTCTCTCTTTGGTATTTCTGTCCCTCTTGTCTTGTTGAATGGGAGACATTTAGCCAGATGTTTATTCTTGTGTGTGTGCGTGCGTATATACATGCATGTGCGTGTCTTGACTGCACACGCGCGCACACACACACACACACATACACACACACACACTAAATACTGGGAGCTGGCGCTGAGACGTTTGGTAATGCTGGTCATTCATTATGTGGATTTCCTTGTAACTATTGATTATTTGTTTTGTCAGTCGCTTACTCATCCATTACTTTTCATCTCACTCAGCCATTCATTTTATGATATGTTCAACATTATTGTATTAAGACATATACATGTTCATTTATTAGATCCTTCACTTGCTCATTTATTTAAACATTCAACTTATTTCTTCACTCATTTATTTAGTCATTTATTCACTTAGTCTTTTGTGAATTTACAATAGTTAGTTTATTAATGTTTATTAATTAATTTATTGATTCTTTCATTATTTCATTATCAGTTGATGTGTTCATCCATACATCATTCATGGATTCTTTGAAATAACCTAATGATGCATTCAATCATTCATTAAGTCAGTCTGCTCTCATTGAAAAAATGGCCATATAGATCGACTGTATAGAGTATACTTACAATGTAAACGTCTACATGCAGTGTGTTGGGTTTCCTCTTGCATCTGTTGTTCATGTTTCGGGATGCTGTGTCAAATTACACCTGTTAAATACTGTGTTTCTTTCAAAATATCTTCACTTTTCACAGATAATGTATAGGTTCTGCTGTTTGATGCATGGTCTTTTAAAAAATAAACTTACAGCGTAGGTAAAACACCTCATATTTACATTTATTTCCTTGTGCAACAAAAGCACTTGGTTACGTTTACGCAACACAAGCACATGGTTATAGGTGTAGAAAAACAAAACATCATGGCTTGGCTCAAACATTCATATGGGAAGTAAACAGTGGTCTCCCAGGTGGAAGTCCAGGGTTTGTTGGACACATCAGTCTATAGGGACTGTCAAGCTCTTTATATTACTTTGTCACCAGTGACGTTTCAAAGTGACGCCGTCAGGTGGCATATCATACTGCCGGCAAACATCTTTGTTACATCCGTCATGTGAACGTAATGTTATGCTATTAAGAAAAGTTCTGATGTAAAGTCAAACCACAATGCCTTTTTCTAAACCTAACCACCTAGTTTTGTCGCTTAAACCCAAGTTTTATAGCATAATGGCGAATGTTTCATAGCATTAAGAACATGTAAAACTGCAACCGTGAAGAGGATGTTATGTATTGTTTTGGAAGCCAGTAAAAATCGACCTATTCCGTCATTTAGGTTATTCATTCACTCCTCCTCTGTCTACTCCGTCCTCCACACATGAAGACATTTATTCATTCAGGTTAATTCAGTGATTTGCGCAGCTATGAACACTTAATTGTCTCTGCATAATAAACGTACATTAGTGCAGTTGGTAATGGGCTCCCTGGACGCACTGCAGGGCTACTCCCCACATGTGTCCAGCCATTATAATGTTTTAACAGTGGAATATACATTAGGATATTCCACTGAACTATTTAAACCATGTGTGAATGGAGCAGCCACCATTAGTGTGTCAGACTGAACATATAATTCAGAATGTGGAGGGTTTAAAGTGGAGAGCTTTACGGTAAAAACAACCTTTGCCTTGCAGGTTTATATTTGTTGGACTGATCTGAACTGTAAGCGCTGGGATGGATGTATTTAGGGTCAGAGTGTCCTGTGGTGGATCATTAAAACTCAGATCAGCCTGGAGCTTCTCTCTGAGGACCAGATGGGTCCATCGGGCTGAATCACACATACATAAAAACACTACGACAGTCTGTAAACCTGATCCTCTCTCAGTATCTCCCTCAATTTTTATTCATGTTAAACCAACGTTTGAGAAAGCTACAAAAATCCATCAAAATAAAACAGTAGCAGTGGATTATTTACTTTATTAGTAATTTTCTTTGTATATCTCTGTGATGCAATTTTTTTTCCTTCCTTCACCTTCCCCCTTTATCTCTCTCTCTGCCAGCCAGATGTGAATTCTCTTAATCTTCGCCTGTTTCACAAACAGCCTGGGAATAAAGAATCTGTTGTTTTTGTCAACATGTTTTTTTTCCTGACGTAATGGAGTCAGTGAGGTTTTCACTGTGCTGCGCCGGATTACACTCTGATCTGACAATACTGGCATCAATAATACTGTAAGCTGAAGATCTGCTGTGTTACTCTTGACTCTGCTGAAATGCTGCATTGACTTGCTGATTTTGACACAGCTTTTTTATTCTAAATGATAAATCCCTTGCAACGTTTGACAGACCCAGATGGTTGGCTAACAAAACCTACCACAAAGTATTATTGCAAGGTATTTCCGTCAGTCGGGATAAAAAAACTAAACCAACTGCTGCTCACCGAAAAAGATTTTAACACCCATTTTTGCAACTGTTTTCTAATCCAAACATAATGTTAATGGCAAATCTTCTTACTTGGTGTGTATGACTTTTATCATCAGGTAGATTCATTTTATATTCTGTTATTTTGCATTTAGTACATGATAATATAAGATTTTCCAATGTCATATAAAAAGAGCAAAAAGATATGTAACATTGTGACAGATTACAAAACTCCTCTGGTTTCAGGCTGTAGTCTTTGATTACAGTGTTGTTTTGCCTTGAAGGATAGTTTGACACACTTGTTCATTTTCTTGCCAAAAATCCAAAAATCTCTTTCATATCTGTGTGTGTTACATAATGCTAAGATGGACCAATCTACTAAAAGCTGCGGTTTGGTGTTTTTTTTCCTTTTAGGTATTTCATCATTTAATAGGGTTAGGTAGGACAGTCTCATGTATTATTTTATTTAGGTCTATTGACATATTACTTTGAGGCAATAAATATTTGTACCAGCTGGTGTTAGGAAGGTCAAACTCTTTTATGTTGTTTAAGATATTGATATAATTTTCGTTTGAGGCAGTTATAGTCTACTGCAGTGCTGTCTAGATTCACCTGAGCTTTGTTTTGTGATGACATGATGATGTTATCTTTTTTTACTGGCAGTTACATGACAATGCATGTCAAATGATGCTGAGGTCAAAAGTAATGTAGCAAGTTGTGTAATAAATTACTTTTTACAGTGAGTAAGGACAGTAATAAATTACCTTCTTAAAATTTATAAGTAATACATTACTTTGGCTGAGAAACAACGTTGACGCAGCTGATTAATCCATTATTGTTTAATCAGTTCATTAATATGAGTCTTGCTGTCACCATGAGGTCGCCAGGCAACCAGCGGAGGAACTCACTGTGCCTGGCCAAGAAATGGTGATTAAACAAACAAGACATAATGTGTTAATTAGTGAGCAAAGTGGCTGCTGCTATTGAACGCAGAGATATGAGAGGAGTATAGATCTGACACTAGGAAAGGAGATAAGCGGGGGTATTTTCCAAAATGTGGAACTATTCCTTTCGAAATTACGACACAAACAAAGACGGACATTAATTAAAATCAGCAGCCTTTCTACAGTGTTTAAAACTGATGAAACATTCTGTAGGCATGATTGCACATAAGTCTTTCAGTGTGCAAGAAAAATAGTGTTGCTACATCTAGCCTTCAGGCATTCTGAGAGTCTTCTGATCAGCTGGACGTGCAGCTCTGCTACCTGACAGCCGAGCAGACCGGAGCAGAGGGCTGGAGCCTAAAGATAGACTGAGAGTCCTCAGAGGAAACTAGTCTGGCTGCGCTCTGACACTTCCCCATAAACACGGAGAGAAAGAGGAAATCCCAGCTAAGGTTTGATTTTAGTAACGTATGACAGTGCAGGTCCCTCCACACCGCCTTCGCTGTCATCTTTTATTCATCTGCCACTCTGCGAATTCATAATTCATATCCACGCTGGTGCGTAAGTGTGTGTGTTGATGTGGGTAGGGATTTGGAGGTTAGAGGGTTTATACCCGCTTGTGTGTGGTTTATCAAGAGGGTATGTTGGAGCTGGGAGGAGTTTTTGTGAATCTGTGCCGCCAGCATCAGCTGTGCATCTGATCTCATTTATCACACATGTCCCACAGCCACAGAGCACTGTGGGTAAACATATTGTGGAGTTCATGTGGTGTTTTGGCCGGTGGACTTTTCATATGTGTCTTTGTCTTGTATGCAGAGCTATTGTTTCAGTCTCGTTTTGATATTTTCATACCTCTGCGCTAGCTGTGGCCACGGCTGGACACATTATGCTTTGGGGGTTTTCTGCTCGTCCTATTCTTGTGAATGCATTATATCAAGAACGCCTTGAGGGGGGCACCCAGTAGCTCAGTGGGTAGAGCGGGCGCTCCATGAAATTGTTAGATTTTAGTGATCACAGGTCAAGTTAAGGTGACAGTGACTTCGTTTGTCTCATTCTTGTGAACGCAGAATCTCAAGATGACCTTGAGGGAATTTCTTCAAATTTAACACAACTGTCTGCTTGAACTCAAGGATTTAATGATTGGATTTTGGTGATCAAAAGTCAAAGGTCAATGTGACTTTGCGTTTGTGTCATTCTTGTGAAAGCATTATCTCAAAAACACCTTGAGAGAATTCCTTCTAATTTGGCACAAACATCCACTTAAGCTCAACAATGAACTGATTAGATTTTGGTGGTCAAAAGTCACTGTGACCCTGCATTAGTCTCATTGTTGAGAATGTAATTTTTCAAGAGGGCCTTGAGGGACAAATTTGACACATATGTTCACTCGTACTCAACCATGAACTGATTTGATTTTGGTGGTCAAAGGTCAAGGTACCTGTGACACTGCATTTGTCTCATACGTCTGTGACTGTGTTTTCACAAGAACACCTCAAAAGATTTCTTTAAATTTGGCACAAACGTCCACTTGGACTCAAGGATGAACTGATTTAGTATTTTGTCGGTATTTTTGTAGGTAAAGGTCATATGACTTTGGCCAAATATGTTTTTGGCCAGAACAGAAGAATTCACAAACTAATTACAGCATCATTTCACAAAATGTCTGGTAGAATAACATGATTAAGTGATCACATTTTTATCCAAAAGGTCTACTTAACTGTGAAATCATTATGATCCGCAAAAACACTTTTCTGGCCAGGGGAGACATTTGAACTGGTGACACTAAACTTGGGTGTCCACCTTGAAACTGTGCTGATTGTTTAGATCTTCTTTGCTGTCGGGCTGAAGATGTATGAAGCATCCATGTTGTAGAATATTTAACTTATTTGCACCATCATCCGTAGCCTATTTGAAGCATTGCCAACTGTCATATAACTCTGGACAGACACGGATGTAAACTGTAACTTAACTCATTTGGGGAGGCATACAACGGCAATGCAGTATTTCTAGTTTAAGAGGATGTATGCGTGATTAAAAAAGACCAACAGAGTGACAGTTTATTCCTACTTGAATCATCCAGGATCATCCTAAAGCATGTCACGGCTTTGATACTTACTATACAGCCTCATGGCACTTTATGGTTGTGTGTGTGTGTGTGTGTGTGTGTGTGTGTGTGTGTGTGTGTGTGTGTGTGTGTGTGTGTGTGTGTGTGTGTGTGTGTGTGTGTGTTGGGAGCGTGACAAATGGCCATGCAGCTGCTCTAATCACTGGAAACTGTATGCTTTAATTTAGTGACCAATCAGAGCAATCAATGGAGAACCAATTAGGCACAAACTAGCACAACTGTCTAGTGTGTGCGTGCGTGTGTGAGGGATGGTGAGAGAGCCAGATAGAGGGAGAGCTTGTGTGCTAAATGAGGTTAAAAGCTACTTTTGGAAAGCAGAGCACTTGGATAAATGGTTATAACTTCTTGATTGCCGGCTAATTTTTTAATAGATGAAGAAGTGTACGTGCATACTAGCATGTGTTTGAGTGCATGTGACTATGTGTGTATGTGTGTGTGTATGTGTGTGTGTACATCCTGAATCACACCATGTCCAATTAGGTCCATGATTGGTGTGTAACAGCCTCTATTTTAAACCAGTATGACAGACACATGAGGAGGGCGTCTGATTAACCTTCTTTCAACGAGAAGCCTTAATTAGGGGATTCATGTTATCCAAAAGAATCTGTTTGAGGGAAAAAGGATATCTTTTCTTTTCTTTCTTTCTGCCTGTTACACAGCCATTAGTTTTGAATTCACATCTTTGTAAAATTGGAAGAAAAAAAAACATACCATGTGTTGCACATACCATTGTTGTGTCCTTACCTGCACCTTCAGATTTGCTGAAACTGACACATCCATCTTCAAAATGGGCCACTGGTTCCCGGTTTAAATGATGAATGGCCCTGAGAGAGATCTGTTGGATCTGTAGTAGGTGTAATGGATGTTTGAGGAGTCGCATTTCTGAACTGATACCGCATTATACCGTGTGTGTGTGTGTGTGTGTGTGTGTGTGTGTGTGTGTGTGTGTGTGTGTGTGTGTGTGTGTGTGTGTTTGCCTGTGGAAGAGGGTTTTCAAGGGTATGGAATCATCTTTACAGTAAGGTCGTTCATCATTACCTCCCTATTCTGTCTCTGTCTCTCACTCACATTTTTATACCTCTTTCATCGCTAGAATATAGATTTTAATCCCAGTCCCGTTCCTGGTGAATATTGCATGTGGGGTCTTGGCTCAATCTCTGATACATTCAGATGTAGAAAATGGCAGGAAGACTGCGAGCCAACCCTTCTGACAGCTATAACACACCAGAGGGGAATTAGTGTGCAAAACGGCAGCAGTTCTGTGTATTGGAGTATTTATATTGCTGTGATCAGTTGAACTGTCAGCAATGCTAAAAGCACGGCTTTGTTCCCTTCACATGCACTGATAAAGCTGTTTGAGGTGTTTCACATTTACATTTTCTCACCCAGAGTGACTCCAAGTGTGTGCACTTCAGAGCTCAGCAACATCGGGAGAAGCAAGTTAAAAGAAGTTGGAGTAGATGATAATGAGCTTTGATGGCTCGGTTGGTTGGTGCTTACCATACAGCAAGGAAGAATAAGAGTTTAAGACATGGCTCACTTCATTACCTTTTACATCAATGAAATGTATGCAGCAAGTTTAACTTTGATTGCAGTGAAACTGGATAGATACACCACAGATCTGAAAACCTGCACCTTTCATACGCAGAAAGCACAGCAAAACAAAGAGATGAGTGAAGTCTGATTTGATGCTCACAGCCAGGTTTTCTCTTCTGTTTTTGATGAGTTCAAATTGTGCAGACTATAGAAATATATGAATGTGGGGCCTTTGATGTCACCTAAACATTATCTAAGTCGGGTTCTGAAGAAACGAGAAGGCAGAAGTACCGATGATAACAAACGAAATATAACTAAGTCATTCTATCCCTGACAGAGTCAGGTATATTGGATAGTTTAAATATTGTATCTCGGACTCTTGTCAATTACCAAAACCAGCCCAGTCACTAAAAGAAATTGTTGGCATTGTACGTTTCTGCAAACTATGGATACAATACCTTTGAAACATTGTCAGCCAATGGTCCACCAAAACATGACGTAGTTCCTGTTAAACACTTTTGTTGTTACTGTTGTACATAAAGCAACCAAACTGCTAGAAGAAAATGTTGGCTTGGTACATTCCTGCAAACCATGGATACAATACAGTTTTTCATATTATAGCATTATAGCAAACATTTCTAAAGTGACATAGTGAATGAGCCGATTTTGGGAGACCTTGGTGAGGTGGCTGCCAAGCTGCAGACCAACAAACAATGCCACCGGTTGTTTTTGGGCCACCTTTTGTGGTGAGGCATTTGTGGCTAAACCTGGGTGTTTTTGGCGGCACATTGCAGCGTTTCACAGTAGCATCTGTGGCACAGAAACCGGGTGTTTTTCACAAACCTGTCCCTGCTCTTCTATTTAATTCTGTGCCACCAAATGTGTGCCACCGAGTGTTAAAATATGATCTTTTCCTAACCCTGACTGGTTAGGTTTTGTGCCTAAACATAACTACAACGTTTTTGAAAAATGTAATGGTTCAACATATCTGCTACAAAGTTATATAAATGTTGCATATCACTGTTTTTTTCTGAAATGAATTATTGCAGCCTTTTGTTTTTTTGGCAATTGGAATTGACCAAACCCAAGATAACCTTAAGATTCATGGCAGACCAAACAGTTTAAGGGTTCCCAGGGACAAACATTTTATTTTGGGACCCCACCTTAAACAGGAATATGAACCATGAGGGCAAAGTATAAACTAAAATGATAACAGTCTTACAACTGGGGTTTTGACACAGGGCCCCTCTGCAAGATGGGGCTGAGGTTAGGTGCAGGACCCAGCTCAATTAATATTGATAGTGTAAAGTCACTCATGAATCTGCCAGTGATTAAATTACCATTGATATGCAGTGAACATAGCACTTGGGGCCGTAGCCTGAGGGGCCCTCATTTTTATACTTGGACCATTTGGTAACCAAGCCTTGATGAGAAACAAGAAAGTTGCATCCACCGTACGGTAAAGCAGCTCAAGATACACCCCGGTACATATCATCACGATAAATCAAAGCAATAGTTTGACATTTTAGAAATTACATGTACTCATTTTCTGGAAGAAAGTCAGATGAGATGAATGATACGACTGTCTTGTATCTCCTAAAGATTGTCCATTTTGTGATTTGACAGTTGTTGGCTGATGCTTTAGGCATTTAGCAACTAGAGAGTAACATCAGAATTCATGGCGTGTCTGCACCGAGCTGATGGCGATCTCTGAAACGGGCCGAGGAGCTGTGTGCAATCCCCCCCGCGGCAGTGTTTAAGATGGCGTCTTCCATTGATGTATGTCTCAGCTTATATTCACTCTGGATTCCTTCTTTGCTCTCCCTCAGCTTAATCAAATTGATCTCCACATGCTTTGCCTTCCCTCCCTCCCTCCCTTTGTCTCTCCCTCCCTTCCTTCTCATCTTGGTTATCTCAGGTCTTATCTCTTTCCCTCGTCTTCCTCTTCCCCCTTTTAATTTCCTGTATCCCACCTATTGCTGTCCTCCTGTTTTCCTCAGGGCTTCCAGTGATTTATCCACTGTCTTTTTCTCTTTTCCCTCCATCTTTTCATTTTCCAGTCCTTGCATCAATCCTTCTTTTTTTGTTGGCTTGAATTTCGTTCGCCTGTCTCCTTCCATTTCTCCCTTGGTACCTTTGTTGGCTCAGGGAAGTCCTATTTCTCATCATCGTTCTCTCACCGCCCTTGCTTCTTATTTGACCCCCTTGCTTTTCTCTGATCAGAGTGTCATCTCTTTTTTCCCTCTCATTCCTCGGCGTCATCCTTTCTTTTTGTCCTCTGTTGTTTCTTACAGCCTCTAATAACTCATTTCTTTGTTTGCTTCGTTCTTTTTTTCATTGCTTATTGTTTCACTTTTGGGATGTCTGATTGGAAGGATCATTATCGTGACATTACAATTCTACGCAAAGTGGATTTGAGAGCAAGACACATTTTACTTTGTTAACTTTAATTTGTTTAAAAAACAACAACTGCACTTTGTAGAATTGTGATAAGACGTGTTTAGATTGTTGACTTCATTATTTTATAGAAATAAATTTACAAAAAAAAAAAAAACATGAGAAACTGTTTGGATACCAAAAAAAATCTTGTATTTCATTGCAGAGCTATCAAACTGTCAAGCATATACACTGGATTGATTTTAGTATATTTTAAGTACTTGAAGTGTGCCTTTTGCAGCTGTATTACCCAAATAAATGCAAGTATTGAATCATGATTTGGTATCAGCAGACACTCAATATCAAATGACTTGGATCACGATTGTGGACAAAAAAAAACAACTTAATCGAGACATCCCTAGTTTCACTCCATCCTTTCTGTCCTCCTCTTCGTTCCCTCTTTAGTTCATCCTCTTTCCCTCCTCCTTTTCTTTTCTTCCTCTCATCTTCCTTTTCATTGTCGTACTCACCCTTTCTTCTCTTTTTCCTCCTGCAGTCTTTCAACTTTTTCAAATAAGTTCTCACTGTCCCTTTCCCACCTTCTCTCTTTTATGTTGCTCATCTATCCCTCCATCCTTTCTGGTCTTGCATATTGAGGCTTCTCTCTCTCTCTCTCCTCTTCCCTCTTCACATCCTCCCCCTATCCGTAGTGCCATGAGCATCTCTCTGCATTCCCTTCCTCTTTTTTTCAAAGACTCAAATAAATGTTGATCTCATTTTTAGTTCTTGCTTCTTTCCTGCTCACCTCACCACCTTCTGTAGGTTTCTCCTTTTCCCCCCATCGCCTCCTCTTCCCATCTTTCTCCTCCCTTTCTTCACTATCATACCTTCATCTGCCTCCTCCGTGCTGAGCAAAGATTGGATGAGCGAGGAATGGGAACGACTGTCAGACGAGGCCCATCTCTGTCTCTCTCTCTCGCTCTCTCCTCCTTTGAGAAGCAGAGGAATTTAAGACGCATTTTATTGATTGTTCCTTCGAGGCAGAATTTTTTTCATGTGGGAAGGGAATATGTGTGTGTGTTCGCTTGTGTCTGTGTTTGAACACTTACAATCAAAGCTGCAGCTGCAGGATTGTGTACATGCCCTGCAGTGTGTGTTGGTCCAGAGTGTGTTTATATGTGTGTGTGTGTGTGTGTGTGTGTGTGTGTGTGTGTGTCCATGCAATCAGTGCATTGTGCCTGTTTGTGTCAAATCAGCACAGAAGCTTTTTCTTCTGTCTGTCTGACTTAGGTTACATTTATGCATCAATTGTTGTCACACAATACTTTAACAGTTCAATACCAAACAAAATTACAGGATGAAGAAGGAATGCAATAGACAGTTTTCATTTTTTTCCAAAATATTTTGTTCACATAACTCTTAAAAAAATGATCTGTTCACCATCATTCAGAAGTGACAACAATGCCTTTTTGTGTTATGTTACCTGTTACTTTTTACTTTTTATCTTCAAATATTGGGTGATATAGGATAGTAGGATTGTTGTTGCTGTGAAGAAAAGATATCCCATCCCAAGTTAAGAAAAACAGACTCTTTCTGGATGGGATTTGGCGGGGTTTTGGCTCTTAACAGGCACTGCACCATGAAATCCCTCAGAAGTAAAACTTGCCCAAACTTGGCCAAATTGGAGAAAGCAGTGACAGTATCCGTTCCTCTTACTTGTGACAGCTCCAAGACAAACTTGTTAAAGCACAAATTTATCAGAACTTGCACCAGATAAACATGTCTAATAAAAACAATAAGGACAGTTTGTACTCTTTTTCTATATGCACATCTTTTATTGATGCAGTGAAGGCACAAGAGTCCAGCCTGTACTCCTCACTACTGCTTGCTTCTATTCATTTTTAATGCAGGAGTCAGATCGTATTCTGCCGTCATCTGTAGGTTTGTTCAAAGTGTTTAGTGTATTTTTTCCACATCTCTCTCTCTCTTTTAATCTTCCCATCATTCCCTCCATCTCTCTCCATGCCGTGAGTAGGCGGACACCGTCGGAGGTGAGAAGTGAGAGCGCGAGTGTGTGCCGGGAACCATGGCAACCCTGTCCTAATTGGCCAATGGCCTGGCAGGATGATTGTCAGCTGTTGTCAGTGAGGGCTGTTCATGCAGACAGGCAGCAGCGTTGGACGGCCCCAGATGGGTCCTTTGGATATGAGAAGAAGAGGGAAGAGAAGGAGAATTTATTCTCTCTATCTCCACTTTGAGCCTTGAAATCAATTTCTTGAGAAACTGAAGCTCTTGTTGGAGTGGATGAATAGTTGGCTGCTTTGTTTGTTTGTCTCAGGTGTGTGTTTGTGGCCCTTTACTGTATGTGTGTATTCATCAAAGACTCTGCTCTCATGAAAAACAACATCATCAGTCATTTAGGCAAATCCCCCCCCCAACATGACAAATGTTTATGGTCAGGTGACAAAGCCCTGTAGCAGTCGTATGATTCATAACCGCTGTCTTTTGGGGGCAAAGGAGACAATAAAGTGCTGTTGTTTTAGAGCCACAAAACCCACAATAAGAGGAGGTGGCAGGGATGGATGAGACAAAAAAACATTGGAAAGCTGTTTTGTTTTTTTTCCCAATGACAGTTAATGTTGGCATCTTTTAGCCATGACCACAGTTGTTCCTTATCCTTAACCCAGTGTCTATCGGTGTAAAAATGGTCCCCTTACTTAACAATAATGTACTTTTATTCCAAGGGACTATCTGCGGTACCTTAAAGCATTTTTTTCCTAATGGCCAGCAGGGGGCGACTCCCCACGTTGCAAAAAGATGTTGGATTGTAGAGGTCTATGAGAAAATGGCCCCACTTTTCTTTTGATTTATTGGCTCAGTAATTGTTCCAATAAGGTTTATGGTCTCAATCACTGGTTTCAAATCTTCTTCAATACAGCATGATATTCATTTTGTAAATTTTGATCCCTTTTAGAGTGAAATAGACATTAAAGGACGATATGCTTTAGGGTGCGGCTACCTTCTGATGATAAGTATGTCCTAAAGTTCTCAGTCATGTCCACCTTTTGTCCCTTCATAGCTCCCCCCTCACATCCAAATATGGTAACTTCTGGCTCCAAAAAAAACAAGATTGTAATGGTCCAAATTCTTCTTCAAAACCCGAGTCCACATACCAGTGAATGACATTGCTGTAGCTACCTTCATTATTTTATACAGTCAATGTTTGAACCCAAACCATGAGCTTTCCCTGAACCCAACTAAGCTGTTTTTGTGCCAAAACCTTACCAAACTATTGTGTTTTATCCTAATGGTGATCCAATTGTGTAGTTTTTGGAAAGTATAAATATCATCCTTCTGATAAAACCTTCAAATCAGAAAACTCATCTCAATGTCTCATTCAAGAGAACATGGACCAACGACTTCTTTTGTTTGGGATTTGACATACTCTGTCTCTGTGTGTTTTTGTCTGTTTATGTATTCATATGTTAGTCTGTATGTTTGATATAACTATCCATCTCTTCAATGTTTACTTTTTTCTTTCGACATCCATGTGTGTGTTTATGCATTATGCTTGCAGATTTTTGTATCAGTGTTTCTGCACCTGTGTGTGTGTGTGTGTGTGTGTGTGTGTGTGTGTGTGTGTGTGTGTTCTATTATTCATTTTCTCCTTATTATTACTGATACCAAAGAGATAATATTTCTGGTTTGGTTTGTTTGTCTCCTTGTTACAGAAAAACTAGTGCCTCTATTTTCATGAAACTTGGTGAAGGGGTTTAGCATGGGTCAAAGACGAGACTATTAAATATTGTAGCGGTTTTGCATCACAGGGCAGATACACAATTTGTTTTTCACTTGTGTTAACATTGCGAGAAAAGGCATTTGGCCTTGTTAGAGGTCTGTGCTCTCCTAGTGCACATCCAGTTCATGATGGAATCATGTGGTTCAGGCCTTTCTCACTTTTTTTAACCATAGGACATTATTCACCGACTTTCATCCAGGAATCAGTGTTAACTTGTGTTTAAGTGGGTGCTGGTTTTAACTATCAAACTTGACCCCCAATAGGTGCTGACTTTTTTTGTCCTCCAATTATGCATTTTTTCTGCGTCATTTGTACACTTGCTCAATATCCTTATTGTTGCTATGTACGTTGTTGTGACAGTTGCGTGTTTCAGCTGGAACAGATGCTGTGTCCTTAAAGTAACACTGACTCACACACATGGAAGTGCTGAAAATGACCTTTGCAGTCGTGAACCGCCAAGATTTTTGCTTTACAGAGTCTTACACGGGCTGTTGCACGTGTGGAAATGTTAAAGCACGACTTGTGCTCTTTTCATAGACTTTCTGCTGACTAACACAGGCCACACACACACACACACATACACACACTTAGAAACGGAAATATGATTTTCCAGCCAAGGAAGGGCAGACGGAGCCGATAAAAAGATGTTTTCCTCTTCATCACTCTCCTTTCTCTTTCTCTTTCTCTTCCTCTGACTCACATTTTTTTTCCTTTAACACTTCATACACACACTCTCTCTCTGTCTTGATCTGCCTTTCTTGCTCCCTCTCCCACACGGACACACACACACACACACACACACGCGCACACACACATGTATGTCTCAGTCACTTTCTGTCAGTTTCTCATTGTTTAGAGAAGCAGTGTAAACTAGCTGCATATTTTCCATGACTTCAGGCTCTCACTGCAAAACAACCTGCCTCAGTAGTCTACACACACACACACACACACACACACACACACACACACACATTGATAAGTGTATCTGCACATACCCAAACACAGACTCAGAGTAAATGGAGCAAATCGTTATAGTGAAATCACAGGCCGGTCCTGACGTGTACAGTACACAGACACAGTGTCAGTGTAAGTGGAGCGCATCGTTCTTCTGATGTGAAAATACAGCCTGGAGTTTTACTTTGTTCATGGCTTCATGTTTAGTTTCACAGATACCGAATGACGTCGGCGAGAATGAGAGACGGTGGATTGCATCAGATGGTTTGGTATATTGGCAGCCATGAAAAGCAAATGGACTTCAGTATGGATAATTCCTGGGATTTGCTGTTTTATAGGGAATTTTCTTCATTGTTTATTCCAATGCTAAATACTTGTCTTCTGTAGAGCTACTAGACCAGGAAATCCTCCAGTGTCATCTAAACCAATCCACATGACTTTTTCCAAAAAAAATCATTTCAGCACTTTTGATCTGCTGCATACCTTTAGGGTTTGAAAACAGCCCAGGAAATACTGCAGTCATGGGTAAAACACCTGCAAAAATGTGATATCAAGTAATTATATCAAAGTCTCAAGTATTCCTCTGCCAACTTAAAGGTCCAGTGTGGAGGATTTAGGGAGAAATATTGGCAGAAATACAGCAAAATATGTATGTTTACATTAGTTTGCAATCAACAAAAGGAATCATGTTTTTGTTACCTAAGAATGAGCCGTTTATATCTGCATACAGATCAGGTCCTCCTCCCATGATCCGCCATGGTTTGGTTTGTTGTGTTTGTTCACTGTTAGAACCAAACACTGGCTGTCTATAGGGCCATTTCTGTTTTCGTGATGGCTGCCATAGTTCTCTTAGTCGCAGAGCACACAGGACAAGTTTCTTATTGTTTTAATCTGCAACCTCACAAATACAGACGCTTTGTCAGTGGACCTACATGTCAAACTATGACACACTAACTAGCCTCCATCATTGGTTTTGGATGTTCAGGGACTGTGTTTCAATCTACGCTCATTATATGTCATGTGTCTTGTGTCAACTTAAATTTTCACAGAAAATGTACAGCTTTGCTCATCAACTGTTTTCAAAAAGAATGTAGGTTAAAAAACAACTTTGTTTCTAGGCAACAAAAGTAAGTGGTTATGTTTTAAACAAAAATCATGGTTTGGAGATTTGTCACATGACATACATCACTAGCATAGCACACATACCAACACACTCTGTTATTAAAATAACTCTGTCCACTCCTCACACAGGACATGGACAGCAGTCTTCAGAGAACTCTGGAGTTTGTTTGACCGGGCTGCTAACTCAGACACACCAGACCTTAAGATATTCATGATATTTGCTCCGATTTATTACCAGTCAAAATCTGCTTCATCAGAACTTGGTGCAGTTTGATCAGACTTAATTGGGATCTGGCAGCAGGAGCAAACAAGTCCAAATCTCTTGTGTTTTTATTTTAATTATAAGTCTTGATTGGTGCTCAGAAGTATATGTCTTCTCCTTTTTCTCAGCACAGCCTGTTGGTCTTCAAACCAGTAATAATAGTGCAATAAAAACAGGAAATAAAATCGCCAAAACGTAGTTAGTTAAGAAAATATGTTTTTCAGGCCTTTCAAAGAAACTACTGGGACTTTTTGCTGGTTCATACAGT